>NC_088783.1:109603874-109919739 GCF_958450345.1 Calliphora vicina | reverse complement strand
ATAAAAAGTTTGTGTACAATTTCTTGTAAATTTAACATGTTGCAAGTTTAGAAATTATGTTGCAAGTTAAAATTTTTGTTCCTTTAATATTTTAATAAAATTTTGTACACAATTTATTGTAAATTTGATATGTTGCAAGTTTTGAAATTATGTTGCAAGTTCACATTTTTGCACCATTAATATTTTATTAAGGTTTTATTAAAATTTTGTCTACAATTTCTTGTAAATTAAACATGTTGCAAGATAAGAAATATGTTGCAAGTTAAATTTTTTGTATCATTAATATTTTAATAAAATTGTTTCTGCAATTTCTTGTAAATTTTATATGTTGCAAGTTTAGAAATTATGTTACAAGTTCAAATTTTTGTACCAATAATATTTTATTAAGGTTTTATTAAAATTTTGTCTACAATATCTTGTAAATTTAACATGTTGGAAGTTTAAAATTAGTTTTCCTTAAAGTTTTTTAAAATAAAACTTGTGTAAAATTTAAATTCTTTAATTTTTTAATAATGTGATCAACATTTATTGTAATTTAAGGTAAAATTCTTGTGTATATTATATGTTGCAAGTTTAAACCTTTTTTTCTTTTAATTAAAATTTAATTATTTAGAAGTTATCTGCAATGTGCAAGAAAATTTCTTTAACATTTTAATTTGTGGCAAACAAATTCTATTTCCTTTAATATAAATAAAAAATTTTCTTTATTTATTACACTCCTACTAGCCTCTACAACATAAAGGCCCTCTAAAATAATTTCCTTAAAATCTTTAACTGCCTGAGTATTATTTACTTATTTACTCTTCATGAGAGTTAAACTCACCACACTCTGAGCATAACGAAAACTTGATTCGCCTCAATGAGTTTGTGTTTGATTTTGAGTTGTGATGATTGTTGTTACAATTTTTCACTGGTAATGGTGGTGATACTGATGTTGGTTGAAAGAAATCAAAGAAAAAGCAGAAGCAGAAGCAAAAGCAAAGATATCTACAACACACACGCACTTACCATACAAACGCTATTTAAAATCCAGTTAAATGTGCATGCTTGTGGCATGCAATCGCATGTGATTTTACCATTTGATGCTGTATGACTTAAAACTTTTCATTTCAGTTGCAATTTGGCGCTTGACGCGTAACGATTGGTGTAACGGTTGAAAGCAGTGCTAAATTAAAATAAAGTGTTTTTCTGAAATAAAAAGAGAAGAAGGGAAATATTTAAATCAAATTAAAAGATGCTTGTTTGTTGAAAGCAAAATATAAATAAAGAAAAACGTCATGAGTGAATTTTGCGACAAAAATTAAAAAAAAAAATTATATGTATTTAAAATTCAAATAAAACTAAAACCGTTATTTTTATAATACAGCTTTTTCTTTAAAAACTCGTTTATACTTTAGTGTTTTAAAGCCAAAGTGCGTAAATCTTTCTCAATAAAAAAATAAAAAAAATCAAACCATTTATTCAATATCGCGGATGCGACTTTTTTTAAAACTCCCCTAAGTGTTTCAAACAAGTTGATTTAATAAAATTCATACTAATTTAAACGATTTCATTTTGATGCTGTAGTTTGTTTTTTTCATTTTTCTATTTTGCTAAAACTTGTATAGTTTTACGTGTGGCAGCGAAAGTTTTTTTTATTTTGCTTCTCGATTGTTTTTACATAAATGTAGTTGTGCAAGTTTTTCAAATATTATTATCATCAGCAACATCTTGGCCAGTTTTAATTGAAATTTTTGTTGTTTTCAAATTGTGTTGTTATAAATTATGCTGCATAAATAAAAGTGGATAAAATTGATTGATGTATGGAATTATGGCGAGCATATATAAGTGAACAAATGTGAGTTTTTTTTAAACAGTTTTGGTTTTTGTTAATTTGTAAGTTTATGAGTTTAATACCCTACATCAATAATTAACAATTGTTCGAATATAAAACAAATTAACAAACAAAATAAATAAGAACAAAATAACTTGATTAAAAGAAAGAGTTAAATATTTATAATCGATATATCGATACAACAATATTGTAATAGCTTAGACTTACCTAATTTATTCGATTAAACGTATATTTTTTACCTTATATTAATTTCTTATTCAATTAATCGGTTACTCGAAATATTTTAACTTTGGAGATTGTCAATAACCAATTTTAGTTAACGCATTTAAAAACTAATATTGTAGCAGCCTAGATTACATATCTTTATATTGAATTATTATTTTATTACTAAAACCTAAAATCATTTGCATTTCTTTATTATTTACAATTTTGTTAATTATATGTCATTATTATTGTTTACTTTCTTAAATTTAATTCATTATTTTATTCAATTATTACCAGTGACTACTTGTTTTGTTTTTATTTATGTACCGGACACCCTAACAATGTAACCATAATCATTTTGTAATCAATAATCATTAACCAAATATTCATCACTAAAAGAGTATTATTGATCATTCGCTCTCACACTCATTATTATTTGTATTGATTTGTTTTTGTATTATTTTCATTATTTATGTACTAGACGACTGTATGATTTGACTAAAATCAAATAAGGTCATTGCACATGCAAGTTATTATCATTCATGAACTAACGCTTGAATAATAAAGAACTTTTAAAATACAAAGCGGGTAGTTTGATTTAAACTAAAAATTAAAAAAATAATAAATTAATAATTGTTCTGTCGCAGGAAGACCTTAAGGCTACTGTGACTAACAAAACTACGGACGAACACTGGCTTCAGCCTTGTTTGACCTAGTTATAATTTAAATAAATTTTATAAAATAATAAAACCCCCTTAATAAAGTAAATGTACTTTATTACAACTGGCGCCCAACGTAAAATTCCAATAAATATTGGACAAATTTTTGCAAAATAAATTTAAAAAAAAACAATTGGAAGAAGAACTTTATAGAAACCAAAAGCTGCAGTAGTTGTTGTTGTTGTCAACGATATTTGTTTCTTTGATTATCATCTGCCTGAAGTGTTGTTGCTATAAAACGGTGTTTTTTTCTCCAATTTTGCTACTTTTTTTAAATTCATCACAACTATAACTCTCTTCAAAAGTATATGCGTTGTTTTTACATCAGTCACGTTTGTTTAATAAATAATATTAAGAGATTTTTTTAAGAGAAAATTATCTCTAATAAGCATAAGATAAAGAGCGTGGTTAATTTGAAGGAGTTATAAGAAGGGTTTTCAGAAGGATGCCGAGATCAACTATGAATTCCCTGAATTCGATGAATATTGCTGAAATGCAAAAAAACAAAT
Source organism: Calliphora vicina (assembly GCF_958450345.1). NCBI lineage: Eukaryota > Metazoa > Arthropoda > Insecta > Diptera > Calliphoridae > Calliphora > Calliphora vicina. The sequence continues at coordinate 109,916,473 of NC_088783.1, read as the reverse complement.
AATGTTTCGACCCCTGTGGTTCCTACAAATTCTTCTATGAATAGGCAAACCAGTAGTACTAGCATTAAGCAAAGTTCTTCTGCTCCAAATGGAACCAACCCAACACCAACATCCGTTCCCAATGCTCCCATGAACATTAACTTGACAGAACGTCAATTTTCTGACCTCCTAGGCTCGCTACAAGTTCGTCAAGAGATTAAAACGACATTTAGCTCCTGTAGTGCCCGTTTTAATGGTGGCCGTAGTACGTCGAAAGTAGAAGATTTTATTGCAACAATTTTAGTATTCAAGGAAGCTGAACATATTTCTGACCAAATGGCCCTAATTAGTTTACCTTTATTGCTTGAAGGTTACGCATCGTCATGGTGGCAAGGTGTGAAGCATGAGGCTAACAATTTCGATGAAGCTATAGAACTCTTACGTACTGCCTTTGCTCCGCCTAAACCAGATTGGAGAATATTTGCGGAAATCTTTCAGGACAAACAGAAGTTGTCTGAGTCTATAGATAGCTTCATTTGCAGGAAAAGACGTCTATTTGCTCAGCTGAAAGAAAGACTTCCAGAAAGCACTAAAATTAACATGGTGTTTTCATTAATAAACATCCAAATACGAGAAAAAATTGCTCGCGAAAGCATAGAAACTTTCCAAGATTTGCTCTCGAAAGCTCGTGATGTCGAATTATTAAATAATGAAAACAATCCACAATCCTTCAAAAGATCCAGTGAGGTAAAAGACAATATCCAAGTAAAATGCTCTTTTTGTCGGAAGAAGAACCACACGGCTGATGTTTGCTACAAACGCCTAGAGATGGAGAAGAAGAAAAAACCCGAAGAAACCAAGATAAATTGCTATGGTTGTGGAGCTGTAGGTTTCTATAGGTCGAATTGCCCTACATGTAACTACAAAACGGTATTAGAAAGCCCAAAAGAAATGGATTTCCATAGCATCCAAACAAATATTGTGGGTCGAAATGTGCCAACTGTAGAAATTAATGTAAGTGGTCTAAAAGGTGAAGCTTACCTGGATACAGCTGCCAGAACCAGTATTGCTGGATATTTCCTGTACAAACAGCTGATAGAGAAAAAAGTTAAATTCCAGTCAGTCTTTGCGGAAATAACCCTAGCTGATGGAATATCTCGAAAAGAGAATGTGTATTCAACTATCGTTGACATTATTATTGGAAATCGCTTAAAGCGGATTCGTTTCATTTGCCTTCCAAAGGCCAAAGATAATAGAACCTTACTCGGCATTGACTTTTTGGAGCAAGCCGGTATTGTAATGGATCTAGCCCAAAGAACTTGGCATTATAAAGATGAACCTCTTAAGATATTTGAATTTAAATCAAAACCATCTAAGGTTAAAGATGCAGTTTATTTAAACCAAGCCAACATAAATGATGATAAACCAAGTTCATCCAACGTTTGCCAAATTAATAATTTTGTGTCCTGGTTTGAATCTAACAACAAAAATGATTCAGAAAATATACCAACTTTAAAATCAATTTACTCTCCACAAAATGACTATTCGCCAAGAGGAATCCTGAAGATTTTCGAAGATGCATTGCCACAAAACTTTGAGATGCCGAAGGAAAAGGACGATGATTTATTTCCCCCATTGAAGAAGAAGAGAACAAGTTCGCAGTCTCCTTTAATAAAAGCGTTTCCCATAAACGCCATCGATTTTAATATTTGTGAAAATGAAAAATCTAATTTAAATGTAAACGACAAAGAAAATTTAATAAAACTTTTGAAATCGTATAAATGTGTTTTTGAAAATATTAGCTCCCCTATTATAGGAATTAAACATAAAATTGATACAGGAAATCATTCACCTATAACTAACCCACCTTACAGAATTTCACCTACTATGAAAGAAAAATTAAAAATGGAACTAAACGACATGTTATCGAAAGGAATTATAGAAGAAAAGGAATCTCCCTGGTCCTTTCCGGTTGTTTTAATACCAAAAAAGGATAATTCAATACGCCTTTGCGTCGACTATCGTAGACTTAATACCATAACTGTAACCGATACTTACCCTTTACCCAGAATGGAAGATCTATTACATGCTGCCAAAACTACGCCTTATATGTCAACAATCGATTTAAAATCTGGATACTGGCAAATTGAAATGAACGAGGAAGATAAGTTAAAAACTGCATTTACTACTCCTTTTGGAATATATGTTTTCAACAGAATGCCTTTTGGACTCAAGAATGCTCCTGCAACATTTCAAAGAGTAATCGATAAGATAAAATCAAGCCTTCCAAATGTTCTTATTCTAGCATACTTAGATGATATTATTATTTGTTCTAAAGATTTCAATACTCACTTATCTGATCTAGATCTCATTCTAAATAAGCTAAAAGCAATTGGATTTCATCTAAATAAAGAAAAATGTTATTTTTGCAAGCCCAAGGTAAAATACTTAGGTCATATTTTAACAGTAAATGGAATTGAAATTGATCCTGAAAAGACAACAGCTATTTTGAAACGTCCAACTCCCAAAAATCTCAAACAACTTATATCATTCTTACAAACTTGTTCGTGGTTTAGACGATTTATACCAAATTTTGCGGAAATATCAAAACCTCTTTCAAATTTGACCAAAAAGAATGCAGTATGGAAATGGTCAGCTAATGAAAATGAATCTTTTCTAAAACTCAAAGACAAACTAACAACTCCACCAATTCTACAACAAGTTAAAGAAGACGAACCATTTATTCTCAGAACTGATGCAAGCAATTATGCGATCGGGGCTGTGTTATTGCAGGGGGAGGAAAAAGCTGAACATCCAATTGAATATGCAAGCCGACTTTTGATTCAGGCTGAAAGAAATTATTCTACCACTGAACGCGAAGCACTAGCAGTTGTATGGGCTGTCCAAAAATTCAGAGGATACATCGAAGGATCCAAAGTAACTGTTTTTACAGATCACCAACCACTTAAATGGCTATTTACATTAAAATCTCCGACTGGAAGATTAGCAAGATGGTCCTTATTACTACAAAGTTTCAATTTGACATTCAATTATACACCTGGAAAACATAATGTTGTTGCTGATACCCTTTCAAGACCACCATGTACGAATAAATTATGTATTGAATCCTGCGATTGTAATGCAGTAGAAATTGATTTCCCTCGAGAAGATTTAGAAGAGTTTCGTAAAGCTCAATTAGAAGATAAAGATTTGAAAACTATTATATCATCATTTGAAAATAACGACGAAAATGTCACCAGATACACCAATCGTGGATATATAATGATTGATGGTATTCTTTATAAATGTAATGCAGATCAAGATTCTGAAAGTGGTCAATTGGTTATACCACAATCACATCGTCAACAAATTTTAAACAAATACCATAGTGATCCAATGTCTGGACATTATGGAATAGATAAAACCATATGCCGAATAACTCCACTCTTTTATTGGTCTAGAATAAGAACGGACATTTCTAACTACGTGAAATCTTGCGATGAATGTAAAAAGTACAAGCCTACAAACATGAAACCTTGCGGATTATTACAAACACAAAGTAGCAATAAGAGGTTTGAAATTATTGCAGTAGATCTGTTTGGTCCCTTGCCTAAAACTGCAGAAGGATATCAATGGATCCTTATAGTAGAAGATATTTGTAGTAGATGGGTAGAACTATTTGCATTAAAGGAAGCATCTGCTGAAAACTGTGCTCTAACACTTCTTAATGAAGTATTTCTGAGATATGGTATTCCTAGAAGATTACATTCAGATAATGGAACTCAATTCATTTCTGCTCTAATGCAAAAACTAACATATTGTTTGGGAATCAAGCAAACATTTACGGCGATATATCACCCAGAGGCTAATCCAGTAGAAAGGAAAAATCGTGACCTGAAAACCCAACTCTCAATTTGTGTAGGAAAAGACCATACAAAATGGAACGTCATGTTACCAGCCATACGATTTTCTATGAACACAGCAAAATGTGATAGTACAGGCTATTCTTCCGCTTTTCTAACATTTGGCCGAGAACTCAGAACTCCAACAGAAGTAAACTTTGATTTTAAAGCTATAGTAAAAGCTGAGAATTTCATCCCTCAAATAACTCCTCATCTCTTAAAGCTCGCAGATACGTTAGAAATTGCAAATGAAGCACAATATAAAATGCAAGATCGAAATAAGAGTTTTGCTGATCTAAAACGCAAATATCCAAACGATATAAAAATTGGTGATAAGGTACTGGTAGCAACGCATATACTGAGTAAAGCTAAAGATGGAATAACTTCAAAATTCACACCTCGCAGAGATGGCCCATATATAGTTATTGGAGCTAAAGGTACATCATGTTTTACTATTGCTGCATTAAATGCACCAAACGTACCACTTGCAACACTGCACACCTCTGCTTTAACTCCATATAAAGGCGAATCTGAAACTCCAATTTACCCAATCAGGAAAAGAGGCCGTCCGAGCAATAAGCAAGACAACAATCAACAACAACAATTTAACAACCAACTACAAGACAACAATCAACAACAACAATTCAACAACCAACTGCATGACAACAATCAACAACAATTTAACAACCAACTACAAGACAACAATCAACAACAATTTAACAACCAGCAACAAGACAACAACCAGCCAAAGAAGATGCTTCAACCAAACAACAACAGAAGTAATTCCGTTCCCTTAAGAAGATCATTGCGGCTGAAGAATAATCCGAAATACTAATTTTCTGGCGACATCATCGAGACGATTAATGCACCAGAGGGGGAGGTTGTAGCAGCCTAGATTACATATCTTTATATTGAATTATTATTTTATTACTAAAACCTAAAATCATTTGCATTTCTTTATTATTTACAATTTTGTTAATTATATGTCATTATTATTGTTTACTTTCTTAAATTTAATTCATTATTTTATTCAATTATTACCAGTGACTACTTGTTTTGTTTTTATTTATGTACCGGACACCCTAACAATGTAACCATAATCATTTTGTAATCAATAATCATTAACCAAATATTCATCACTAAAAGAGTATTATTGATCATTCGCTCTCACACTCATTATTATTTGTATTGATTTGTTTTTGTATTATTTTCATTATTTATGTACTAGACGACTGTATGATTTGACTAAAATCAAATAAGGTCATTGCACATGCAAGTTATTATCATTCATGAACTAACGCTTGAATAATAAAGAACTTTTAAAATACAAAGCGGGTAGTTTGATTTAAACTAAAAATTAAAAAAATAATAAATTAATAATTGTTCTGTCGCAGGAAGACCTTAAGGCTACTGTGACTAACAAAACTACGGACGAACACTGGCTTCAGCCTTGTTTGACCTAGTTATAATTTAAATAAATTTTATAAAATAATAAAACCCCCTTAATAAAGTAAATGTACTTTATTACAATATTAAAAATATTATTTTTACAAAATAAATTTTTATATAACCGATTAATCGAATAATTTTTAATTCGAATAATCGATTATTCGATTAATTTTTAAAACTTTTTTTGAATTGTTTTCTTATTACTAATTAGAATTTAACCGCTTACATAAATTGTATTCGATTATTCGGCTAATCGTCTACTTTTTATCGCTAGTGAAAATTATTTATACGTATTTATATAAAATATTTGCTAAAATCCGATTATTTTTACAAAATATTTTATGTAATCGATTATTCGTTTAATTTTTCATTCGACTAATCGATTATTTGGATTTTTGATTGCATCGATTCATTTAAATTAGTAAGTTTAATATTAAGTTTAAATATTTTTGATTTAATAGCTTAGATGTTTATAATTTATTCGAGTAATCGTATATTTTTTTATCTTATGTTAATTTTTTAATCGATTAGTCGGTTATTTGACATTTTTTTGGTTCAATCCATTTAATATTTTAATTAGCCTATGTTACGTATCAGATAATAGTGATTTAATAGCTAGGAAGAAAAAATTTATTCGATTAATCGGTTAATAGTATATTTCGTTTAACTTTACAGGCTGGCAATAACAAATTATAGCTGATGCATTAAAAACTAATATAAAAATCATTATTTTTAAATAATAAATTTTCATGTAACCGATTAATCGAATAATTTTGAATTTGATTAATCGGTTATTCGAGTACTTTTTCAAAAACTTCGTTAATTTGCTTAATTCACAAATATTTCCTAATTACCAATTAGAATTTAATCGCTTAAACGAATAAATTATTATTCGATTATTCGGTTAATCGCATATTCTTTACTTATTTAAATACTCTATTTTAAACATTTGTTTACGCTATTTGTTAAAAGCTGAATATTTTTACAAAATAAAATTTTATTTAATCGATTATTCGTTTAATATTTAAATTTAAATTTTCGTAAGTATAAAATTAATTTCTAATATTTTTGATTAATCGCATACATTACAAAACCAAACATTTTAGATAACGAATTTGAAATGAAATTATTTATGTGGACATTTTAACAATACAAATTTTTGTTCTTTTATTCGAATAACTTGTTATTCAATAAATCTATTGTTGGAGTACTTTTTTGTAAATTATTTTAAATATTTGACTTAGCGTAAGATTTCTAAGCAACATATGTTGGTTTGATTGAGGTATTCAAATAAAACTTTTGAGAAATCCATTAAATTTCTTAATAAGTGGATGTCTTGCATCAAATAATTCTTATTTAATCGATTATAAGAATAATTTTTTGTTTCTACATTTGCTTATAATTTTTAGAATTAATATATAAGTTATTCGATTATATTGTTTTTGATTAATCGCTTATACTAATAATATTTTATATTATAAATCATAACAACAATTAATATAATAATACATGGTTACTTTTATCGGTTGAAAGTAGTCATGTAAAATAAGTGTAATTTTGGTAAATCAAATCGACGAAATAATGAAAATTATATTTAAATACCTACTTGAACAAACCCTATTTAGCAATTATTAGTTTATTTAGTGTATCATAATCCATTAATAATAGCTTCATTTTTAATCTTTTATTTGCTATTGTACAAAACAATAAAATTCCTTATACATTTCTTAAGGTATATAGTAGACTATTTTCAAATATTACCCATGAATTAATATTAATCATACGTCGAGTATGTCTTAAATATTTAAAATTGGATTTTTGCAGTTTTAGCAGGACTTTTGGAAAAAGTATATGTCTTTGCAATAAGTTTAAACAAAATGTATTCAATTGAATACAGAATTATATATCAGAATCTGCAAATTAGTTTTCACAAGCAAATTCTTGAAATCTTTCCCCTTGTCAACTATGTTCTATAATCTTAATTTGTTTGTAATCTGTTCAGCAATTTGTTATAAACAAATTGTTTTCCTTAGGCTTACAGATTTAGTCTGTACTTATTGACCGGATTTAATACAGTTTTTTTCAATATTTTAAATATTGTTTATTAACCATGTAGGTATTTCTATTTTTCAAATAGCATGTGTTTATACTTATGTATGTATATAGTGTGGTTGCATATCCAACTATTTGTGTTAAATGTGTTCTGCCATGTTTGCAGATTAAAAAGGGATATTGTTTGCATTAAATTTGTAGTCCTTATGTTGAAATAAAAATTGTTTAATGTCCGTCACTCTTGTTTGCAGATATATTTGGCTTTTTTGTGGCAAATTCAAAACTTTTTGTGGATTACAGGATTTTTGTATCATTTTGTCAATGATTTCTAACATTTTAAAATAGAGGGGTTTATAAACTAATTTGACAAAATAAAATCGGTTTTACACCTGATGATTGAATATTTATGGCAATACATATGAATACATATAAAAAAGCGCAAAGCAAGAGATTTTTGTGAAATTAACAAGGGAGTTAAATAAAATTTAATTTATAATTTGAAGATAAATTTTTAATTTAAGCTTAAGTTCATTTTATTATAATTTATTTGTAATAATTCAAAGAATATCACTGAATACTAAAATTTTAGACAATTGGCTAATTGGAATGCATTTTCTACCCTGCCAAGGGAGTCATCAACAATCTTCATTGTCTAAAATTTTAGTATTCAGTGATATTTTTTGAAAAATAAATTATAATAAAATGAACTTAAGCCTAAATTAAAAATTTACCTTCAAATTATATATGTATATATAAAGTTCGAATAATTACCAAAAATCCTATGAATAAAATTTAATTTGTTTTTGGAATTTTTGAAAATATTTATTAATTTCAACGGCATTTCTTAATTCATAAATTTTATTCCTAAAATTTTACTATAAATATTAGCTTTTGTATGGCCTTTACATTTTAAAAATCCATCAAAAATTGTTTGAGTTAGAAAACATTTTTCATAATACATCTGAATTAATATTAATCATACGTAATGGATACCTTAATTATTTAAAACACAAGTTTTAAGCCATTTTAAGAAAAATTTAAAAGAAATTTATAAACCGGCATAATACAATTTTAAAATTATTACATAAAGTGTTTAATTTAGTGCAGGAAAAAAGAAATGTATTAAAAGTTAAAAAAAATACATTTTCGACTTTTTGGAAATTTCAATAAATTTTCCAATAAATCAATTTTGCAACTTAAATTATTTTTATTAATTTAATAGCCTAAAGTATGACCTTTTGTCCATGAAACATATTGTTTAATTAATCCTCAATTACTAAAGTTATAAATATTATTTCAAAATAACTTTGGAATTAATATTAATCATAAGTATACTATGACCGTATTAATATTAATGAAGATTTCTATAGTAAATGGAAAATGTCAACAAATAGTCACCTAATAACATAATAAATCGTTAAACGAAACTCTCTCAAATAGTTCAAATTTGAAAATTGTAAATTTAAATAGCAAAGCGGAAGAAAATCTACTAGTGTATAGAAATCCATGCAAACATTTCGAAATGAAACATCATAAATTAATGGATTTCAACATTAGATTTTCTGTTTTGGAAGACCTCGAAATTTATTTTATAAAAGAAAGTTGCGGCAAATATTTAATAACACTAGAATGAAGTCTAGAATTTTAGCTTTTTTCAATCGTTGAAATCTTGCAAATCGTGCACCAATTGCTATACTTATGTCGATTTTTCAACATAACCTCCTAATTAATATTAATCATACGTATGGTATAACCAAATTATTAAAAATCTAGTTTAAATACTTTTAAATTAAAATCTTTTAGGAAATTGCTAATTTAAATAGCAAAGCGAATGAAAATCTACTGGATTAAAGAAAATTCAATGTTAATAGTTCAAAATGGAATATTTGTGATTTAAATATTTGCAAATTTATATACGGAATACTTTACAACACTAAATAGTAGCCCAGAGTCTTAGCTTTTTTCAGTCATTAAAATTTTAAAAATCTTTCACCAACTGCACTGATTGTAACCAACTTTGCAACTAGCCTCCTAACTAATATTAATCATAAATAAGTATGGTCTAACCAATAGCCTTTAATTTATTTTAATTTGTACAAGTAAAATATTCTTTAATCTATCCTCAATTACTAAAGTTATACAGATTTTTTCCAAAATAACTTTGGAGCTAATATTAATCATACGTACAGTATGGTCGAATTAATTTTAATGAAGTTTTCTATAGTATTGTCGGAAAATTTTAATTGCAAAATGTTAACAAACAGTCACCTAACAACATAATAAATCGTTGAAAATTCTCTATAATAGTTCAAAGTTGACAAAAATTAAAAATAAAAATATATATTTTTTTAACATTCCTCAAAATAACTTTATAATTATTTGAATAGATAATTTACTTATAAAGATAACTAATTTCAACATATAGTATCATGGAGTGTTATATTGTGTTCGTCATACAAATTTTTCCAATTAATTTATTATTACTGAAGTTACAGACAATATTCCAATATAACATAGGAATTAATATTAATTATACGTATAGTACAACCAAATTTATTAAAATCAAATATTCATAGCTTAAGGCGAAATATAGTAAATCTAACTACAAGTATAAAACAGATATTTTTTTTAAAATATTATAAATCTTATGGAAACATTTATAAGATAAAAACCAGTTTCAACTTTATACAAATTTTAAAGAAAAAAATAAAACTATTTCTTAGAAATATAATATACTCTTACAAAAGTCCATTAAGACTAGGCTTTCAGAAAAATTACCACCATTCATTACTTATATTTGAACAAAATTATTTTATTTAATTGGTCTCTTTCATTACCTAGTTACCCACATTATAAAGCCCCAATTAAATTATGATATTTGTTCACCATTTTCACATCTTTCTCTGTAATTCGTCATTAAAAGTGAAGTCAACTTTCATTTATATGATTTCTTCTTCATCTACATATATTGTCAATTTAATGACTGTATAACTTGTATTTAAAACGAACTATTTTTGGGTAGACTCCAGTTATGATTTTATATAATTTTTTTAAACTTATTTTTCAGTTTCCATTTCTTCTTGTTAATGGCATTAGTTTTATTAAATGAATACTTTCTCGTAACTGTTACACTAAAATAATAAATTTAGTATAACAATTTTTCATTAAAATAAACTATTTACCCTTGTTTTTTGTAGTACATATGTACATCTGATATTCATTTTGTTTATTTACTGGGAAATACATGTGGAAAAAACTGTGATAATTTATGTGAGCAACATGTAGCTGTAATGAAAAGAAATAAAACTGAATCATATGAATAGCTTATGTAAAACGAGGTTGGTAAAGAAAGTTCAATAAATTTGGAATGAATATAGTTTATGGATCCAAAATTTTACTTTTGTATAAATAATATTTATTTAAAAAATTTAACTGTTTGTACTTTCTGTAATTGTATATAAGATAATCTATTAAATTATGTAATAAAAATGTGATTAACTATCAAAACTGTTGTTTGAAATATTTCAGTAAAAAGATTTTTTATAATTTGTTTTGTGAATATCTCCAAATTTGTATAATACATTTTATTTAAAAGAAAGCGGCAGGAAATAAAAAGTAGCCTTGATTCTTAGCTTTTGTAAATCGTTAAAGTTTTAAAAATCGTTCAACAATTATGAGATTTCGAATTTTGATTTTCGTTTTTGGAAAATCTCGAAATTTATTTAATAGAAAAAAGTTGTAACAAATATTTAGTAATAAAAAAATGGAGTCTAGAGTTTTTGCTATTGTCAGCCGTTAAAATTTTGGAAATCGTGAACCAATTGCTACACTTATGACGATTTTTCAACATAACCTCCTAGTTAATATTAATCATACGTAATGTGTGACCAAAGTATTAAAAATCTAGTTAAAATACTTTTAAAGTAAAATCTTTTAGGAAATTGCTAATTTAAATAGCAAAGCGAAAGAAAATCTACAGGATTAAAGAAAATTAAATGCTAATAGTTCAAAATTAAACATTATAACTTAAGGGATTTCGAATTTTGATTTTCGTTTTTGGAAAAAAAGTTGTAGCAAATATTTAATAATACAAAAATGAAGTCTAGAGTTTTTGCTATTGTCAGCCGTTAAAATTTTGGAAATCGTGTATCAATTGCTATACTTATGATGATTTTTCAACATAACCTCCTAATTAATATTAATCATACGTATGGTGTGACCAAATTATTAAAAATCTAGTTTAAGCTCTTTTATAGTAAACTTTTTAAGGAAATTTTTAATTTAAATAGCAAAGCGAAAGAAAATCTTCTGGATTAAAAAAAAATTCAATGTTAATAGTTCAAAATGAAACATTATAGACTATACGATTTTGAAATAAGAAAATCTACAAATGTTTATAATAAACAAGTAAGAAAGTATGGTCGGTCAAGCCCGACCATATAATACCCTACACTAAGTAAAAGTGCAAAAATTTAAAATTTCAATAATTTATATTTTTGGGTGATTTTCGGAAGTGGGGTTATATGGAGGCTATGACCAATTATGGACCGATAACCATGAAATTATGTCGTGTGATTTATGTCTATATTAAAGTTAACTATGTTGAATTTTGTGTGTTTACCAACATTTTTAAGCGATTTATGCACGTTAAAGTGATTTTCGGAAGCGGAAGATATATGGGAGCTATGACTAATTATGGACCGATCGTAACAAAATTTGGTGACATGAATTTTGTGTATATAAAACTTATTTGAAGCGGAATTTGTGGAGATACATATATAAATTAAACATTTATGACCGATAAAGTCCAATTTCGGGAGGACATTTGTATGGGGGCTAGGTGAAATAGTAGACCGATTTCAGCCAGTTTCAATAGGCGAAAAAAATAATATGTACCAAATTTGATCGATATATCTTCAAAATTGCGACCTGTACTCTGCGCACAAGGTTTACATGGACAGCCAGCCAGCCGACCAGACGGACGGACATCGCTTAATCTCAGAAAGTAAGTCGATCGGTATACTTTAAGGTGGGTGTTAGACTAATATTTTTGGGCGTTACAAACATCTGCACAAACGCATAATACCCTCCCCACTATGGTGGTGTAGGGTATAAAAATGCTGTAGGGAATGACGTTATAACACTAAATAGTAGTATAGAATCTTAGATTTTGTTAGTCATAATAGACAATTTCTCAATATAACCTCCTAATTATAACCAATATAACCTAAAAATTGTGGGAAAATTATGCACATAAATGATAAAACAAAATAAAATCTACTAGTTTAAAGAACAAACAATATAAATATTTCAAAATTAAACATTACAGACCTAAGAATTTCAATAATAGAAAATTGTTTTTAGAAAATCTCCCAATTTTTACATTCAAAGAAAGTAGCAGGAATTATATTATCACACTAAAACGTAGTATGAAATTTTGGCTTTTTTTCAGTCATTAACATTTTCAAAATCGTTCACCAATTAACCTGGATATTGACAATTTTTCAACCTTACCTCCTAATTAATATTAATCATACGTATAGTAGGCCAAATTATTAAAAATCTAGTTTTAACACTTTTAAGTTAAACGTGTTTTTGAAAATTGTTAATTTAAATAGCAAAGCGAAGAAAATCTAATATTTTAATGAAAATACAATGTACACATTTGAAAATAAAACATTACAAATTATGGGATTTCAAATCTTGATTTTCTTTTTTGGAAAATCTCGAAATTTATTTAATAAAAAAAAGTTATAGCAAATATTTAATAACACAGAAATGGAGTCTAGAGTTTCTTCTATTGTCAGCCGTTAAAATTTTGGAAATCGTGAATCAATTGCTACACTTATGATGATTTTTCAACATAACCTAATTAATATTAATCATACGTATGGTATGACCAAATTATTGAAAATATAGTTTAAGCTCTTTTATAGTAAACTTTTTTATTTTAGAAAATCTACTGGATTAAAGTAAATTCAATGTTAATAGTTCAAAATGAAGCATTATAGACTACACGATTCTAAAATTAGATTATTTTGTTTGGAAAGTCTACAAATTTTTATAATAAAAAATGCTGTAGGGAATACGTTATAACACCAAATAGTAGTATAGACTCTTAGCTTTTTTCAGTCGTCGAACTTTTGGAAATAGTGCACCAATTGATATAGTTGTATACAATTTGTCAATATGACCGCCTAATTATAACCAATATAACCTAAAAATTGTGGGAAAAGTATGAACATAAATGATAAAACAATATAAAATCTACTAGTTTAAAGAAAAAACAATATAAATATTTCAAAATGAAACATTACAGACCAAAGAATTTCTATAATAGAAAATTGTTTTTAGAAAATCTCCCAATTTTTACATTCAAAGAAAGTAGCAGGAATTATATTATCACACTAAAACGTAATATGAAATCTTGGCTTTTTTCAGTCATTAATATTTTCAAAATAGTTTGCCAATTGCTCTGGTTATAGACAATTTTTCAACTTTACCTCCTAATTAATATTAATCATACGTATGGTATTACCAAATTATTCAAAATTTTGAATTTGAATGAAATAATATTAAGCTCTTAAATTTGAAATAAACTTAAGCTCCAAATTAATATTAAGCATACGTATGGTATAATCAGTTCATTAAAAATCTTTATTAAACTCTTATAGAAAATTGTTTATTTGAATAGCAAATGGAAAGAACACCTTCTAGTTTAAACAAAAATTCAATGCAAAAATTTAAAAATTAAACATTATAAGGGATTTCAAAATTAAATTATTTTTTTTTTTTGGAAAATCTCCCAATTTTTATAACAAACGAAAGTTGCAGCGAATATTCAATAACACCAAAAAGTAGTCTAGGATCTTAGCTTTTGTCAGTCGTTGAAATTTTAGAAATCGCTCACTAATTGCACTAGTTACAGACAATTTCTCAAATTAACCTCCTAATTAATATTAATCATACGTAAAGTATGACCAAATAATTAAAAATTAATTTTAACCACTTTTTCTCTAAAATTTAAAAAAAAATATGAATTTAGATGATAAAGCAAAGAAAAATCTATTAGTTTAGAGAAAATTCTATATAAATATTTCAAAACTAAACACTACAGACTAAAGAATTTCGATATAATACTATTTATTTTAGAAAATTTCTAAATTTTTATAATAAAAGAAAGCTGTAGGGAACATATTATAACATTGGAAAGTAGTGTGTAAACTTAGCTTTTGTAAGTCGTTAACTTTTTCAAAATTGTTTACAAATTGCCTTGGTTATAGACAGTTTTTCAATATAACCTCCTAATTAATATTAATCATACGTAGTGGATGACAGAATTATGAAAAATTAAGTTTAAACACTTTCTCTCTAAAAATTGTTTGAAAATTATGAACTTAAATGATAAAACGAAAGAAAATCTACTAATTTAAAGAAAAAACATAAATATATTTTAAAAATAAAGATTACAGCCTACCAAAATTAGGCAAATTGTTCTATTCATTTGTTTCAAAAATCTTTACCACCCTCGTTTATATTATTTACAGTATATATATTTACTTATACATATTTAAGTTTTCGTGGATGTTTGTAAATGTATCTGTATGTGTCTACTCGTCTTTTTGCTGTGCATTAACTAAAACGTGTGCACTTGTCTATGTATTTGTCTGTGCCAGCTTAAATTTTCCAACAACAGAACATAAAACCAGCAGCACATATGCCAAACAAACCGCCACAAAAAAAAAAAAACAACGGAACCAACAAATAAGGCAACTGGAGGGAAAGGATGTTTTTAAAAAATGTATATTCTTCAAAACAAAAAACAGTGAAAAACTGCATTGTAGTAACTTAAAAAGAACATAAATGTATGTGTCAAAATTGAATTTGGCATGAGCATATCTAGTGTCTATACAATATTTTGTTTTTGAAAGATAAAAACAAAACAGCATACTTTTTTATAAAGTACTTTGGCAGTCTTAACATGGCATGCCACACATATCAACAACATCATCACCTTCGTCAACATTTTATGGCAGACATACATAAAAAAACATACGATCTCATACTGGCAACAACTACAACTTCCTCGTCGGGAAAGGAGACAGTGGAGAAGAAGGTTTTTTTTATAGTTTTTTTTTGTTGTTTTTGAAAAATGAAAATCCTTCTACCGTACTTTTCTTTGACGCTAATAATTCTTGCTGTAAAGCCACAATGGGTTTTTGGTATAATTTCAAAGGGAATTTTTTATTTTAGAAGAATATGGTGGAATATTTTGCAATTAGCGAGAATTATTGTTATTGCCAAAAGTGTAAAATAAGTTATGAAATAGTTATGAAATTTCTAGGAAATTGTAGTTTTATTAAAACATTATTTAAAACACAAATAACATAAGTTTAGTTACAAGTCAAATGTACTTTTTGTGAACAAATTTAGTATTGTATAAGAAGAGCTTCGAATTAAAATTCTGAACTACAAAATGTAAGCTATTCATTCCATAAATTAATTCCCAACATCCAATTCTTTAGGTACAGGCTTTTGTTTAAATAGAATTCATTCATTGTTGATTTAAATCATAATGGAATTAATTCATAATAGAATTCATTCAAACTTTGAATGATAAAATTTTTGTAAATTCCAATTTAGTAGAAATTTAATTAAAATATTTGTTTCTTCAATCAGTTTTGCTTTTAATCATTTACAAAATAAATTTAAAAAAAGCCTTTTTATAATCATTTTTAAAGCTATTTTGTAATGAATTTGAATTCAAGAAAATTTTAATGAATAAGAGTTTAATTCTATAAAGAATGAATTCTCAAAGGTCTTAGTTCTCTTTATGTTTTTAGAAAACGAACAAATCTGAGGAATTCTTAATAATTTGTGGTTTCAAATAGTTGGAGTGTAATTTTTAAAACAGGTTTATATTAAAAAACTTTTTTAGTCAAGTTTGTATTGAATAAAAAATTTTATTTTCAAATTGATTTATTGCTAAAAGCAACTCTCATGTAAATATTATTTGCTATTAAATATTGATGTCCTTTTAGCAAAGTATTTATGTCATCCCCAAACATATTTAGGCCATCACAAAAAAAAACACTAAAAAATTTATATATATCAATATTTTACACTACAAACTTATGAAATTTGTATTATTTCTGCCCAACACAAACGGAAAAAATAGTCGTCATACATCTGTGTCATCATTTATATCCTTAACAATTTTTGACAAATAGTTCTGAATACGTAAATCATTCGAACATTTGGATAGAAGAATAAAAACTTAAATCAAATAAAATGCAACCATTTGGAAAGTTTCGTTTCTTTTCTGTTAAATATTCTTACCAAAAAAAAGGAATGAAAAGTGGAGGAATAAAATATTTTGTTATAAATTGTTTAATAAAGAAAATTGTAAAAAAATCTAAATAAATAAATTTAAAAGCCTAAACGGAAGGAAGGAAACAAAGAAGACAACAAATTTACTTAGTAAAAATAAAATTTTGTAGAAGAATATTATGTAGACGTAGGATACAAATAAAGAAACAAGACAGAATATTAGCAAGTTTTTATAGATAATAGTTAAAACTAAATTTCAGCATTTTGTTCCATGTGCAAATTTGTTTTAGCTATGAGTATTTATGATTTCACCCACATTTCTTATATGGTTGTAGTACATTTCCGTTTTGGTCACTCACTTGTTTCCTGTAGAGTTGTTAAATGCATTCATGTACATAAATATGCTTTTATTGGATTTGCTTTATCATTTATCATATTCATTGAAATTAAAATTTTATAAAATGTTTCTTTAATTTTATAAATTTCTTATACATTTCCTTTTTATGAACTTAATCAACTAGACATTTAAATCACTCTATCTAATTGTCTCCCAAACTACAAATTTTACAAAAATATGCAATCTGCTCAAACGAATTAACTCTTTTTAAATTTTCCAAATCAAAATAAATTTTATCTCTTAACCATTACGATAATGAATTATTTATTTCAACAGTAATGCTTATTTGCCAACTGACTATCTGTTGCTGGAATCGAAAAAATCTGTGAAGAAATTTCCGATAATTCCCTACAAAAATTTTCTGAAAATTTCAAAAAAAATACCCTACTTTCGATACCATTATTTGTGAAATATAACATCGTCCATCTCCATCGTCCATGCCATCTTGGATCTCTGTGGATTGGTATCGTCCCAAATTCGACAAGTTTGTTTGATGTACCCATTCATCCAAAAAAGGGACTTACCAAAGAAATGGGCGAAGCGAGCGGAACGTTTTCCTCCCAGGACACACGATTTGTTGAGCGCTACATATATCCGTCCATGGTAATATGGCAATTCAACTGTCAAAGTTCTGAATCGCTGTTGTAAGACCCTTTCTGTTTGAAACATTTTAACATTTTTGTTTAGGCAATCCATTTTTTAAGTGTCAAACACGAACCATTTCTCTGATGTAATTTTTTTTGCCAAAAGTAACATTTATGTAGCTAAAGCTATAGTGAATGTTATTTTTAGAATTTGTTATCTTTTATCTTCAAACCAAAAATTGATGGAAAAGGAAATAAACGGAAATAGCACATACAAGTTTACGGACATTTTTATAGAAATTCCATCAGCATTCAAATGTATTCTGTATAAATCTAAATAAGCAACCAAAACCCCGGTTGGCAAACCAAAACTCAGCCCATGTAATATCCCACCAACTATTTAGGCATTAAAACTGACAGATTTGTACACTTTTTTCCTTTTTCCTTCAACATTTTGAAGGTTTCATAATGAAAGAATGTATGAAGGAAGAAGGCAAAGTTTAAATAAAAATTCAAAAGAATTTGTAGTTACAGAGCGGCATGAAATATTCCCAGAAAACAAACACACATGAACTGTTATGATTGAGCCTACAGGCACATGTTTTATATCCTTATACTGTGATAAACATCTATGGAAGGGTATGTTAGTGTTGCAATATCACATGGTAAATAAACTTTAAATAATAAATGAATTTTAAAGAAAATTTCTAACATATGACCATATTTTCAGACATTAAAGCAAAGATTGCAAAGCATACAATTCGGCACAAAGAAGTCATTAACCCAGAACAAAACTAGTTATAGTTATAGACTATGACTAGACCATGACTAGACTATGACTAGACTATGACTAGACTATGACTAGACTATGACTAGACTATGACTAGACTATGACTAGACTATGACTAGACTATGACTAGACTATGACTAGACTATGACTAGACTATGACTAGACTATGACTAGACTATGACTAGACTATGACTAGACTATGACTAGACTATGACTAGACTATGACTAGACTATGACTAGACTATGACTAGACTATGACTAGACTATGACTAGACTATGACTAGACTATGACTAGACTATGACTAGACTATGACTAGACTATGACTAGACTATGACTAGACTATGACTAGACTATGACTAGACTATGACTAGACTATGACTAGACTATGACTAGACTATGACTAGACTATGACTAGACTATGACTAGACTATGACTAGACTATGACTAGACTATGACTAGACTATGACTAGACTATGACTAGACTATGACTAGACTATGACTAGACTATGACTAGACTATGACTAGACTATGACTAGACTATGACTAGACTATGACTAGACTATGACTAGACTATGACTAGACTATGACTAGACTATGACTAGACTATGACTAGACTATGACTAGACTATGACTAGACTATGACTAGACTATGACTAGACTATGACTAGACTATGACTAGACTATGACTAGACTATGACTAGACTATGACTAGACTATGACTAGACTATGACTAGACTATGACTAGACTATGACTAGACTATGACTAGACTATGACTAGACTATGACTAGACTATGACTAGACTATGACTAGACTATGACTAGACTATGACTAGACTATGACTAGACTATGACTAGACTATGACTAGACTATGACTAGACTATGACTAGACTATGACTAGACTATGACTAGACTATGACTAGACTATGACTAGACTATGACTAGACTATGACTAGACTATGACTAGACTATGACTAGACTATGACTAGACTATGACTAGACTATGACTATGACTATGACTATGACTAGACTATGACTAGACTATGACTAGACTATGACTAGACTATGACTAGACTATGACTAGACTATGACTAGACTATGACTAGACTATGACTAGACTATGACTAGACTATGACTAGACTATGACTAGACTATGACTAGACTATGACTAGACTATGACTAGACTATGACTAGACTATGACTAGACTATGACTAGACTATGACTAGACTATGACTAGACTATGACTAGACTATGACTAGACTATGACTAGACTATGACTAGACTATGACTAGACTATGACTAGACTATGACTAGACTATGACTAGACTATGACTAGACTATGACTAGACTATGACTAGACTATGACTAGACTATGACTAGACTATGACTAGACTATGACTAGACTATGACTAGACTATGACTAGACTATGACTAGACTATGACTAGACTATGACTAGACTATGACTAGACTATGACTAGACTATGACTAGACTATGACTAGACTATGACTAGACTATGACTAGACTATGACTAGACTATGACTAGACTATGACTAGACTATGACTAGACTATGACTAGACTATGACTAGACTATGACTAGACTATGACTAGACTATGACTATGACTAGACTATGACTAGACTATGAATAGACTATGAATAGACTATGACTAGACTATGACTAGACTATGACTAGACTATGACTAGACTATGACTAGACTATGACTAGACTATGACTAGACTATGACTAGACTATGACTAGACTATGACTAGACTATGACTAGACTATGACTAGACTATGACTAGACTATGACTAGACTATGACTAGACTATGACTAGACTATGACTAGACTATGACTAGAGACAGTTGACTGTAGACAGTTTACCGAGCTTCCTTATAAACCTATTGTATCCCACTAATGTTTAGGTTTTTTCATTGATGTTTGCCATCCTCTTTATTCTTTACTTAAAATGATTTTAGTTTCAAAATTTATAATCCAAATTTTGACTGTGTTTCAAAATATTTAACAAATTGTACAGTCGCTTTATTTCTTCATATGTATGACCTGTTATGTAAACTGAGTTCAACATTAGTTGATTGCACGAAAGAAATGTTAAAGCAATCAATGAATAGAGTAGCAACAGCCAAACCAGGAAGAAGAAAAAATTTTGGCTGGCCGTACAAAATGATGGTAATGTGATGATATTTAATGGTGAATGGTTTTCTGATGAAAAGAAGAAAAAATGCATGATTAATATTTGCAGAAACAGCAATTTTTACTTATATTTCTATATGAATATGGTTTTCATATTTACACTTATACAAAGATGAAGCAATTTTGCTCAATTTTGATCGAAAAGTCAAAGAAATCACGCATACGATTTTGTAACGTATTTCAATGAATTTTCAATTTAATTTTACTTCTACCTGGTAAATTAACCCTGTAAAAAACCAATTTCAAAAGAAAATGCATTAAGATAAACAATTTCAGCAGAATAAAAAAATATTAAAATAAACTCAGTTTAAAATGCAGTAAACTGAAAAAACCACAGACATTTGTTGACTTTCTTAAATATGGGGCAAAAGTCACATAAAAAAGTCCGGTACTTAAAGGTAAAAGTTAACAATTCTATTTGTTTATAGTTATTTCGTTTAACTAAGGATATGAAAATTGTCTTTTGAATTTGTTTCATTCACTTAAAGAATGTTAGTTACTGAATGTGTTAAATCTTAAACAAATTTAAAAATTAACTAAAACTTTAAGCTGTGTGATTAATAACCATTTGATTATTACTTTTGTTGTGCTTTTCCTAGTTTATTTTGAAAACAGTGAGAAAAAATAAGGGGCTGCCACTTAGAAAAAAATCCAATAACTTTTCAATGCAAACAAAACTAATAATGACTGTTAGGCAGCATTTAGATTTCAACAAAGTTGGCGAAGCAATATGTTTTTGTATGCATTCAATATGCACTTGCTTCACCCAATAATAACTAAATTTGAGGAATTAATACAGATTTTTTCCAGTTATTTCTATAGTGTGCAAATTTTCATTAATTTCCAAGTGTTGTTGACCAAGTTTTAGTCTTTGTATAGCTGTTTTGTAAATATTTACCAAACAACAACTACAGTAATTGTCAATATTACATTGCAACATGCTGTTGTAATAAAATAAAAAATGACGCTGCCTTTTTATTTGAAATGTAAATTGTTAAATGCTGAATCTACATTGGTCCAAAACGAGTGTTAATTGTTGACATGAGAGTCATTGAATATTTTTTGAACAACTTTCATTTAAGTCATTAACTTTCGTATTAGATTTTTAGGGTCCGCAATAAAAGTGACATTTACTTGTTTAACAACCAAACATATTGAACATTTTACAAAGTTTTGTGTTGCTACAAACAAATGAAAAGAAAGTAAAAGTGCTGCAGGCTATATAATGTTTGCAAAACTTGCTTTATCAAATGATTTTCATTTGCCTCATATGCCTTAAAATTTTTAAATTAAATAATCTTTAAGTTTTTAGCATTTAATTTTAGCTCCCACAGCAAATTTGTTTTTTTAAAAACTTCCAAATTTCCTTTTCAAAATCAATGCGTTTTTAGGTCTCATTATCTCTTAAATTTGCAATATTAATTTGTCTTGCATTTCTTGATTTAATTTGATTTTCCATCTAAAAACCAAGCTGCTGAGTTGCAGCTTGTAGATTGTATTTGTTTGGTTGCTTACTTGCTTGCAGCATGTTATTTCCACTTAATGCTTTAATGATTTTAGTCGCATGTCTACGTTTATGGAAGAAGTTTTTTTTGTTAATTTCTTCAATGATTTTGCTTCTTGTACATAATTTGTAGCAAGCAACAGTTTTTGCAGCAAGAAAAACTTTCGATTTTGGTTTAAAATTTACTAAGTGAATAAGCAGTAGTGGTTTGACTATATATAAGGCAGACCCTCTTAAGATTTAATTAAATTTTTTAATGCATTATTAATGTTTTTAGGTTCCTCAAGAATTTTAATATTAAACCGGAGTATTGTAATATCATATAATTAACCGAATAATTGTGTATTTACTCGAATAATCTAATTATTTATTAAAAACTATGTTTACCCAAATATATTTGTTAGCTAAATATTTCGTTATTTTTCGTTAAATTTTGTTATCCGAATAATTGGTGGAATTTTTTCCGAACCATCGGAATAAAAATTTATGTTTCATATTTTTAGTCGACAATTTAAAAGATATTTAGACACATAATTAATCGACTATCTATGTATGTATCTACTAAAATAATAAGTTGATCGAATAAAATATTTTTGTTTCATTCGATGAATCGCTGAATTTTGTTTGAAATATATTTTGTCACAGAATTAATCGATTTATTTATTACCCGCATGAACAAACATTCAAATAATTTGTGTAATATTATGAAATATTATTTTAAAAAATTTACCCTCATATTCATAACAAAAATAAATTTAAACAATGTTTTAAAGCAAAATTGCCATTCAAATTTTAAATTTTAAGTTGTTTATGAATAAGGCCTTTAAAATATCTACTAATTTCTGTTACAAAATATTCTTTATGCGATTATTCGATTAATATTTAAACCCAATTATCATACCATTAAGAATTTAATCGTATAATCGGTCCACTACTGATTTAGCCCAATAATCGTTATACAAATTGTATGTTAAATATATTATGGCGACCATTTTTGTTTAAAAAATTTTTGGTCATATAACTAATCGATTAATTATGTAACCGAATAATATTTTAATCGAATAAAATAATTTTTTACTCGATTAATATTTTTAAAAATATATTTTGTTATACAATTAATCGATTATTTTTTTTACCCGAATAAATAAGTATTCGAATAATTTTTTTAATATAATAAATTATTTATTTTATTATGTTTTTGTTATAATATTGTTTTTCACTAAATGTTTTGTTATGCGAGTATTCGATTAATATTTGAACCGAATAATCGGTGAAAAAAATTTAAGTTTTTAATCTATTTTTGGAAAATAATAAGTCATACAATTAATCGATTAATTATTTAACCGAATAATCGGGTAATCGAATATTTTTTTCATTCTAAAGTTTTTTTTCCTTTATTTTGGCTGAAATAATAACTCGTCAAAAAATTAGTCGATTAATTTATTACCCGACTCATTTATTGAAATCGAATAATCGCAAAGCGAATACATTTTTTTTATCAACAATACTCATTAAATAATCAATTTTATTAAAAATATATTGTGACATACAATTAATCGATTAATTTTTTTACTCGATTAAAAAGTATTCGAATAATTTTTGTAATATTTTAAATTATTTGTTTTATTTTTTCATGTACTGTTGTTTACAAAATGTTTCATTATGAGAGTATTCAATTAATTTTTGAACCGAATAATAGGTGGACAAATTTTAAGTATTTTAAGTCATCTATTTTTGAAAAAATAATAATTCTTATTAGCCTATTATATGGTAATTATGTACCATATAATAGGCTAATAGAATAAAATAAAAATTTATTCAAATATATTTCAGCAAATGTTTAATAATAAAAATACTTTTAGTTTTATTATTTTTTAGTGTTTTAATATATTAACCGAATTAATTCTGTTTAAAAAATAGTTCATTATGCGACTATTCGATTAATTTTTGATCTGAATAATCGCTTGATTAATGGTTTATCCGAATAATCGTAATACAAATTGTATGCAAAATATCGTAATTCGAATATTTTGTATCAAAAATATTTTCTCATATAATTAGTCGATTAATTATGTAACCGAATAATCGGTAATCGATTATTAATAATAATATAATAAACATTTTTTAAATAATAATTCATCAAACAATTATTGGATTAATTGTTTATTGGATTAATTTTTAAAACCGAATAATCGCTACTTGGAATACATTTTTTTATCAATAATCTCACAATATGCTCATTAAATAATA
This sequence comes from Calliphora vicina, assembly GCF_958450345.1. Classification (NCBI taxonomy): domain Eukaryota; kingdom Metazoa; phylum Arthropoda; class Insecta; order Diptera; family Calliphoridae; genus Calliphora; species Calliphora vicina. The sequence continues at coordinate 109,892,022 of NC_088783.1, read as the reverse complement.
TATTGGGTTTTTTTACTATGTATTTATGTGCACAATCGATTATTTGTTTATTCGAATAATCGGTTAATCGCATAATTATTTCCAAGTTTTTGTTTTCATTAAAATTCATGCCATTTTAATATTAAAACAACTAAATGTAAAAAATAAATATACTTTAGGATTTATTAATAAGAATAATTGACAAATTGTTTATTCGAATAATCGCTTACTTGAAAAATATGTTGCTTTGTTAAATATTTCTAATATTTAAATTATTATTTAGCATAAACATGAGTAATTACATGAATACTCGATTATTTCCTAATTTGAATATACGATTAACCCCCAGTAACACGAAGTCTGGTTATGTTTTAACTAATAGTTAAACTGACAGTTTTCATACAAAAATTATTTTAACCGACAGTATAACTATTAGTTAAGGCATAACCAGACTTCGTGTTAACGGGGGTAAGGAAATAATCGCGCATTTAAAATTATCTAAAAGATAAATTCAATAATTTAATTATGTATAAGAATAATCGTTGATTTATTTATTCGAATAATCAGTTTTCAAATAAATTCTTTTACAAGTTAGTTTTTTAGTAATATTTTTTTGAATAATCCAACGAGAGCAATCTATAAATTTGGAATTTTTTTACCCGAATAATCGGTTATTCGAATATAAGCTATTTTTTATAAGACTTCTTAAAATCTATAGTTGAAGTAATAGAACAAAAAATTGCATATTGAATCATTCGAATTAATCGATTAATGACATATTCGATTAATCGGTTATTCGAATAAATTAAAAGTCAAATACGAAACGATTAATCACTTTTAAAAAAATTCGGTATTTCGACTGAAAAATTGCCTTTCAATATTATCTATTTTTATTAAATAATATTCCTTTAATTTTATTCGAATAATCAAATTATTCGACAAACCAAGTAAACAGAAGTAATTATTCAAATAATCGATAATTTCCCAATTCGAATATACGGTTCCAAAAAAATACGCTCATTTTAAATTATCAAAAAAATAAATTAATTTAAAATTTAATTATACGAATAATCGTTGATATATTTATTCGAATAATCAGTTTTCAAATAATTTTTTTTCCAAGTTAGTTTTTAGCAATATTTTTTTGGAATAATCCAACGACAACAATCAATAAATTTGGAATTTTTTGACCCGAATAATCGATTAACTTCTTCTAGAATGATCGGTTATTCGAATATAAACTATTTTTTATAAGACAAGAAATTGCATATTGAATCATTCAAATCATTCGAATAATCGATTAATGACAAATTCGATTAATCGGTTATTCGAATAAATTAAAAGTCAAATACGAATAATCGATTAATCGCTTTTAAAAAAATTTGGTTATTCGATGGAAAAATTGCCTTTCAATATTATCTCTTTTTATTAAATAATATTCCTTTCATTTTATTCGAATAATCAAATTTTTCGACAAACCAAGTAAACATATGTAAGTAATTATACGAATAATCGTTTATATCCGAACTCGAATATACGGTTTTTTTTTTAAAAAAATAAAATAAAACGCTCATTTAAAATTATTAAAAAAAAATAAATTAATTTAAAATTTAATTATCCGAATAATCGTTGATCTATTTGTTCGAATAATCTGTTTTCAAATAAGGTTTTTGCAAGTTATTTTTTAATTAAAATTTTTTAAATTTCATTAATAAAACGAAAACAATCGTTAAATTTAAAATTATTTTACCCGAATAATCGATTAACTTTTTTCAGATTAACCGAATATTCGAATTAATTATATATTTATAAGCATTCTTAAAATCTATAGATGAAATAAAAGAAAAAAAATTTAAAAAAATCATTCGAATAATCGATTACTGATTTATCCGAATAATCGGTTATTCGAATAAATTTTTTTTATTTAATTTTTTTAATTTTTTCCAATAAGTAATAAACAAAATGTCGAGAATGAATACTCGAATAATCACTTTTAAAAATAATCGGCTATTCGATTAAAAATTTTAATTTCAATAGTATCTCTTACTATTAAATAATATTCTTTTAATTTTATTCGATAAAATGAATTATTTGACAAACCAATTATTCGAAAACAAATAATTATTTTACATTTTATGCCGAATTTTTCTAAATTCATGTTATTAATCGATTAAATTTAATCTTAAATAATCGGTCTTTGAAGTGAATTGTATCCTGCTGTTTTCTTTCAATTCTTTGTTTATTAATACAGCTGTAGTTATTCAAGTTACTTTCAAATTTATTTACTTTCAGTAGGGTATTAACAATAAACATGAATATTGCATTTCATCATAATGTTTTACTATTTCATTCTCTTTTATATTTCCAGATCATACTAAATACATCAGACATTAAAATGAATTACAAGTAATAAATAATTTCCGTTTAAAGGAAACCAACAACATATTTTTAATACAATACCAACTTCATTCCAGTGAAATCGTGTTAAAAATAACACAACAGCATTTGATTTTAAGTAAAGGAATTAAAATCATTGAAAGCTAAAATAAAACATCAATCTACAAAATGTTGAACATTTTAAAATTTCTACTGAAACCACTTAAAACGGAATATTTAATGAGTTTGTTTGCTATGAAATCGATAGTGATGATATTTTCAATATGTTGGTTAATGGCTGTAGTAAATGCAGCTACCACACAGCAGCAACCACAATCTCTCAATTACAAACAGCAATTACAATATCAAATCCAACAGCATGATAAATTTGAGTATCAACAGCATATGAAGCAACAGCAGCAATTCTATCAGCAGCAATATCATCAACAACAAACACCAACATCAATGGCTTTATTACAAGAACAACAGCAGCAGGAACAACAACAAAAGCAGAGGCTACAACAGCAGCAACAACAATTTTTAGCAATGAAACCCTCACAGGTGAGTAGGTGTTCAATACTTTTACTTTAAAATAAAATCTTGAATTTGTCTTTTGTTTTTGGAGAACGAATTGGCTGTCACTTTGTAAGCCAACCGCCAAAAATATTTTCTAACTCGAATGTTCGTCTCTGGTTTTACTTGAAATGATTTTATTTTTCGGTTTTATATTTAGCTGAAAGGTATGGGAAATGCTTACAATTTATGGTTGTCGATATTTTCTGCAAAACAAAATAAATTTTAAACTAATAAACCTAGAGAACAGACTAGTATGAAATACAAGGGAAAGCAACACAAGTTGTTAGACATTTTTTAATTTCAAATCTTGTTCACATTCAGAAAATTATAAAACATAATACTTTTCAAAACTTTTCGTTACAATTTTCTATTGGATTTTTGATCTTATTTGTTCAAGTTTTCTGCCACATCCATTTTTTTCTGAAAACCACAAAATTTATAGCGGTTTAAAATGAATGCTCTATGATACTCTTGTTAAAGTTTTATTACATAATTTCTACTGTATATTTTGTACAAAAATCGCGAAGGATAAATATTTTATATGTATTTGGTCTCGATCTTGTATGTTTGACATGTTGAAAAATCTATTAATGTTATTTTTGGAGCGATTTATTTAAAGATCATATTAAAAAATACCCAAAATCCAATTTTCATTTAGAGTATAAGTAGACAATATTTCTGTTATTGATATCGTAATACTTTTAAATCATCTTCAATTTAAATAATGTATTAGATTTTATAGATGAATAAAATGCACCTCATATAGAAATTTCGCTTCCATTCAATGTTTGGGCCGCATATTCTCAAACAGATATATGAGTCAGAAAGCTTTAGCTAAGAATATAACAGAATTATTCAAAAAAATTTGAAAATATTTCTTTAAATGTGTGAAAATCTGATTTTATTAATTTTCAACTCAAGACGTATGATTAATATTAATTCATGGGGTATGTTAGATTATTGTTAATAACTTAAGCAATACTTAATTGATTTATTTGATTTAAAATCGTAATGAAAGCCAATATATCAGGCTAAAGTTATTAATACTAAATATTATCTTGAGTGACTAAACATTTAAAAACTTTAAAAGGTCAATAATTAATTTTATTAATTTTTTTGATTAATTACAGACAAATTGAACTTAATTAGCAAAATCTATGTTAATTAAATAATAGCGGATTGCATAAACAATTATTCGAATAAATTACTTAATGTGTTTTTCCTAGTTATTAAAAATATCGCAGAAATTTATCATCAAAATAATATTCATCTCTCCCCTATTATTTGCCACATTATAAACACCCTGTGATTGATTATAATTCACCACACTTGTAAGAAAATTCTTTAATGGTGTTTATTTTAGCTTTTGCGTTTATTTTACATAATCCCCTGTCATTTTTTTGACAATCTTTAGTCCAAAAAAACCAGTAAACGTATTGTATAACTTATGAATAAAAAATGTCTTCACTTACATTTTAAAGGAGCGAGAAAGTGAAAGTTGATCAAGAATATTTAGAAATTTAATTGAGAGCTTAAGTAGACAATATTCCTGTTGTGCAAATCCCGATGCTTTTATATTATTTTATACTAAAACAATAAGGGTCCTCATGTAAACGCTTAAATGCCTCGCAAACTGTGCAATCTGTCTATTTTTACACTCTCGCAAATGAACTGTCAAAAAATGTATGGAAATTCGTTTGCACAACCCCGATAAGTTTGCGCGACAATTTAGACTCGCAAACTTGAATTTATTGTGCATTTGATGAATCAGCTGCTTTTGTTTACTTTTATTAATAAGAAATAAAAATCAAATAAAATATAAAAATGTTGTGCATGTGAAAATTGTGTAACTTTGGAACAGAATGATTGTATTAAATGGCATTGTGTATGAAAACATTAACCAACAGCTAGAATATAAACAAAATCTTGCAAACTCTGTATATCACCGTTTGTTCCAAAGATTTAACTTTCATTCAACATTTTTAAAATTAAAATTTATACAATTTGAAAAATTTGTTAAGGCTTTTGTTGAATTTATTTTTATTTGAATATTTATATCAAAATCATCTTTTATTAATTTTCAACCCAAGACGTATGATTAATATTAATTCATGGGTTATGTTAGATTATTGTTAATAACTTAAGCAATTCTTAATGGATTTTAATGGTTTAAAATTGCAATGAAAACCAATATAATAGGCTAAAGTTATTAATACTAAATATTATCTTGAGTGAATGATTATAGGCTAAACATTTAAAAACTTTAAAATGTCAATAATTAATTTAATTAATTTTTTGATTAATTATAGACAAATTTAACTTAATTAACAAAATCTATGTTAATTAAATAATAATGAATTGCATAAAAAATTATTCGAATAAATTACTTAATGTGTTTTTCGTAATTATTAAGAATATCTCAGAAATTTATCATTAAAATAATATTGGTTTAATTCATTTCATTTCTCCCATATTATTTGCCACATTAAAAACACCCTGTGATTCATTATAATTCACCTCACTTGTAACAGTTTGAAAGCAAATTCTTTAGTAGTGTTTATTTTAGCTTTTGCGTTAATTTTACATAATCCACTGTCATATTTTTGACAATCCTTAATGCATAAAAAACCACTAAACGTATTTAATAACTTATGAATAAAAAATGTTTTCTCTTATATTTTAGAGGAGCAAGAAAGTGAAAGTTTTGAAATATTAAAACCACTGAATTAAAAAACAGCACAATTAGTTTGAAACACATTGGAGGCAAAATTTATTTAAAGAACATCAATGAAATATGGTTAATAAGAAAGTCTATTGCTTTCAAAGTTGTTACAAATTAATTGACAATTCATGTAGACAATTATTCGAAGAAATTACTGAATGTGTTTTTCTTAATTATTAAAAATATCACAGAAATTTATCATCAAAATAATATTGGTTTAATTAACTTCTTCTCTCCCCTATTATTTGCCACATTAAAAACACCCTGTGATTGAATAAAATTCACCACACTTGGAACAATTTGAAAGAAGATTTTTTAATTTTAGCTTTTGCGTCCAAAAAAAGCAGTAAACGTATTGTATAACTTATGAATAAAAAATGTCTTCACTTAATATTATTTTAAAGGAGCGAGAAAGTGAAAGTTGATCAAGAATATTTAGAAATTTAATTGAGAGTTTAAGTAGACAATATTCCTGTTGTGAAAATCCTGATGATTGTATATTATTTTATATTAAAATAATATATTTAAATTTAAAGACAAAAAAATGCGCCCCAAACTGAATTTTCACTTCCATTAAATGATTGGTCCGCATATTTTCAAACTGGTAAATGAGGCAGAAATCGTTAGCTATGACTAAATATAACAGAGCTATTCAAAATAATGTGAAAATGTTTCTGTAAAATTCTTGAAAACGGCATTTATTAATTTTCCACCCAAGACGTATGATTAATATTAATTCATGGGTTATGTTAGATTATTGTTAATAACTAAAGCAATTCTGAATGGATTTTTATGGTTTAAAATCGCAACGAAAACCAATATATCAGGCTAAAGTTATTAATTTTAAATATTATATTGAGTGAATGATGATAGACTAAAAATTTAAAAACTTTAAAATGTCAATAATCAATTTTATTAAATTTTTTGATTAATTACAGAAAAATTTAACTTAATTAAAAAAATCTATGTTAATTAAATAATAATTGATTGCATAAACAATTATTCGAATAAATTACTTAATGTGTTTTTCGTAATTATTAAGAATATCTCAGAAATTTATCATTAAAATAATATTGGTTTAATTCATTTTATTTCTCCCATATTATTTGCCGCATTAAAAACACCATGTGATTCATTATAATTCACCTCACTTGTAACAATTTGAAAGAAAATTCTTTAATGGTGTTTATTTTAGCTTTTGCGTTAATTTTACATAATCTACTGTTATATATTTGACAAAAAAAAAAGTCTTTCCATTTTAAGTGAGCGAGAAAGTGAAAATTCATCAAGAATATGTAGAAATTTAATTATGAGTTCATGTAGACAACATTCCTGTTGTTGAAATCCTGGTGGTTTTATATTATTTTAAAAAGAAATAATATATTTGTTTTTAGAGACGAAGAAAATGCACCCCAACAGAATTTTCGCTTCCATTAATTGATTGGCCCGCATATATTCAAACAGATATATGAGGCGGAAAGCATTAGCTAAGGCTATAACAGAACTATTAAAAATAATGTGAAAATGTTTCTGTAAAATCCTCAAAAACGGCTTTTATTAATTTTCCACCCAAGACGTATGATTAATATTAATTCATGGGTTATGTTAGATTATTGTTAATAACTTAGGCAATTCTTAATGGATTTTTATGGTTTGAAATCGTAACGAAAGCCACTACTTCAAGCTAAAGTTATCAATATTTAATATTATCTTAACAGAATAATTATAGAATAAAAATTTTTTAATTGTAAAAATGTCAAAAATAATTTTTTGCTTAATTAAAAAAAAATTATTCTTTTATAAGAAAATCCATGTTAAATCAATAATAATGACTACTTAAGATATTTATTATGAAAATTAAACAAAAATTTATCAATTTATTTACAATTTAATATTTTATTTAGAGAATATACCAAAGTAATTACATCAATTGTAATATAACTTGAGTGTGTAATATTTAGTTTAATTTAAGCTTTATTAATCTCTATTTGTCATGATGTTTACCATAATATTATATTTTATTTTCATAATATTATTGATTTTAATTAATCTAAAATCTGTATTATTGTAAACATCTTTAAGTACATATTCCACTCACTAAGCATGAACCGGAATCAAATATAAATATATATAAATTTAATCATCAGTAACACATTTCCTCGCACTCTATTATTAATTGCACATTGAGCTAGTAAATTTTATTAACCAATATTACGATATGTATGTACGTAGACAAGTGTATGACCACATTATATCCAATAGTAGTAATGACTATAGGCTAGAATATGGTTTCCTCAAAACACTACATGTGTTAAGGATTTGTCTTATTGCCAAAATCCAAGTTGTGGGTTTTAATCGAAAACCAAATATTTGAGACTCAGACACATGAAGTAGAAACTTGTGTACAAATTTTACAAAATATAATAACAGATGTAGATTTCGTTTGTAGGCAGAAAGTCTTACCTAAATATAATAGACAAATTATTTAAATCAATTTTTATTTTTTTCCTAACCAAGACGTATGATTAATATTAATTTAGGGTTATATTAGAAAATTGCCTCTAACTTAAGCAATTCTTAATAGACTGCTTATGATGTTTAAAACTAAGCTACTTCATAAATTAAGTATTTACTTTAGCCTTATACTTAAAACACATTACTAAGACTGTAATCGATGCGAAAATGTTTCTGTAAAATTCTTAAAAACGTCATTTATTAATTTTCCACCCAAGACGTATGATTAATATTAATTCATGGGTTATGTTAGATTATTGTTAATAACTAAAGCAATTCTTAATGGATTTTTATGATTTAAAAACGTAACGAAAGCCAATATATCAGGCTAAAGTTATCAATATTCAATATTATCTTAACAGAATAATTATAGAATAAAAATTATAAAAATGTCAATAAGTATTTTTTTTTAATTTTTTTGTTTAATTAAAAAAAATATACTTTTATAAGAAATCTGTGTAAAATCAATAATAATGACTACTTAAGTTATTCATTATGAAAATTAAACAAAAATTTTACAATTTATTTAAAATTTAATATTTTATTTGGAGAATATACCAAAGTAATAACATTAATTGTAATAAGATTTAAGAATAAATCTCTAATTTCCTATGAAACTAATAATAATATTATGTTTTCTCTCCATTATTGTCTGTACTTAAATTTATTGATTTTAATTAATCTTAAATATCTACTCTTTTAAACATATTTATTTGCAACTACATATTCATTATTCTCTGACTCTAGTATTCACAAATTTAATCTTCCCTGAAACTTTTTGCTTGCTCTCTATTATTTATTGCACATTGAACTAGTGAAATTTATTAACCGATATTACAATATGTACGTATTGTGCGATTATAGGTAAAATTACTAGAATGACTTTATGGTATAATGAGGTCATATCAAAACACTTCATGTGTTATTGATTTGTCTTATTGCCCAAATCTAAGTTGTGAGTTTAAAACGAAAATCAAGTAATTGATTTTACTGTTAAATAATAGTAAAACATTAAATGAGTACTGAAATACACTCATGAAAGTAGAAATAGTTCACAAATGATGGTGGTAAAAGAAGGAGATTTAACCCTCCGTTAGTCGCAAATGATCTGGTTGATACAGGCAAATATTTTTTTATTGTAAATTTTTTAAACACCCTAAATTTGAAGCTATTTTTGATAAAAATATATTTACTGCAATTTTACTTTTATCACTCTTTTAAATACCTTCAATTTAATATTGTTTTTATGTTTTCGAAATAAAAAGTGAAGAGATTATTTTCAAACGCGCCTTTCTTTTATTGATATCAATTTGATACATTGCTACTAACGGAGGGCTAAAAAAAACTTTCTATAATAGTCTTTAAAATATATTTACTTAAAATTTTCATAATTAAAAAGCTACAATGTGTAAAGTTTGAGCAAAATTAACTGTTTTTTTAAATTTGCATCTAACAAATACGTATGATTAATATTAATTCACGGATTATGTTAGAAAATTGCCTAAAACTTAACAAATTCTTAATATATTGCTTATGGAGTTTAAAACTCAGCTACTTCACAAAGTAAGTATTTTCTTTAGTCTTGTAAAACACATCGCTTTTGTGTAAAATATTTGTTTTAGCACTTAAATTGTTTATTTAATTGATAAAATTACTTAAATTTATGATGCTTACAAATTTGTTTGTGCCAAGTTTTTATATAGTTTATTCCTTTAACACTTTACTAAAAGTTTTCCTAACATTTTACAAGTGTATACCTTGAGTTGTGTTCTAGAATTTCCTTAACTGTTGTAGGAAGTTTTTTAAGTGTGGGAGTTGCCAATTTCATTCTCAAACATAATTATTAAAAAGTGTTAACTTTAAATCATGCTCTCTATTTTATATATATTTTCCATTAAACTGAACACTTTTCTGCAAAAGATTAATGATGTAAAAACTGAGCTCATCATTAGTGTTAATAAAGTGAAATTAACTGCAACGATTTTGAAATTACTTTGCAGGGAAATTTTGTGCTGTTTTTGATGCTGCATCTATAATGTAAGTTCATTTCTCTGTAGAAGTGCTCACTTTGATGTTTGAAAAAGCTTTTGAAGACTGAAGCGTTTGGGGAGTTAGTATTAAAAAGCTTTTGCAGTTAATGAAGCCAAGTGTTTTATTAAGTAATATAAAACTAAATTTATTTATTTTCAGGAGATTATTTTATGTTTTATTTTCTTCAAAGAAAAGTGGAATATTGTTTACAAAGAATTTTAATTTTCATAAAAGTGAAATACGTGAGCTTGAAGTATGATCAAATTATGTTTTATATGTGAGTTATTCTCTTTATTAGGAAATTTATTACAGTTTGTTTTAATCTAAGCGAATGATTAATATTAGTTGGGTGTTATATTACAAAATCATGTATAATTTATTTTGTTTTAAAGAGATTTTTCAATTTTAAGTGATCCACCCAAGTTTACAATTTTTAAAGTGATTCTTAGTAATTTCATTTTTATAAGGTTTTTTTATACTTTACAAAATATTCAATTTGAAAAAACGTAGAACTTTGTTTTACAAAAAAAAAAAATACAGAATACATAACCCACATTAACATGAAGCCTGGTTATGCGTTAACTTAGAGTTAAAATTATTTCTGCATGAAAACTCTCAGTGTAACTATTAGTTAATACCTGGTTATGTATTAACTAATAGTTACACTGACAGTTTTCATGCAGAAATAATTCGTGTTAATGTGAAAATTAATCTTAATTTCGGTGTTATTACCTTCGTTTGGACATTTTTTTTGTTTTGTGTTGCACTAAGCTTATTATGATGATATAAATATTAATTAGTGGAATTTTTAACCATTTTTGATATGCTTTGTAAAGTCAAGAGGCCAAAAAATGTTCTACAGTAAAACAGTTAATTTATTCTTTTAGATTTGTCACACTGAGCGTATGCTTGATATTAATTAGATGCTAAGTAAGCAAATCTTTAATAACTATGATAATTTTAAATCAATTTTAATATTTTAAAATTTTAAAAGGGTTTATCAAGTAAATAGACTTAAAAATCATACAAATAAAACACTTTTAGCTTATTAGTTTATAAACTCCTAAAAAAGTCACTAAAATCTCATTTTTTATTTTTTTTTAAATTTTTAATTTTATTAAATAGTTTTTAAAAAAAAATATGGGTATTGCCTATATCTTAATGATTCTTAGGCATTTGTTATCAACAATTGCATTTTACACTCTAAAAATGTCCGATTTTTAACAGATTTATTAAAAAGCTGAGTAAATTAAACCAACAATATGAAAGTTTAATTTAGTTCTGAAGATAATTTTATTCGTTACAGAATTTTTAGATTTATGTTACACTGGGCATATGATTGATATTAATTAGAGGTTAAGTAAGCACATTTTCAGTAACTCTGTTAATTCTTACTCAATTTCAGGATTTTAAACGAGATTGTAAGTAAAATAGACGTAGATATATTTCAAGGTAAAATAATTTTGTTTAGTTGTTTCTATACTCTTCAAAAATCGTTCTGAAAACCACATTTAAAAATCTAAAATTTTAACAAAATTATTGTTGATAGTTTGAGTTAAATAATTTTATTGTTATATCCATAGAGAATACACATAGAGCGGAAACTCTCCTGTCAAAGACCTAACTCAGTTGTCAAAAACCTAAGTGGTCAGAATGTATTAGTAAAAAAAACTATGTGAAAACAAAAACAACACTCGTATGTGTAACTTTTTTCAGTAATTTATTTGTTTGAGTTTTTTTTTAGTTTCCGCTCTATGTATATTTAAATATTATTCTGCAGTCATTTCATAATATTGAAATTAATATTAAATGATTTAAAAATTGAGATTACTTCTTGCATTTGATACTACAAAAATTGCCTTTAATATTAAATGGATTTCTTTAAACAGTTTAGAAGCAGCTCATATTATAACAAAAATATGTTAATTAAGTCAAATGTCCATATAATTTTCTTCATTTAGGAACTTTTTAGATTTATGCCCCACTAAGCGTATGATTGATATTAATTAGAGGCTAAAAATGGCCATCCTCAATAACTCTGCTTAATCTGCATCAATTTTGAAATTTTAAAAAGGTTTGGCAAATAAACAGACCTAGAAATATTTCGAGGTAGAACTTTGTTTGTTTGTTGGTTTTATCCAGCATGAAAATCTCTGCAAAGTTACTGTTTAAAATTTCATGATTTAAAAGAATTGTTTGTTTGAAAGTGTAATTTGTATATTTCCGTTTCATTACATTAAATGTAGTCTTTGATCATATTGTTCCTTTAAAATAAATACCTTAATATTATGTTTGTTGGCCTTCCCAAACTGAACAAAATCCAAAACGGAAGTATAACAATTTCTTTCTCATCCTGTGAGCTTAACATTTCACCTACATAGTTAAGTTTTTTCTGGTTTAAAAAAAAGTTTAAACGAAAGTTATAAAACACAGCGGTACATACCAGTCACACTACAAAAAAGAAAGTAATCATCGCGTATAGCTGTGCTATAAAAAAAACCCCTAAAAATAACACTGGTTAGAAAAAAACATCAAGAATGAGTTAGTTTTATCTAAATGTATCGTTTTTTATATTTCGCTGTTATTATGGAGCGATATATAAGCGTGTTTGCATATTGTTTGGACAAAAAACTAAGAAACTCCGACTGTTGTTGATGTTAACAATGTTTCTTCTAAAAGTAATAAATTTGTCTGCCGTGTTATTGTATCCATGTTACCTTCCACAAATGTTCCTCTTGGCTGATACTACTTATATACAAACATTTGAAAAAATTTCACTTGAAAGAAAATTAAAATCAACTGGGTTCTATGAAGAACATTTTGAAATAATTTTAAGTTGATAAAAAGTTTTTATTGCAAACTAACGTTATAGTGAATTTTAAATATAAATTGCAGTAAATTAAAGGAAAATTTAAAATCAAAATTATTTAAATTCCAAAAAATAAAATAATTAATTTGAAATATTCTTAAATCTCTATTTATTCATACTAATCACAAATATAATCTTGTTCAAAACCTTTTGCCTGCACTCTAATAATCTACAATTAAGTATTGATATAGTAGATGTAGATGTTTGTTTATGTGATTGTTGGTAGCATTACTAGTAATGACTTTTGGGTATGTGGTCATATGAAAACACTTCATGTGTTAAGGATTTGTCTTATTGCCAAAATCTAAGTTGTGGGTTTTAAACGAAAGCCAAGTAATTGAACTTACAGTTAAGTAATATTAAATGATTACTTTAAATTTAAAACACATACACATGAGTACAAACATGTATAAATGGTTTACAAAAGATAGTTACAGGTTAAAAATTTGCAGGTTTCTTATCAAAGACATTTTGTAGGCAGACGTCCTAAGATAAATGTAATTAAAAATCTATCAGAAATTATGTAAATACATATATTACTTTTAATTTGAGAAAATCGTCTCTTAATTTTTCTTAACCAAGGCGTATGATTAATATTAATTTATGGATTATGTTAGAAAATTACTTCTAACTCAAGCAATTCATAATATTTTCTAAAACACTCCCTTTTGTCAAACTATTCATTTACTTTAGGCTTGAAAAACAAATCCCCTTTCAAATATAATTAACAAAATTACTTTCTCTAATTGCAAATTTATGATGATAACAAATTTGTTTATGTCAAGTTTTTTTATTTTATTTCCGCATTTAACACTTTACTAAAAGCATTAGGTAGTTTTTATACATTTCTTACATTTTCCTAGCAAAATTATTGTTTTTCTACCAATTTACAAATGTATAACCTAAGGTTAGTTGAAAACTTTAATTTTCATCATTCTAGAGTTTCCTTAACTGCAGTAAGAAGTGTTTTAAGTGGTGGTGTTGTCAGTTATGTTCTCCCCCATAATTATAAAAAAGCGTTAACTTAAAATCATGAACGCTCTTCTGCTAAAGATTAATGGTGTAAAAAGTGAGCGCATCATTAGTGTTAATAATATGCAATTAACTACAATAATTTTGAAATCACAATTCATGGAAATCTTGTGCTATTTTTGATGCTGAATCTATAATATAAGTTCCCTTCTCTGTAGAAGTGTTCACTTGGATGATTGAAAAAGCTTTTGAAGGCTAAAACGTTTGGGGAGTTAGATTTAAAAAAAGCTTTTGCAGTTAATGAAATAAATTTAGTTATTTTTCGACAATCATTTTTGGCTTTGTTTGCTTTTGGAGTAAATTAAAAACTCATACAAAGAGTTTTAAACAAATTATCATCAAAAATTAATTACGTGAACTTCAAGTGTGATTAAATTAATTTATATTTATGAGTTATTTCCTTAATTAGGAAATTTTTAAAATATTTGTTACACTAAGCGTATGATTAATATTAATTGGAGGTTATATTAGAAATTCTGGTTTACTTTAGTTCATTTAAAAGCCATTTTGAAATTTTAAGAGGTTTTGTCAAGTCTACTGTTTATAGAATGATTCTTAATAAACATTTGTGATAACTTTTGGTTTATACTGCAGAAAATGCTTTAATATTTAGAATTTGTAAAAATAAAATAAGGAAATTTTTTATAAATTATTTTATTTCAATAAAAAACAAGTAAGAAAGTATGGTCGGGCTTGACCGACCATACATATCCTATACTAAGTAAAAGAGCAATATCATTTTTCTTTTAAAATTTCAATAATTTATATTTTTGAGTGATTTTCGGAAGTGGGCCTTATATGGGGGCTATGACCAATTATGGACCGATCACCATGAAATTAGGTCGTGTGATTTATGTCTATATTAAAGTTAACTATGTTGAATTGTGTGTGTATACCCACATTTTTAAGCGATTTATTCACGTTAAAGTGATTTTCGGAAGCGGGTCTGTATGGGCGCTATGACTAATTATGGACCGATCGTAACAAAATTTGGTTACATGAATTTTGTATATATAGAACTCATTTGGAGCGGAACTTGTGGAGATACATTTATAAATTATACATTTATGACCGATAAAGTCCAATTTCGGAAGGACATTTGTATGGGGCTAGGTGATATCAGTCAGTTTCAATAGGCTTGGTTCTTGAACCAAATTTGATCGAAATATCTTCAAAATTGCGACCTGTACTCTGCGCACAAGGTTTACATGAACAGCCAGCCAGACATACGGACGGACGTACATCGTTTAATCGACTCACCGCTATGGTGGTGTAGGGTATAAAAAATTTCGTGATGGTCTAAGCGTATGATTAATATTAATTGGAACTTAAATAAGAAATTTCTGAATGATTCTGTTAATTTTAAATCAATTTTTAAATTTTAAGATTGCTTGTTAAGTAAACAAGACAAGTATAAAAGTTAAGAAAAAATAATTCTCGAAATATTCACTAAAATAACACAAAATTTTAAATTCCAATGAAATGTTTTAATATCAATGCTTTAAAATAAATACATAGTCTAAATATAAAAATATCTGTTTTAGTTTTGTTTTTGGGCCCTCTAAGAAGTAAATGTAATTCAAAACGGATATATAATAATTTCATTTTCGTCCTAAAAACTTAACATTTCCGCTATAAAGCTACATAACATTTGTAACAAAGAATCCACTTATTATACTCTATTTCCGCTACAGGAACGGAAAGAAATCTACATGAATAGACTTGCACTCAAACAAACAACGAAAATTGGTTTCTTTTGAAATGCAAACATTTAGTTTCTTTCCGAAACAAAATCATTTGCTGGTTTTGCACCTTTTTGGTTTGCTAAATATCAGAAAAATCTGGTTTTTGTTGCTGTTAACAATGTAATAATTTTGGTGGCCATATTTTTGTATGATTATTTCCTACGGATGCGCTTTCTGGTTAATATTATGTAAATAATATTTGAAATAATTACACTCTAAAGAAAATTTAATTCAACTGTGTTCTTTCTAAAACATTTATGAAATTAAATATTTTGAGTTTTTAAAAATTTTCTAAAATTTTACAAAAAAAAATGTATTTTTATTAGCAAATGCTTAGGGCCATTATTACAACTTGCCGTTATAGTTAAAGGTAACTTTAAGCAATATAAAAAGGTACCTTTAAAGGTAACTTTAACTATAAAGGCAAGTTGTAATAATGGCCCTTAATATTGTAATATTTTGTCAGTAGAAATTGATTTATATTTAAGGGAAGTTATAGAAAAATTTGTAATATTTGATACTAAGTTTTAGTTTTAATGTGCTAAAATCTCAATTTAAATATTATTGAGAAATTCACTGAAATTTATTGTTGAGGACAAGTTAGTTCCTATGCTCATTTCACTGGATGCCTAGGCCAGATCATTAAGAAACCTTTTCCCAAAGGCTTTAGGAAAGCTAAAAATATATAAATAAAACTATAAAGCGATTGAGAATTGCAAACACTGAATTACTATTTGCCACGATGTCAATATTAATTTAATTGAAATTTTTTTTTTAAAATATCAGGTTTTATGTTATTTTTCATACACTGAGTATTAACATTTTTAAATATAATTAAAAACAGATTATTCCTGATGGTCTGCTTCTTCTTATTTATCCTCAATTTAAAAAATATACGCAAAGCTATTCGAGTTATTAATGTTTTTCATGACTACGACATAATTAATATTAATCATACGCCTAGTATGTCATAATTTAAATTAAGTTGATTTAAATACTCACAGGAGTACCTTTTTTATTTAATTTTTAAGTTTTAAGACTTATAATACTTTACTAATTCTATAAACAAAGTTTCTTTGAAATCCTTTAAGGAATATAGAGAAGTACAGCTGAAAAGATTTCCAAAAATCTTTGTTACAATATTTACAAATTAATTATTTTGAGTGTATGAAAATATCATTTATATGTTTTGTTGCGACAAAAACTATTGTTACTAAAAGAATGAAATTGTAAAAATTTAAAAAAAATGTCTGTATCATATTTGTATAGTTGTTGAAGTGTAAATGAAATTTTTTATAAAAATTACTTTTTTCGTTGTTTAAAGAAAAACTATTTTTGTTATTTTTAATAATTGTTATATGTATCATCATGGTCATCAGAGTGGACCACTAAAACCAGGATATTTTTATGTACAAGTTTTACTAAACAAAACACAGCAATACTACATTTAATACCTAAAAAAACATATTTGTTCTTATGCTGAAACAATCATGATGTCTGCTTGCCGCTGTTTTTCTAAAGCTCTCTTTTAGGGATTTTCTATTGTTGCTAAAGGATTTGTTTTGCAATTTCATGTTTTCTAGTTAAATTTTATATTTGTTTTGTATTTTGCAATTTTTTGTTTCTATTTAACTTTTGTTATTTTATTGTTTTTTAACAAATGTTTCGTTGTGGTAGCATTTTATTTGTCTTGCTTGCACATAAAAAACAATTAAGTATTAGTGAGGATTTGCAATTCTCGGTTTCAGGTTGCGAGGTTTTTATATGTAAATAGTCAACATCTATTGTTGTTTACTTATTTATTGTAACTTATGTACTTACATGTGTTTTTTATAAATCTCCTTAATGTATGCTACATTTTGTCTGTTGGTAGATGCATTGCGCGTATACTTGTTTATTTATTCTTGTTAATATTATATTTTTTGTTTTTTTATGGGAATAAAAATACCAACATTAATTAAGGCTGAGTATGCGGTACAACTATTTTCATAACCTATAAATAAAAATTATGAAAAAGTGGGTAATTGTAAAACAAAAAATTCTATAATAAGAATAAAACGAATATACGAGGAAAATTTATAGTTTAGTGGAAAAAATTCAGAAAAATCCTGTAACATCTAAAATTTCTTATAGAGAATTCTTTGATAATATCAAAAAATGTTTATAAAAATTCTTAATTTATAAATTAAGTCTAGATTTTTCAAAGAAAAATATACGGGTTTTAACAGTAGTCATATTGGACGTATGAGTAATGTTAATTATATGATCTCAATGGATTAAGCTTTCAGTGAAATAATATCTTGAGAACATTGTTTCATAAGTAATCATTTATATATTACATATTTAAAGAATAGAGTTCTGCTATGTTTAGTATTAATAATTTATGCACAGATTTCACTATTATTAGAGATATATATAATATATGCCTCAACATATAATGAGTCATTGTAGCAGCTATAACAGCTAGTTGTGAATATTTCACTTTCAAATACTGCTTGAATAAAACTTAATTAACACTTTAATATGTCAAACAAGAATGTCACTTAAGGTAATGAACTCCTAAATAAACACAGGCAATTATTATAAACTTATTCATTCAAACAATAGCAGCCTTTTAGGCTTAACATAGAATCAGCGACAAATACTTAGGACCAGTTATGAATAACAAATGAATTAACGAATAAATTGCCATAAGCATTAAACACTAAAGATCATGTGGTCTCCGTCCAGTAATTACACAAAAGACAACAAATCTAGTTAAAGCAAATAATTACAGAAATTGAAAATTGCTAAAAGGCAACTAAATCTCAACAAAATGAAATTATAATTTTGAAATCAAATAAAAAGCAGAATCACTAGTTTAATTCCTGTTAAAATACAAAGCAGAATATATTTAACATAAACTGCAGCCTACATTCAGTTTATTTTATTAAAATAAAATCATGGCATACTTCCAGGGGTTCATATCAAAAAGACCTCATTTAATTGGGTAAATTTTCAAACTTTAAAAAAGCAATGAAATCTTAACAATATCAAATAATGATTATAAAATTAAATTATTGAATATCTCTTGAAATGTAAGGGAAGATATATTTAAGTTTTACCTGCAGCCATCATTTTAGTTACATCATTAACACAAATTCATGGCATACTTTCAGGTGTTCATATGCCAAAAAGATCTGATTAAATTGTATGTTTAAAGCTTTACACAATAAAAATACACTGGGAAATTATAACTTTACAATATTTATTCTGTTCGAAATCTTGGAAGAAAAAAAATAAACATATCCACATTTCATTTCGTCAGGATTTAACTCAAAAATGAACAGAAAATGATTTATGTTAAGCAACAAGAAAAACTCAGTTAAATATAATGACCATTAATACAGATTTTTGTCTTTCCATGACCTGTTTTTAAAAATGGAATTGCAACTGAAAAATTATAATTATTTATGTTAAACACAGTAATAATTCGGATGGTTTTAAGGAATTCATAAATGTACATGTTCATGCTGTTAAATTTGAGATTTTGGAGAAATGAATAATTTAACATCAAGGAAAAATATAATGAAACATTTTAAAAGAAATAAAGCAGACAAAACAAAAAAAGGGATTAAAGATTTCTGATATGAGTAAACTATAAGGATTTCATATAATTAAAAAATAGGAATATCTATGAAATTAAGTAAATAATATTAAAAGTTATAATTAATCTAAAATACAACACAGGAGCCATGGACATAATTAATACCATAAATTTAAGATGTTGTTTTCATAAATAAAATTAAGGAGTTGCTAGTCTTCGTTGTTTTATTCTACTAACGAAACCTTTTCAATTATTTCTGGACCCATTCAGATTCTAAAATCACACATAAATGTTCACACATAAATGGCTTTCAACACAAATTTTGGAAATTTTAAGTACTTTTCTGATTAATCTACTTTACCTTAAATATTTTACATAACAAAATATAATACTTCTACAATAATTTCTTTAAACAAAGTATTTAAGAAATATTTATTGTTTTCTCTTCATCATATTGTACCTTTTTGGCTTGAGTTTAAGTCCTTTGGAACTCTACTATTGTTATCTGTACAAGTGTCCAAATATGTATAAAATGGAGGTGTATGTGTTTTTATGAAAATATTTGTATACATATGTATGGGTACATGGATTCATTTCTGCTTTTTCAAATTCAAATTTAACAGGAGTAATGAAATTAGGGTGGTCATAGTTGGTAGATATAAACTTTAAGATACATTACCTGAAACAAAATATCAAAGCTGCAATTAATGGATCCTAAAGAATAACTGCAGGTTGCACTAGAATAGACTAGCGATTATTTTAAATGGGTAGGGTGAGAAGGGTATATATAAGTTTGTCATTCCGTTTGTAATTTCTATATTTTTCATTTCCGACCCTATAAAGTATATATATTCGGGATCCTTATAGATAGCGGAGTCTATTAAGCTTAGAGCTGCTAATCGGGACTGGTTTTTGAAAATCCCGGGGTTCGGGATATGATAAAGAATCCCGAAATCCCGACCCGGGGTTTCGGGATTTTCGATAAATCTAAAATCCCGAAAATTAAAACAAAGAAACGTACATAATTATGTCTTTACAATTGAATGTAAATTTTTTATTTAGCAATTAATTTTTTTAGGCACTAAAAAGCATAGAATACTTGCATAAGTACATTATATAAGAAGAAATAACAATAAAGTATTTACATTAGAGTTAATTTCAAAAATTTGATTTGCGGGTATCATAATTTTTCTGAAGGTTTTTGCGTAAATAAAAATAATGGCGTCCTTTTTTTTGTGTGCACCTAAAGACACACATTTTGAGCACATTTTCCTGTAAAGCAAAAACAGTTGAATATATTGCAAATATGATTTCAACAGTCGATTCTGCATCAAAAATTAATACAACTGATGTTTTTCGAATCCTTAAAAATATTTCCAAAAACACACACATCTTATAAAAAAAATTTAGTTTTTTTAAACATGCACGATGAAAAGACATTTTAAGCTCAAAATCTGCGTTGAACCACCACAATTTATTTTTATTTACGCAAAAACCTTCAGAAAAATTATGATACCCGATAAACAAATGAAGTGACCTGGTCACAAACGAACTCTAATGTACATACTGGTAAAAAACAGCACCTTATCTTTTAGCCTTTTAGCAATCGAAATATTTTCATTTTGTTCGAGCTCCTCATCTGAGATAAAATCAGTTTCATTTGAAGAGGATTTAAATTGAGTTTTGTTAGACAACTTGCAAGAAAAGGTGAATAATTGATTTTCTAGAGCCCCACTCAGAAAACCCAAAAACACCATTAACTATATTGTAGAAGAATTTGAGCTTAACAACTTTGCTGAACATCACTTTGCAATATTCGGGCATGTAGAATGTCAAAATGCATGAAAAAGACACACAAAAATTACAATTTCTCCTATTTATGAAAAACGGGATTTGAAAAATCCCGAAAAGCCCGGGATTTAAAATTAAAAAATCCCGGGCTTCGGG
The DNA here is from genome assembly GCF_958450345.1 of Calliphora vicina. Taxonomy (NCBI): domain Eukaryota; kingdom Metazoa; phylum Arthropoda; class Insecta; order Diptera; family Calliphoridae; genus Calliphora; species Calliphora vicina. The sequence continues at coordinate 109,870,645 of NC_088783.1, read as the reverse complement.
ATTTAGGAAATCCCGAAAACCCCGGGATTTTCGGGAACGGGATTCCCCGTTTAGCATCTCTAATTAAGCTATGCCCGTCTGTCTGTCTATCTGTTGAAATCAACTTTCTGAAGCCCTCAAATAACTTACATACTCGATTCATACATCAATATCTGCGGAATTCTTCCGGCTCGGTTGCTATTTATCGAGAATATCGTTCCACAAATGGGCGACATATAAGGAAAAAACCAGGACAACCTCGATTTTTGACCTATTTTTTACCTATATCTGGATTACTAAGTCATTAATATAGATAATATGGATACCTAATGATAGATATTTCGAAATTTTTTTTTTTCGTTTTTTGAAAAAAAAAATTTCGAATTGTTTTTTAAAATTTTTTTTTTAATTTTTTAAATTTTAAAAAATAGTAAGTAACTTGGACCTACAATGGGTTAAAATCGGAAAAAACATTTTTTAACTCGATTTTTTTTGCTAAATATTAAAAAAAAATTATAAAACAAAAAAAAAAATTAAAAAAATATTTTTTAACTCGATTTTTTTCGTAAATATTAAAAAAAAATATTAAAATTTAAAATTTTTTTTTTTTAAATTTTAAAAATAAAAATTTTAAAAAAACAATTCGAAAATTTTTTTTCAAAAAATAAAAAACAACTTTGGAAAAAAATTTTTTTTTTTTTCCTAAAAATATTTAAAATTTATATTTTGAATTATAATTTGGTGAAGGGTATATAAGATTCGGCACAGAATATAGCTCTCTTACTTGTTTTTATTTAAGGAACATTTTATATGGAAAACATTAATAATATTTCTATTTTTATCTGATTAAACATTAAATTATGGATTTTACGTTTCCACAGCTAAAAGCTTTTGATTCCGAAAATCTTTAAAAAAATCTCCATTTTGATTTTTATCTCTTTGCATATCAAAATATTGATGTTGTGTGTCCCCACATTAAATTACACATTTCCAAATACCCATCTTGGATCCCCATTTTTATTTTTCAACAATTTTGTATAGAAAATCATATATTAATAGTTATATTTTTATCTACATAATATTCAATAATTACGTTTGTTACGTTGTTTCCCCAGGTGATATTTTTATGTTATTTTTTCTTGATTCATCATTTTTTGTTTACCCAGCCAAAATTTTCTATAGTATTAGTGCAGTTTTTATCAAAGCAATATATTTCATTTTAATTTAACTCCATTTGCTAACGAAAGTTACCAGGCTAATATAAATCCTTTTACTCCTTGCATATGTACGTAAGTCTATATTTTAAATGTAATGTCAGTTATTTTGTTCTTTTTTACTTCCTTCTGTTTGGTCAAACACAATGTTTTTGTCATGGCCCTGGCAGCAGTGCTCCAAATATATACTCACCAAACCTACCCACATATTCCTGGCTACATTTACTAGCTACTGTAAACAAAAAATGTCAAAAAAATAAAATAAAAATTCCAATTTACACAGGATGAAAATGTTTGGGTTTTTATTTGGAAATAAAGCAAAGAATAAAAACCAAATAGTAACGGAAGTAGAAAGAATCTGAAAAAATATTCTTTGAAATTTCATTTATTTACAGTTTAAATAAAATTTTTATTTCTTACTATTTGACAAGAAAATAGCAGACAATACACAATTTGATGCTGTTTCCTGTTGGATTTTTATATATTTTTTTCATTTGTTATTAAATTTAAACACCAGACAAGACAATATGATTCACATGAAATTAAATTATAACAAGTAATGTGACAATAAGATTGGAATGATATTTAAAAGAAAATCTTTTACTTTTAGCAAGAAAGAGGAAAATTGTATTATATTTCAATAATAAAATGGAAATGAAAACCATTTAATTAATTAGAGAGAGAAAAAAAAATGTAAACAATAAGAATATAATTAATTATTAGTTTTTTCCTCAAAATTGTTGTGTGTAAAAAACTGTTGTTAAATTTTTAATTGTGTGTATACTCGAAAGAATTAAATCTTTTGTCTGTTTATTTTCCAAGCCACCAAACCAAAATTATATTTTTTTAATTTTTTTATAATTTATTTCCTTTTTCATTAAAAATTTATAAAAACAAATTCCCACAACACTCGAGTTTTACAAAAAAAAAAGGACAAAATAAAACTCTACATTTATATACATATGCATATTATACCCCTCTCTCTCTAACTTACGGTACTATTCATACAATTCTCAATAACTGCCATAATTACTCGTTAGCATACATTTAGGGGTTTTATTTATTTTATTTATTAAAACAAACATACATTAAATATTCATGTATTGAATATAAGAGTGGTAGCGTGTCAGAAGGTTTATTGACACAACTGCTGAATTGAAAAACTGCATACGGAAATAATATTTTAAACCAAATAACTAAAATCTTTATGGGAATTGAAATGATATACAGACAGACAGAAGTGGAACAATTGTATTATGAAAAATTAATTAGATTTGTATCATGTTAGTAGTGCATGTGAGTAGTGCAACACATTTTAGGAATGCATAATTATTATTTGAAGTTGATGGTAAATAAAGTACACCAATTTATGTTTTAAATAGAGCAATATAGTACAATCTTATGTTTCAAAACAATTTAAGCCATCGAATATGTTACGGTGAGTTTAACTCATAACAAGCTGTTACAAATATGTAGAACTTAATGATTTTTATACCCTACACCACCATGGTATTATGCGTTTGTGCAGATGTTTGTAACGCCCAAAAATATTAGTCTAACACCCACCTTAGAGTATACCGATCGACTTAGAATCACTTTCTGAGTCGATTAAACGATGTCCGTCCGTCCGTCCGCCTGGCTGGTTGGCTGGCTAGCTGTCCATGTAAACCTTTTGTCGCAATTTTGAAGATATTTCAATCAAATTTAGTACGTATTATTTTTTCGGCCCAAGGACCAATCCTATTGAATCTGGCTGAAATCGGTCCATTATTTCACCTAGCCCCCATACAAATGCACTTCCGAAATTGGACTTTATCGGTCATAAATGTTTAACTTATATATGTATCTCCACAAATTGCGCTCCAAATAAGTTTTATATATACAAAATTCATGTCACAAAATTTTGTTACGATCGTTCCATAATTAGTCATAGCTCCCATATAAAACCGATTCCGAAAATCACTTTAACGGGCATAAATCTCTCAAAAATGTTGGTATACACATAAAATTCAACATAGTTAACTTTCATATAGACATAAATCAAACGACCTAATTTCATGTTGATCGGTCCATAATTGGTCATAGCCCCCATATAAGGCCCACTTCCGAAAATCACTCAAAAATATAAATTATTGAAATTTTGAAAGAAAAATGTTTTTGCAGTTTTACTTAGTGTAGGGTATTATATGGTCGGGCTTGACCGACCATACATTCTTACTTGTTTTTTTTTAAATTTGATTATAACCTAAATTTTTAGTTTATGTTAAGCAAGCAGTCATTCTTAAGAGTGACAAACTTTGGACCTACACAGGTCCCTTGTGATATCATATCTGACCAGCTTAAGGGTACTGCTACACGTTCAATATATATTGTAATATTTGGATCGCGATCCATTGTAATGGATCACGCAAAATTAGGTTATTCTGCGATTTATACGTTCAATAAATATCGCGATACTGGTTCGCGATCAATATATATTAAACGTGTTGCAGTTCCTTAAGTCTTCAACCAAAATTATGAAGGTTTCCAAAGCTCTGACTTTCGCTTGGTAGTGCAAAAATAAGTCGCCCAACATTTTCATTTCTGGTCAGCAAAGGATGGTTGGTGGCGGAAGATATTCTTCACAGCTTCATCATCTTTTTCATTGTGACAACTCCTGCATGTATCATTACAAAAGATACTCAGTGTTCGATGAACACTAGACAATACATTCCGCAGTAGATCACTTAGAATGTTTATCAGCATGTTTCATCAGTTTATCAGTATTGTCGATCAACTTTACACGTAATTAAAGAGTCTTATCTGGACCCATCGTTTGCAGAATGATAGTGATACACCAAACAATCGGTCAACCTCATCACACACTTTGGTCCTATATGGGCCCTGTTGTGATATCTGAATAGAAAAGGAAAGCTATACCAGTTTAAAATTATGAAGAGTTTTAATCCTCTAACGTTCATCTCCGTCAGATCAGTCTGATCGTGCAAAAATAAGCCCAGTATTTCCAATTTCTGTTCAACAGGGGACTGGTAGTGTTCGAGAAGGTAGTTCTTAGTCTTCTCCATTACCAATGCATTCCCTAGTAAATCACTCAGAATATTTATCAGTATGTTTGATATTTATCTGTTATCAGTATTGCGCAGGTGGTGTTAAGAGAACATCTAACTTGGGCGTAACCAAAGAGTCTCTCCTGGACCCATGGTTGTCACAATGACAGTGGTATACCAAACAATCGGTCAACCTCATCAATGAATGAGATTCTTCTTTTGTCTAATGCATCCAAACAGGAATATATTTTGCATTTCGATACCCAGAAAAAACAATAGAACTTCTCGCCATTTCGTTCTGAGATACCATTTTGTGTAGACGATAGATCAATGTAAAAACTGAGATAGTTCTCAGCTTACTTCACGGATAAGAACTCAGCTCGAAGAAGACTATATTTCAAAATCACATTCCACTTCGAGTCATCAGCGAGATCACACATTTAAGTTATCTTGGAGTGATTGTAGCCATTCAGATAGTGCATTAATCAATATTGTTCGTCAGTCTATCTAATGTCCAATACGGTAGAGTAGTATCAAATTTAAGACAGCATTAATAGCTAAGCTTCTGGTCATAAGGTCAACAGAAAGACAAATAAGCATACCGAAGTAAGCTTTAGATGGTGTGATACGAATATCTCCTGTAATCATCAATGCCAAGGTACTTAGACAATTTTAAAAGGATCTACGATAAATAAATCTGCCAAGAAATATTCACCAAACATTGTTATGGGATTAACAACTGGTTTTTCATAAGCCCTTCTAAAGAAGTGAATGCACTCAACGACCTTAACCACTATATAATGATCTGGAATAACTACCATAACTTTCCATTAAACTACTCTGTAGGCTAGTGGAAATCTGACGATCTTGTATTTCTTCGAGAAAACTACAATATCAGTTTTGACACTAAGTCCTCTCCTGGTGCTCCAAACTCATTCGCAACAGTCGTATTATTCTTAAAGTATCTAACTCCACATGTAATGAATTTATGGCAAGACTCCTCAGTAGAGTTGTTAGAAAATCACCTTGTGGAGTCTTGCAGTCATTACACCCATAGTAAAGGAAAATAACCTGCTGCTCAGATTTTTCTCTAACATTTTAAAAAGACTGCGCTAAGCCCAAGATGATGGCTAATATATAATTTGTTCAATGTACTACACGGAATTACCCGTTCAACTTTTCATATAGGCATATTATAGGTCGGACCTAATCGACGTTCTCCGATGAACATCTACAGTTTTCAAAAGAAAACTCGTATGGAATATCTTTTCAACCTAAGGAATGAAGACGAGACTGCACCTGGTCCATGATTCGTGAACATAAGTACTTTCAAAGCAGACCTCATATATCAGGACAGCATTGTGCTGCAGATTAGATCAATTTCTCCTCACAAGTAGGAACAATAGCATCAAGATCATAGAGTAATTACATGCCAGCTCCGTGACATTCGGATAAGAACTGCATTTTTGATGATTTTGTTTTTAAATTTTGGAGGATCGAAGTGAGGAACTATTGGGAGCCGCCCAATTGCCCCATTCCAACTACGAGCCCATGTAAATACAAATTAACTCAAAAAGACATCGGCATTGACTAGTGAAATTTCATTGTTTACTAAAGTGTTATTTTTTGTCATTACCCATACAAATTTGTTAATACTAAGTATTAAAATTAATTCTAAAAATTATTTTCACATATTCTTTTTTTTGGTTTTTATTATGTCACCTCATTTAAGCCTTAATTAATACTCATTTGATTTATAGTGTTTAAATTAAATACAAAACTGTTTAATTAACTTAATTAATGTTAAAATAAAAATTAAAAAAAACAATAAAACAGAAATGCTTTAAATAAATAATACAAATAATTGTGTTAAATTTAACCATTTATTTTGTTGACTTTATAAAACAATAAATATATTTAACATTATATAAAAGCCATGTTTCATATAATTTGTTTAATTTTCTTTTAAATAATATATGACTATAGAGTTTTTCAATAACAATAACTGCATTTGAAGTAGTACAAAAAATTATGAAGTTTTGGAACTAAGCTAATTCAAGATCAATATAAAACAACACCGGATTTTACTGACACATTTCTATAAAATTCAAAATTTCTTTATTTTATATAAAGTTTAATCCCTCTTGCATACATTTACAAGGCTCATTGTTTCTAATCCTCCTCTTAAGGTTGATGTATCCCCATCTAATCACAAACAATTCCCATACAGTTTATTGTAAAACAATTCCTCTACTTGTAAATTCCTTAACCTACTATAACTATATCAAGTTGGAATTTGACACCCCTGTTTTATTATTTTCCTTTTTATTGCTTTTCATTTACTCGTAAAACAAATAAATGAAACAATTAACTATTTAAATGAGATTTTTTCGACCTTTCACCCTAATTGACCATTATTCATTTAAATTATTTGTTCTGGTTTTCAATATATAAAATATTTCTTTTTAAACTTTTCAACACCGTGGGTTTTTACTCTATACTCCAGACCACAGTAGCTGGCAAATGGTTTTAAACATAAATGTTAAAAAAATAAATAAACACATTATTTTAAAACATTAATTAAATCCGTTAAACAGTTGTAAATTACTTTTAAATACAAGAATAACAAGAAATAGCCACAAATCATGTAATATTACAGAATTTGCAATTAATTAAATTAATTTTCAGGCAAATTTAACCAATCAGAAAACAGTATGTACAAATCACTGCATACTTATGGGCGTAAATAATAAAATGCAAATAAAGTTTGATTGAAACTAGATTTTTTATTGGCATACACAAACAAATTTCAACAATTTAATTAAAATAAATGAAATGAAATTGAATAAATAACATAAACTAAAGTAAAAGTATTTCCTCCTCATCATAATTTTAATTTTATAGTGCAATTTTAAGGGCTGGTAGTTGAATACAAGAATACTTTTGCATACATTTGTCACCAAATTTGGTAGATACTATTAACATGTTTCATTTTTCAAATTTTCTCTTTTAGCTCAGCTATAGAGGAATTATTTAAATTAGCATTTAAACACTTCTGAACATTGCATATTTTAAATATGTTAATCAAACAAAAATAAAAGGTTGCATAACTAAAGGAGTACGTGGCAATGTCAAAAACTTCTACAACTTTTTTGTGCAGAAAAATGCAAAAGAAAAACTTGTGAAAACGAGCGGCTAAATCGTTTTATATTTAATTTTGTGGGTTGAACTTCTCTTTTGCATGTTTAGGAGGTTGTTAAAAATTTGGTAAAAAGTAACTAATGTGTCAAAACAGTTAAATCGATTAAGAGAAGAAGAAAGCAAAAACAAAGTTATCCACAATGCCATTTAATTTGCATTTTTTGTTTTAATTAAAATTATTTTTCGCTCAATCTCCATCCTTCAAAAATAACTTTGTTGGGCAATTCCACGAGAATCGCTACCACAACTGAAAACACAAAAACCCTTGAAACTTTTTTTCAACATGATTTGAATAGAAAGAAAAATGGTACTATGTGAAAGTATGTAGATCATATTACAACATTTTAAAGACAAAACTAATAGTTTAAACTGATTATATTTAATTTTTTAATGTTTTAGGTATGTTTTGGGCTAAAATTGCGGCCAAAACTAGGCTCCCAATTAGCTTGTAATATGAAATGAATTTGATTCTGATTGTTTATTTGCTATTGTCAAATTGTTTATTGAAACCGAATGTATATTTTCTATTAATTTTTTTAGTTTTTGTATACATATATTTACAGAATATATATTGTTTTATTATAATAGCAAATCTGTCACGTACGGTATGTCACGTAAGATATTAAATTTTATTTATTATAAAATCATCCAAAGATTGTTTTTATTTAAATATGACGGAGTGTAAAGAATAATATTTCGTCTAGTGTAAGAAATATTTTCGCATATTTCTACATGTACCTCAAAATGAGTTCCGTTTTATGTCACGTACGATATACCCTTAATTCGCTCTATATTTTGGACAACAATATTTCGAAAGAACTTTTTATTATTTTAAAATGTACTACCCTCTGAATGGAACATAAAGACCAAATTATTTTTCAGATACTCTTATTTTTGCAAAATCTATTCCACTCTATAGGAGTACACGTGGCACGTACGATGATATGGAATTGCCCATATTCATTAAATAAATTAAACGAAAACTGTGTGATATTTTCAACATAGACAACTTTTCTATTTCCCAAAAGTAATAAAACAAAACTAAATAAAATAAAATATTACAACTAAATTTCCAAAAAAAAAATATTTTTAATACATTAATTAAAAAGTTTCATTTTTAACCCAAATATATGCTGTAGAAATATTAAAAAATAATTCCTGAAAACACGCTATATGTTTGCAGAATGTTTGCTGATTTGTCTTTTGAGATTAAATAATAATTAAAACTTAATTTACATAACTATGCATGAAATTTTTGGATTATTTATTTAAACTTTTAACCGTAAATATGTCAACCTTATTCAAACTATATCAGCCATCTTTTTTGATTTTTTGTACAAAACTAGTCATTTTAAAATGAAATAAAATATTATCTTATACAACCATGATTCATACAAAAAAGTTGAGGATACAGAAAGGCAAGAGGTAAAATCAACTTGATTAGCCTTCTTTTATATCTTGCATACAGATGTGTGTTGCAAGTATATTTGTATATATGTGTCATTTAATTATTTGACATTTGTGCTACTTTTTCTGTTGCATATATTGTTAAAAAGTGTCTATAAATATATTGACAATCCGAATAGTTGAACGAGTGACATATGGGAAAAGTAGTTTAAGCATCAAAGTTTATGCAGAGAAAATAGTATGCTAAAAACGAATGGAATCTGAGGTAATGATTTAATTAAATTTTCGATAGTTTATTTATTCAAGACTCCTTAACGAAAATCCAGTTACTAGAAGAGGTTTGTATCAAGTGACTACAAGCTAAATTACTAAGAGACAATTGTCTTCACGCTCTGTTACATGTGATGTCAGTATACTTAAGCAAAAAGAAAATGAACTGTGTGAGAATTATATCAACACAATTTGTATAAAACTATTATTGACAAAAAAGTGTAGTACGAAATTAACGTTTAAAGTGCCTACATCCTAGATAACTTAGAGACACTTAGGTGACCATTGACTTCACGCTACATTACGTGGGATGTGTAAAGTAACCAGTTGACTTCTCTCTGCACTACAAAGAGAACATATGTGTCAAATCTCCCAAAATATATAAATTGGAGTCAGCCAACTGATCAGACATTAGTGACAAATTAAGGGATATATATTGACTACTTGCTTAAGTGCTGGGAATGTTACTAAAGCAGTAGTCTACTTTCCGCATAGCCTACTTTTAGGCATAATTCCTTATACACACTTAAATCTAGGAGAAACTGCAATATTTCAAAATCTTTTTCTTTTAGTAAATTAATATTTAATTTTTCACTTAGAAAAAATTGTAGAATCAAATGCAACTGATTTTTTTCTTAAATCTATTATATACCCACAATTGAGGTCATTGTGGTACAACAGCAACAACAAAATCTTTAAAACAAGAGAGAGAAAGTGAAAAACATCATAGCAAAAATATTTTTTTTGTAGTTTTTAATTCATGGTCGAATTAAAAAATACAATAATATTTATACCACAATATTATTATTAGTTGAATTGTTTTGTTTGCTTATTTTATGTTTAAAATATATTTATATTGCAAATTTAAATTTAGGCTTAAAAATACTAATACACCAACAAATATTTTTTGGATTATAAAAGCTAGCAAAAAAGACTGAAAAAACTGTGGCTTAGTTTTAGGTGAAAGGTGTTTTGTTTAATTTTTTTATAAAAACAAATAACTTATTAAATATCAGACAAATTGACCTAAATGTAATAAATAACAATTTTCGTTCTACATTATTTCATATTTGTAAACTTAACAACCTCTTATAAATTTTGCTTAGTAATAATAGTAAATTTTAATGGACTATAGCGCTTACAACTATTTCACTTGACAATACAGTAGAAATCCATTTGCACCATCTGCAAGCGTAACTTCTTCTCTATTGATCATCCAAATTTCATACAGATCGATTTAGTAATTTAGATTTTTACACTAAATTTAACATGTTGACCCACTGAGCGTATGATTAATATTAATTCTTGGCTTATTTTGGAAAATATTACATAATAATTTTTTGAACATTGATCTTTTCTGAAAGCTAATATTATAGAAATTAACAATATAAACTTTATTTTTTTGTTAAATATTTGCAACAACAATATATGAAAATTAGAAATTTTTTTTTTTAAAAAAATATTTTTAGTCAAAATAAATTTTTTTTCAGCATTCTTACGGTTTGTTAAAAACTAAATGGAAATGAAATGTAACAACTAAGAAATATAAATAAATATTATAATATTTGAATGTGAACTTAAAGAATGCAGTTTTGTTTTAATACCTAGACGTCTAAAAGTAGACACTGTTTCTCAATTATTTCAATTTATATAATAGTTGTGAAAAATTGCAAGTCGAGTTTAAGAAAAAATGGAAACTATTTTGTTGAATACCCAAGCATTAATCGTAAGTGAGTAAATGTGTGAATATATCTATAAAAACTATTCTTTATTTCTATAACCATTTCTCTACAATATCGTAAAGAGTTAGGAGAGAGTTTTCATTGTTTTAAAATGCAAAAATGGGAAACAAAAAAGATAAATAGGAAACACTAATTTCTCGTAAAATTAAACACTTTTTAGCAGTGTAGTTGTACTTGTTTTAGGTATATTTTGAAAAATGTGTATATTTGCCTGTGCATTGCACATTTTTACGTTAAATGCAGGGAAACGGGAGCGAACTTGTTAATCCCTACCTCAACATTGTATACAATTCAATGTATACACAAGGCTAAGCATAAAAGTAGGTATATATGTTTGAGTGAATCCGCCTGCGTGAATATGTGTGTGAGTAAGTTTGTAAGTATACTTCAACATTATTTGTCTTAGTACTGAAAAGTTGTAAAGTACTTGCAAACTCTCTCTCATGTTTACACTCATTCCATAGTGAATTGTATTGTATGTCAGCAACACTTGTTTGAGTTGGAGTCTGCCTACTTAACATTGAAAATTTCCGGTTGTAACATAAACACACTGACATATACTCGAACTTATACACTCTTCAAAAAAGAATGAACATCCGAGTAGAATACATTAAGTTGGCACAGAAATTAAATACAAAGTAGTTGAAAAATATTTTCAGCCTTTTAAAAGAAATGTGACAAAATGAAAACTCAACAAATTCCACCTATGGCAACATATATTCACAAATAGTTCATCCGGCAAATGAGTTTGGTTTGTTGAATGTATTTGAGTTTGTGGAAACTGGAAGAATTTAAATTTAAATGTATTAAAGCAACATTTTTGTAAGAAATTCTTTAAATGTTATTAAACAGTAATACTGCCAAAATAGTTGGCTTCAATTTAAGATTAAAATATGTTATTGTCATTAGTGGCATTCAAACTAAAGCAATTTAATCGAAGAAACCAACTAATTAATAATAATCATACGCCACAATGCTCATGATATATAAATCAATTGATATTTATTGTGTGGATGACAATGAAATTTATTTTCTTCAATTGTTTGAAATGCAATAAATAAATCAACAGAGAGCTATGACCAAAACCATCCACATTTAACGTCTAAGAGAGAAAGAACATTTTCAGAATTTTATTTCATATTTTATTAACCATAACTTTGTAAACTGAAAACAGTATTATAAAGCAGGTACAAAGTAAATTTTATAGGATTTATTATTTTATTTGAAATGTTTGAAATCACACAGTTCACTATTAATTAATATAGATCATACGCCATGTTGTCCAGTAAAAAAATGGTTAAAATTTTTAATTATTTTAAGTAGAAGATACTTCCAAGGAAAAGCTGAATAAATCTTCTTATATATAAATAAGCCACACTTTTTTTTGGCACATTTTTAAGTATGTTATTGTCCACCAATATCGATTAAACATATATGGTTTAAAAGATTATTTTCTCTAGATATGCACAATATAAAAAATGTTTCAAAATTATTTCCATAATTGGTAAAAACTGTTTTAAAAGTGGTCGAAATTCGACCACCGGACGATCCTAGCATTGGTTAATATACAAATTGAAAACTAAAACTTTAAAATAATAATGTTCTTCATTGTAGTATTTCTAACTCACAATACTCACGGTTAAAATAACTGGCCTATGAAAATATAATTATATCTTGTGATAGAGGGAGTAAGGTATATTAAGCAAAATGTTAGCTTTAGTTAACATTAATTTAAAATTAGGCCATATTAAACAGTATTCCCACTATGTTTGAAATATGTTTCCGTCATTTCTAAAATAATCACAAAAATGTCACATTCTTGCAATTATGTTAATGTTCTACTTACATGTATTTGCTATCAGGGAAAATATTTGTTTTATGGTAATGTAAACTTATTGTAGCTACACTTTGCCTTTGAACGTTTGCTATGTCTATGGAAAATCAAGAATTATAAATTCAACATGATTATGATGATGGTAGTGAAGTCTTTACTTCCTATGAATCGAACTAGCAGCGACCATGGTTTTAATGGAAGACTAGCAAATCAGTGTTTATTGTCTAACAAAAGCCACAGCCAGCAGCATCATCAACACCAGCTACATTGCCTTCATCATAATGGTCACACTTTGATGTTCATACAAAATACGCAGACAGCTTTTGAGCTAATTCTGCTGTCAGCCAGACGTGGAACAATACGTTATTGAATACAGATGTGGTTTGTTTTGAGCATGATGTTGCTACTAATACATAGAAATCATTTATTTTATTGTCACATTTGAGCCACATGCAGTCTTCATGACAGTATTTATGCTTGCTTTTAAAAAATTTTCTTGTTTGTCTAGAGATCAGCAAGAGATTCTGAAAACAAATTCAAAATTCTTGACAACATTTATGCGTTAAATTAACATATGAAGCATAACAATGGTTTGTGAATTTTTCAGACTTTCAACATTAAACCATATTTTTTTGCTTTAGATATAACAAGCAGTTTTTTATCATTAAAACTATGTTATAGACAAATTATTTTTAATAAAGAAATCTTAAAATTTTTGAACCATTTTGTATTTTCTTAATAATAGAAAATGTTTAATATTGAAAAACGATTGTTAAAAGTTAATAATGGTTTATTAAGTATTTTTTCTCTGCAATATTCATTTTCTTACAATAACATTACAAACATTTGTTTTTAAATTTATTTAATAACTTTATTTTTAGTAAAAACTGTAGGTCTAATATTGTTATCATTCACTTATCAATATTTAATCCCTAATTAAGTTGTGTTTACGATTAAAGGTTTAACTTTGTAACATAAATAGTAAAAATAACAACTTAGTCAAAGAAAAATATAATCTTTCTCATAATTTACAATCCAACAATAACAAATAAAACAAGTAAGAGTGCTACATTCGGCTGTGCCGAATCTTATATACCCTTCACCAAATTATACTTCAAAATTTTAAATATTTTTAGGTAAACAAAATTTAATTTTTTTCCAGTTGTTTTTTGAATTTTTTGGAAAAAAATTTTTTTCGATTGTTATTTAAAATTTTTTTTTTTTAAATTTAAAATTTTTTTTTTTTAAATTTAAAAAATTTTTTAAATTTTAAAATTTTTTTTTTTGTTTTTTCAATTTTTTTTTTTTTAAAAAAAAAATTCGGGTTCAAATTTTTTTTCCCGATTTTGACCCATTGTAGGTCCAACTTACTATGGTCTTATATACGTCGTTGCAAATATCTTTGAAATATCTATCATTAGATATCCATATTGTCTATATTAATGTCTTAGTAATCCAGATATAGGTAAAAAATAGGTCAAAAATCGAGGTTGTCTTGGTTTTTTCCTCATATCTCAGCCATTTGTGGACCGATTTTGCTGATTTTAAATAGCAAAATTCTCGAAAGCAGGTCTGACAGAATTATTGAAGATTTGGATCCCGAAGATATCTGGGGTCTTCAGAAAACTGATTTCAACAGACAGACAGACGGACAGACAGACAGACAGACAGACGGACATGGCTTAATCGACTCCGCTATCTATAAGGATCCAGAATATATATACTTTATAGGGTCGAAAATGAAACATATTTACATATATATTTTACAAAAGCAAATTTCCTTTGCTTTACTGGGGTACAAAACAATAATAAACACACACCTAGTGACAAACACACTTCCAAATATAGATAACAGTAATAATAATAACAACTCAGAGTAGGTAAAAACAAGAGAGCGAGAATAAGTGGGGGAGCAAGAGAAGGATTTAAAAAGGTTAGTTTTCTATGTTTGTATATATGTTTGTGCTTAGTATATTATTTGTAGACATAAATAATTACAATGAGTAAATAATAAATACATTGCATATCTAAAAGCAAACATTGTTGTTATGATGACTATCGTTATCTTTATTGTTCTTGTGATGAGGTCGACCTATACTCTTGTAATTGGCAGTTTTTTTTTCGTAATTTGTAACCTTTTTAATAATGTACAAAGATAATACTTGCAAGTGCACACACAATTACATTAACATGGTCATAATGAAAGGATATGGTTTGAGATATAAGGAGCTTTATGCACGACAATAAGCAAATTAAATATTTATACCTTAATATAAACTTAACAAAATTATTATATGGACAGTGCAAATTCATACGTGACACTGTGGGAATGCAAATCAGAAAATGTATTTGTAAATGGTAAGAGAAATAAGAGATGAACAACTAACCAAATTGGCTAAAATTTTAAATAGTTTTCAGAACATACGCGAGACCATAATTTTACCCAAAAATTTAATGATTGGTTTACCTTGACGATACTTCAAATCATAAAAAGTAAATTACAATTACATTACAAATCATATTTACATAAAGAGTCGTGATACAGTGGGTATGAAAATCAGGAAATTTATTTGTAGTAGAGCTGCTTTATATTTTTGCACGAGACTATAATTTTACCTAAAAACTTATTGATTAGTTTACTTTAACGATATTTGAATTCATCATTTATTTCAAGGCGTATGATTAATATTAATTATGAAATATTTTAGTAAAATGTTAATTACGAAAACACCCATTAACGAATTTTAAAATCTTAAAAAGAATTTGGAAGACATGAATTCAGTGATTTCTCTAGGACATACACATATTTTAGGCTTGATGTCAATTGAGCAAATTGAAAATTATTTAAAAAAGAACTGCCAAATCAAATCCAACATGAAGCTTCCCCAAGTATTATATAAAAATATAATCCAATTTTGGTTAAATGATGATTAATACCCAGTGTTCGTCTGTATATAGTTTTGCAGTAATTTTAATTGTCACTTCATTTAATATCTAAGTATATGTTTTCAATATAATTTTATTATAAAATACTTACCTTAATAAAATAAAGAATTGAGGTAGTCATTTATTTTTCATCAAATATTAGCAATTAAAAATTTAAACAATTATGCCTTAATTTAAGTGTATTTTAGAATTTTAACTAAAAAATTGTTCAATATTAAATGAATGTTATGTTTTTGTGTATGTCATAATATACAGTTTTATAAGTGTGTAATAGGTGCTTAAGAATACATTCTTTTATAACAATTTCATGGAATGCTATAACCCTACTAGGAAAGCAAAAAATTGTGAAAATAACAAATATTGCATGACGTGGCGTATGATTAATATTAATTATGAAACATTTTTAAAAACTCTTACAGGAAGTACAATAACTTAAAAACTAGAAATATTTAAATGTAAAAGATGAAGAAATTGCACTCTGAGTAGGTTTAAAAAATCACTGAAAACTGAACGTCCAGGTTACGCCATATGCTCGAAATCATATTTAAACAATAATACCATTAAATTATCTAATTAGTAAAGACAACTGGATGGATATTAAACACGATTTTCTCTGTTTTATTTTAATTTAAATTTCTCCACCTCTAAAAAAACACCCTTTACATATAAATATATGCCAATGAAGCTAAAATTATACTAAAGAACCCTTACAAATAATATGAAACTGGGACTGAATAAAATCCAGCAATATATGCTAAATTGTGATTAAATAAATAACGATTATAACGAAACTTAGACTAAATTAAGGCCTATATTTGATGTTGGTCTTAAACTAAATAAATACAAATATTAAAGCTAAACTACTATTTCAAAAGGTACTCAAAAGTTGATAAGTTATTACTAGAAATGGTTGTATATAAAACCAATCATTGCTTCACAACTGGTTCTACTTACACTGAGGTAAATAGGTTAAGGTTTATAGGTCAACCATGGTTGACTTTTGTTAACCCTTTAATATTTAACTACGAGTTTAACTCGTAAAATTAATATTTCAGATTTAGAATCAAACGAAATTGGAGTTTAAAAGTTCAATATGTATTAATATTCCTTATTTACTTGCCTACTGTGCATGGGTTTATATTTTAATATGCTACGTCAAATTTGTATGTTCAAATATGTCATTATATTCATGTGTGAAACATTGTTTTGATAACATTATTATTTAATGGAAGAAACTCAGAAGCTGCACGCACTATTTGCATAAATATATTCATAACATAACATTGACAGTCAGTTCAAAGAGTTAACTTTTTTAATCAAATATTTACCAGTATGTAAACGAGAAAGAGCGTCTGACTGCCAGCATGCATCTATACCAAATTAAAATTTTAAATTTTAATACAAGGACATTTTACAAAAATGATGACTAAATTTGATGACCTCAATCAACTTAATAGGATATTGAAATGATTGTGTGTAGATTTTAGTTAACCAAAAATGTATTTTAAATTCTTTGAATTAATTGTTGTCGTAATTATTTAATTTTTTTAATTTTGTGTGACAGCCGTAAAATGAGTCTGGTAATTATGAGGTGTTGAAATATTTAACGGAAATTAAAAAAAAACATATGAGCTAAATAGTGAAATAAAATAAAGTCTGCTGATCTAAACATATATAATTTTATTTATTTGCGAAACTTTAAAAAAGAATTAGCAAATAGTAAAAGTAGTAAATTTTTAGTTATAAGGTTAGTTATATTAATTATGAATTATTTTAGTAAAAATTTTGAAAAGAAATGAATTAATGAATAATTCATCTAAGTTTGTGTTTAATAACTTACGAAGCAACCACTATTAACAATTTGTAGATGTAAATATAATTGTTCATGCATATTTAAGAAATAAAAAATTTTAGTTTGGTTTAAAATATTTTTAAATTTGGTCCGAAAATGATAAAATTGTAATTAAAAATACACATACAAATTCTGAAAAAATACACATACAAACATTAATAACTAAACATTAAAAAAAAATTAAATTTGTAGAACAGTACGTATGATTAATATTAATTATGAACTTTTTTATGGGGTCATCAATTATTTAAAGATTTTGAAAATTTAAATGCATATTAACAGCTAAGACTAACCATTATAATATAAAGTAAAGAAAACATAATTAATATGTATATTTTTAATTAATTTTTTATTAATAAAGTAATTGTTCGGAGACATGTTTTTAATATTTTCCAATGAGTTTTTAAACTAAGCATTTAAGATAGGTCTTCTTATGTCTTTATTCTATAGTACTTACTGTTTTCCAAACAATAATGTCACAATTGTGTAATTTCCAATTCATATTTCTATAAATTTGTATTGAAATAAAATGTCTGCATAAAAATATATTTTTAATTATTTCAGGCCGCAACAGACCAACATCATACATTAAAAAACTGAAACAAATTTTAAACAAAATTTTGTGGTTTCATTATGAGTGCGTGGACAGTTGAATGCCAAAATGTTGCAATTTTAACCACGTGTGTGCAAGGCATGAAATATATTATTAAAAATTTTGGCCGACAGCGGTTAATAAAAGCATTTTGTAATTAAAAAGTTAACAGTTAAAGTCACAAATGGTCAGATATTATGGAATTTTAGAAACATAACAATATAAACAGAAGATGTTTAAAAAATGTATAAAGAAAATATAATACTAATGAATTGTTACTAGGGTTTTTATCCCGGGAATTCCCGGTACAAATTTCCTGGGAATTTTGCCAATTTTTCATTACCCGATTCCCGGGATTTTTAGACGGGAATCCCGGGAATTAAAAAATGACGAAAATACATAGAAAACAAGCTAGAACTCAGTTTTTTTTACCAAAAAACAGTAAAATTTATCTTAGCAATAATTATTTATTTGGGGTTTTTCGTATGAAAATTTAAAAAGAGAATTCATTATTTATAGAATTTATTTCTTATTGAATCATTATAATTTCTTTAAATTTCTTCTTCAAATCCATAACAAAATAGCTTCAAAAATTTATTAAATGATTAAATTTTTTTTCTAGTTCTAGTTCAGTTCTAGTTCAGTTCTAGTTCAGTTCTAGTTCAGTTCTAGTTCAGTTCTAGTTCAGTTCTAGTTCAGTTCTAGTTCAGTTCTAGTTCAGTTCTAGTTCAGTTCTAGTTCAGTTCTAGTTCAGTTCTAGTTCAGTTCTAGTTCAGTTCTAGTTCAGTTCTAGTTCAGTTCTAGTTCAGTTCTAGTTCAGTTCTAGTTCAGTTCTAGTTCAGTTCTAGTTCAGTTCTAGTTCAGTTCTAGTTCAGTTCTAGTTCAGTTCTAGTTCAGTTCTAGTTCAGTTCTAGTTCAGTTCTAGTTCAGTTCTAGTTCAGTTCTAGTTCAGTTCTAGTTCAGTTCTAGTTCAGTTCTAGTTCAGTTCTAGTTCAGTTCTAGTTCAGTTCTAGTTCAGTTCTAGTTCAGTTCTAGTTCAGTTCTAGTTCAGTTCTAGTTCAGTTCTAGTTCAGTTCTAGTTCAGTTCTAGTTCAGTTCTAGTTCAGTTCTAGTTCAGTTCTAGTTCAGTTCTAGTTCAGTTCTAGTTCAGTTCTAGTTCAGTTCTAGTTCAGTTCTAGTTCAGTTCTAGTTCAGTTCTAGTTCAGTTCTAGTTCAGTTCTAGTTCAGTTCTAGTTCAGTTCTAGTTCAGTTCTAGTTCAGTTCTAGTTCAGTTCTAGTTCAGTTCTAGTTCAGTTCTAGTTCAGTTCTAGTTCAGTTCTAGTTCAGTTCTAGTTCAGTTCTAGTTCAGTTCTAGTTCAGTTCTAGTTCAGTTCTAGTTCAGTTCTAGTTCAGTTCTAGTTCAGTTCTAGTTCAGTTCTAGTTCAGTTCTAGTTCAGTTCTAGTTCAGTTCTAGTTCAGTTCTAGTTCAGTTCTAGTTCAGTTCTAGTTCAGTTCTAGTTCAGTTCTAGTTCAGTTCTAGTTCAGTTCTAGTTCAGTTCTAGTTCAGTTCTAGTTCAGTTCTAGTTCAGTTCTAGTTCAGTTCTAGTTCAGTTCTAGTTCAGTTCTAGTTCAGTTCTAGTTCAGTTCTAGTTCAGTTCTAGTTCAGTTCTAGTTCAGTTCTAGTTCAGTTCTAGTTCAGTTCTAGTTCAGTTCTAGTTCAGTTCTAGTTCAGTTCTAGTTCAGTTCTAGTTCAGTTCTAGTTCAGTTCTAGTTCAGTTCTAGTTCTAGTTCAGTTCAGTTCTAGTTCAGTTCTAGTTCAGTTCTAGTTCAGTTCTAGTTCAGTTCAGTTCTAGTTCAGTTCTAGTTCAGTTCTAGTTCAGTTCTAGTTCAGTTCTAGTTCAGTTCTAGTTCAGTTCTAGTTCAGTTCTAGTTCAGTTCTAGTTCAGTTCTAGTTCAGTTCTAGTTCAGTTCTAGTTCAGTTCTAGTTCAGTTCTAGTTCAGTTCTAGTTCAGTTCTAGTTCAGTTCTAGTTCAGTTCTAGTTCAGTTCTAGTTCAGTTCTAGTTCAGTTCTAGTTCATTTCTAGTTCATTTCTAGTTCATTTCTAGTTCAGTTCTAGTTCAGTTCTAGTTCAGTTCTAGTTCAGTTCTAGTTCAGTTCTAGTTCAGTTCTAGTTCAGTTCTAGTTCAGTTCTAGTTCAGTTCTAGTTCAGTTCTAGTTCAGTTCTAGTTCAGTTCTAGTTCAGTTCTAGTTCAGTTCTAGTTCAGTTCTAGTTCAGTTCTAGTTCAGTTCTAGTTCAGTTCTAGTTCAGTTCTAGTTCAGTTCTAGTTCAGTTCTAGTTCAGTTCTAGTTCAGTTCTAGTTCAGTTCTAGTTCAGTTCTAGTTCAGTTCTAGTTCAGTTCTAGTTCAGTTCTAGTTCAGTTCTAGTTCAGTTCTAGTTCAGTTCTAGTTCAGTTCTAGTTCAGTTCTAGTTCAGTTCTAGTTCAGTTCTAGTTCAGTTCTAGTTCAGTTCTAGGTTATTTCTGAAATACAATTGGAAATGGTGTGGTTCTTTTCGAATTTAAAATTTACAAAGATAAATGCATTTGTTCTTTGTTTTATTTAAATTACTGAAATAAATGTTCTATTTTGTTTATTATTCTTTCAGTTCATTCTGCACAAAATTCTTGTTACAATGTAAAAATTTAACATTTCAACTCAATCATTCTCCCTAACAAATTCCATTTCAATTATATAGAGTTCAAGACATTGAGTGTACATTAGAAAATAATATCCATAAATTTCATTTACTGTTGCTGTAAAATGAATTCCTCTTAGCAACTGATAGACATTCACAAAATGTTTGTGCTGGGGTTGAATTAGACTAGTTTCTTGCAGTTAAAGCACTGCTAGTATGAGGTATATGAATTTGAATCCCGGTCTTCCTTCAACAAACTGTCTGATTCAGTTTGAAGATTTGAAACTATTATTTGCGCCTATTATTTTTGTGTATGTAGAATATATTTACATGCTTTTATGTAGAAATATTAACAAAACTTTACTTGTTTCATAAGCAGGATTCCCAAAAGGGCTGTAGATTGTGGTAAATGAAAAAAAGTTTTGTTACCAAATATCTAGCAATTATACCTTAAACATTATACCTCTTAGATAGATGGTCATTTGTAAGAACATATAAGACTGTTGCTATCTGTGTATAATGATTATCATGGCCAAGGATGAAGTTCCATTTTGGAGAAATGTGTTTTGTCTACCAAAAACTTATCCAAGAGAAATTCATTGAAACTGTTTCAGTGGGGCCAATTGTTCATGTAATTCTATTTAAGTTTTCTATAGAGTGGATGTAGAAGTGAGTGCCCAGGAAATCAACTTTATTTGCCTTAAAGTTTCTCATTTTCAATTCAAAGAAAATACTTATAGATTTAATGAAGCCTTTAGCTTGTCAGAATTACTGTAATATCCACCAGTTTTTAATTAATATATAAAATATAAGCATTTTAATAATACTACCACGTAATTAATATTGATCATACGCTCTCAACTAAAGTTAGTTAATAATTACAAATTCCTAACAATTATTGAATCTAGGTTAGTTTTGAGTAAGTTCCAGATCCAGCAAATGGCTACTATTCCGAACAAAATTAGTCATTATTATTAATAACATAAAAATTAGACATTTCTTATATTCAGATTTGTAATTAATATTAAACATACGCTCTCAATTAAAGTTAGTAAATTTTTACCAAGATCGATTTATTGTAGTTTACTTTTATGTAAGTTTTAGTATGCATAATGGCATAAAAAGAAGCAGTTTTTAAAACCATCGTACCTACAATAATGATTATCCTTGCTATAAAAATTTATAAATATAACGACATTTTAAATAAATAACTGATTTCATAAAAGCAATAAGTGCTGTAAAACTTTGTTTAACTTTTTCATATTCACACTTGTTGTTTTTTAATATTTATATTTTTGTTTTGTTTACTTGAGTTCACAAGTTAAAACTTCAAAAAATATATACATATTGTTTACAACTTCATGACGTATGATTGATATTAATTCCAGCTGCCATTTGATTGATGATCGACTGAAAATAAATAATTGAATTGAACACCAAACAAATTCAACAACATTTTCGAAAAAAATAACATTTAAAGGGTCGTAAAAATGGCAATAAACAAAGTCATATATTTTGTTAAAACAACAAGGATTTTTTGAAATAAAAATTTACAGTTTTTTTTAACAGAAAAGAAAAAAAAACAATAAAATTTTTAAACGAAAACAGATTTCATTTAAATAGCTGAAAGCTGTGGAATAAAATATTTTTAAATTAAATTTAAAGTTATTAAATTTAGCAATAAAATTCCACAATCCAGCAAATATGGCGAATATATTTATCAGGTAGAATTAGATATTTAGGAATAGGGATTTCAGTTAAGTAATTTCAGTTAAGTTAAAGTAAGTAAGGTTCTAGTTTAGATCGAGTTTAATTCAGTATATGTCTATGCCTCTATTAAGTTTTGTCATATTTGATTGGATTATCTAATTGTAAACTTTGAATGGATTATTAATTAAATGTTATTAATGTCTCTAAATGAGGGCTCATTTTGAAGTGATTTATCCTTTAGACGTGGCTACAATATTTGCAATATTAAGAAACAGTTTAGTCTTGTTTTCCAGTCACGTCAAGTAATTTTACACTTTAACACCCAGTGCTATATAAATTCAACACTAAACTCTAAAACGATTATTTTTTGCCAAAAACAAAATTGAAAATACAACACAAAGTTTCTTAAGTTTTTGTTATTTTTTAGACTAAGGAAAACTAAGAAACCTCCAACAAATCGACTTAAATAAATAGAAAAGTTAGAAATAACAAAGAAATTACTACGACTCCCTTTGGCCAGTATTACAAGTACTTAGAGTGAAAAGGGGAAGTAAAATTGGGTTAAATTTGTGTATGAGAGTTTCTTTGTTTATTTGTGGCTAGAAGTCATTGTTGCCCTATTTTCGAAAAAAAAAAATAAAATAAATTTAAGAGGAAAAAGTAAGAATTTTGTATTTGGCTGTGCCGAATCTTGTATAACCATCATCAATATGTAACAATAAAATATTTTTCTGATGATGGGGTTACTCACAAAAGCTGGTAGAATGATTAGAGTTCATATAAAACTTGTTTATGTCTAATTTTATCAGTAATAATTATTATAAGAAAATTATTAATGTTCAGAAAGCTGGCTCCTTTGGTTTGGGTCCTATCGTGCTTTTAATAGGTAGACAGACGGGTGGACAGGGATAGATCATCTAAAGATTTTGTAAAAACCCAGAATATATAGTTTTTGTTGGTTATCAGATGAATGTTTCGAGGTATTATAACGATAATGACAAAATCAATATTCTCCCCATCTTTTTGGTGGTATTTTAATGCAGCTTTTCCCATTGAACGCAAATCCCATTGAATAAGCGGAGTTAAACAATATTTAGTAAGAAATGATTATTTCAGTTAAAGTGGAGTAAGTAAAGTTCTAGCTATGGCCAGACATAATTGAATTTATGTCTCTGACTAGACTAAATCTTGCATATTTGCATTTGTTTCTAAAATTGTATTCTTTAAATTGGCACTATGTTAATAAATTGATATCGCTGTTAACATTTGAAACAAATTAGTGTTTATCCATAAAATGTTGCTGTAAATACTGAGAATTTTAGAAAAATTTAGTCTTGATTTCCTGGAATATAAAACAATTTAGCACTTTAACATCTAAATAAACTTAATTCTTAACTCCAAAAATGATTCTATTTCAGCAAAACCAGCTTATAAATAAAAGAAAACACAAAGTTTCTTAAGTTGGTGTTATTTTTAAGACCATGAAAATCAGCGAAGCCTCCAACAAATCGTCTTAAATAAATAGAAAAGTTAGAAATAACAAGGAAATAATTACAACTTCTTTTGGTCAGTATTACAAGTACTTACAAGAAAAGCAAGAAGTAAAATTGGGTTTTATTGTGTTTTAAAAAGTTTTTGTCACAATGTTTTCTTATTGAATTTCTGTATGAAAGTTTTTTTTTATTATTTTTGGCAACAAAGTCATACATTTGAAAACTTGTTGACCTGTTTAAAGGAAGTGTTTTTTTTGTAATATTTTCCAAAAAATATCAAAAAAATTCAACAGGAAAAATGGCATGAAGAAGAAATATAAAAAAATTCTCTCCAAGCATCTTTACATGTAAAAGGTATATTTTGACATAAAAAACGAATGAAGAATAAAATTTACAGGAAATAACATAAAAAACTTAGTTTAAATATAACTTTTTGTTTAAATAAATTTTGTTAAAAGTTGCCAAAGTGTGGCCAAAGGAAGGAAAAAGTGGAGACATAAAAGCCAATACTTGTATATAGACGGCTAGTAACAGCCAATTTACTAGCACTTCATAACAAATAATGAAAAGAAAATAAAGTTAAAGTATAAAAAGAGAATACTTAAACGAATTTTAAACACCTTACAATATAAAAATGTTTACAAATGGTAGTCAATATTGTGGAAAAAAATTAAAAAATTTAAACAATTTCAATTGATATATTTATTCATGTGCTCAGAAACAAAATTTCCTAAAGTCGTCTAATAAAGTTTGAGTATTGAAATCGATAATTTGGACAGGCGAAAACTAAACTGTGATCTTAATGACGAAAACTGTATTTCCAATAAATTTTTTGATTAAAGTTCAATCAATAACACAAATTATGTATAGAATTTTGGAATTATATTAACTAAAGTTTGTCATTATGAAGTTTAAGTTTAACTTCAATTGTTGGTATTTACGAGGACTAAGTTTAGTTTCCATCGTAGCTCATAATCAATTTTATGTTGAACTTCAATTGTGTGTCATTATGTAGACACTGGTCATTATGGAAACTAAGTTGAGCTGCAACCGGAGATTGTTATGAAGTATAAGTTGATCGTCATTATGAAGTATATGTTAAGTCCAATTATCAAATTCAGTAATAAAAATTTAATAGAAAATAAAAAAAAAATTATTTTTGAGATGATGACTTGATCAAATTACGAAATTATTGAAACTAACTGAATATCTCAAAATTATTAGCATTGCAACTGTTCAGAAAATAGTTTTTTTTTATAATTTGACAGACAAGAAGACTGACAAAATTTTTAATTAAAGTTTCTCCTAATAGAAAAATTTAGTAATGTTTCTAATTTAAGTTAATAGTTTTTTCAAAAATAACTTTTATTAATTAATAGTAAAGTTTTTAAATTTTTTTTATAATTTTCAAAATGAAAACAATTTTTTTAATTTCTATAAAATTTACCAAAAAAAAATAAAGAACTAAAGATTTATTAAACATTTTGTTAAATTATTTATCTAATTTACTGACATTTTTTAAATTATTTTTAAAATAACTGCAAAATTTGTAATTAAAATAATATGTTTATACTGAGCGTATGATTAATATTAATTACGGGATTATGCTGAACAATATGTAATAACATAGTTAATAGTTATAAGATTTATTTAACGAAAGAAGTATACAAAAGCCTAGATTTCAAGGTATAATAAGACACAAATATTTTGTAATTTAAAAGTTTCTTACCATCCAAAATTTCTATGCAAAAACCGTCTTAACTTTAAATGTTGACCTGTATTCGAGTCGCGTTGGCAATGGGTTAACTATGTCCAGTGGTACAATATAATGAGCCATACACTGTAGATTTCAAATATGATTAAATGGAAGATATCTGTATAATTTATATTCAATCTTGTATTGTATGCATTGTTCATTCTTTGCTTTCCATTTATTTTACTGTAGTTCACGCAGTAAAAGAACAAATAACAGAAAACAAAAACTGGAACACACTTATAAATGTGGGTGAATAACTTATGTATGGTCTCAAGTAAGTATATTTTTTTTTGTGTATGTGTTTTTTGAGGTCTTTGACTTTGGAGAAAAAAGTTTTCCATTTTTTCAACACTTTGTTACTAAAGAAACAATAACAACCAAAACTTAAAAAATCTTTACAATATTAAGGAAATGGCAAGAATATTTTCTCAATAATTCATTTGTTTTCCGTATAAATTTTGTTTGTTTTCTTATCAAATTTACAAGGAAATATAGTAGAATATTGAGAAGTATGAAAAAACTGAAAAACATTACATTTGTAATGATTTAAAGGAAGGTTTGGAGAACGGATAACATGATAAATATTTTATTTAAATTTTCTATTTAAATAATCATAAATTACCAAAAACAAACTTTTTTTAGAACAATTAAAGAAAGTCAAAATTATGAGATAGAATCCAAAAATTACATCAAAAGATTTAAAAATAAATTTTTTCATTTAAATTTTTTTTTCATATTTTACCACAAGAGGCTAAAGTTTTGGCTTTTATTAAATTGTGTATAAAAATATATTTATTAGAGTATAAATTATGACGGTATATCCACAACAACCTCTTAATAAATATCAATCATACGCTTAGTATGTCAAAGTAAATAGAATGTGAATTTTAAATAATTTAGAATACTGTTTATTATTTAGGAAAATACTAAACAGTCGTAATAGTTAGATTAGATAAATAGATTGAATGGGTGTATACTATAAGAAGTACATTTCCAATCGGATACCAATACCCTTGAGAATATAAATAGGTGTGAATTATATGTGAAGAGAAGAAATTCAATTGGAAAGAAAAGAAGAAAGTAAGATGTGATAAAGAGAAATAAAGTGAATACACAGTCTTAAAAGTACATTAAATAGGTACCACTGGGATTCTCAGAGTACTGTTCCCTACAATAGCCAGCCAATTCCCCTGATATAGCCTAATAAATTACCTAGATCATATCATTCCCATAGCCAGTTTTTACTGAGATCCTGTAATCTAAGACTGTTACATAGAATATGTTCTACTGTTTCTAGTTCATCAATATCCTAGCACATTCTACAAAACTCCTATGCGCCCATATCCTATTTACCAATAAAAACTCCAATTGAGCAGTAACCTGTTGAAGACCAATGTATTTTGTTTATATAGGAAAAATAGTTGGCTTTATATAAGCATTCCAGTTTTTAAACTATTTTTAGTTTTTTTCAAAGATTTAAGCAATTTGTTAAATTAATCTCACAATTAATATTAATCATACGCCTGAGGTCATCATAATTTTCATATGAACGTATTTACTTAGAATTGAGGGACTTTCTTGGCAAAAAATAATGAAACTTTGTGCATTACAGATATTTTTTTAATATATTCAATTCCTTAAACATATTATTGTTCTTGTTGTAAAATATCCACTTTAAAAATCATATATTTTTTTAGTTTAGTTTTTTTATTAACATTTCGTTTAATAGATTTTCAAATCAGATTTTTAAAATCAAATATCAACAAACACGTAAACAAATAAGTAAAATAATTGTGTTTTATTTATTATTTTTATTAAAAGCGTTCGTTTGGAAGCTTTAAGCTTTTTTTATATTTCCATTATTTTATGTATGTATGTTTGAATATGTGAATTTGCTTGCACATTCAAATATCATAGATGTAAATAAATAGTATAAAAAAACACTGGAAATATGTTTGAAAATCGTACGTAACGTAACTTCAATATGCAAATATTGACAGAAAAAATTTCAACAAATAATGAAAATAAAAAGAAGAAAGAAAAACAGAACGAAAATCATAAGCTTGATATGTATATCATGTACATATATGTATACAAACATCATGAAAAACAATAAATAAATATTGAAACATTTGTTTTTCAAATAACTTGAGGCATAAATCGCATTTCCTTTTATTTATTAAGCATTGATTGTGTGCAATTGCTTAAGAACAATCACATATATTATTCATAAAAGGATTATAGTTATAGGAAAGTAGTATATTTTTCTTTGAAATAAACAAACAAAAATAAACTAAGAATTTAATTTCATTTAAATTTTAGTTTCAGAAAGCATTAAAATAATATAAAATATTAAGCCGTTGATATACCATGTACTCTTAGCTTTTAAATGCTGCCTGCACTGCAGAAATCCCGCAAAAGTTAACCATTTTATAGGCAATTTACCATCATAACCTCATAATAAATATTAATCATACGCACAGTATCACTAATTTATTTAAAACGAAAATTTAACTGTACGCAGAACACTTTAATTTCTTGAAATTAATTATCGTTTTGAAATTATCTTGCTTCCTTTGCAAAACCTTCTCATATAGAAACTAAATTTCTATCTCTAGACATGTATTAAAAATCTATATATGTAAAAGCTAAAGCATATTTTATTCCATTAAAACTAGTACAACTTTAAATTGTATAAATCCCATATATATTTTTTACAGAGCTATTGCTTACAAAATATCCTTTCCTTTTAATGAAAACAAAGCCATTCTTTGATTTAACAAGTAAGATGCTCAAGATTCCTTTTTTGTATCCAGTTCTTTTTTTGTTTTTTTGGTTGGAACATGATTATGTTTTGTATAAAGTTCTCATGATGAGAGAAATGAGAAAATTTTTTATTCCATCAAAAATTATGTTGACTATGATGAATAGCAAATGTGCTGAATAAACCAGCAAACACTTGTAGAAGACTAACAGACTTAATTTGACATTAAAAATAAAGTAAAATCTATTATGAAATACTGTATGATCAGAGAAATGTTTCATAAAAAGTGTTTAGAAAAAACTGTCATATTCATTTAAAATATCTCTGATATATTTTGTTTATTTTAATGTTCGCTGGTTTTTAAGCATAAATTTGTTATGGAAATGATATACAAGTGTTTCATTCTCATATAAACGTTCATACTATTGGAAATAAACTTTATAGTTTTTATACTTTGTGAAAATATTTAATATATATCTAGTTGTTCATAGAAATTATTGTATTCAAATATTTTCAATACTTTTTAGTTTATAATATATATTCTTTCAATAAACACAGTTACAATAGGTTATGGGCCCAGAACCCAAACCTTTGAGAAAATAATTTGTGAGTAATCTGGAACAATACAGAAAGAAGATGGCAATTGTATCAGGAAGAATACCTTTGCTGAATGGAAAAAATTTTTCCACGTGGTTGCCGCAAATGGAGGCAATTTTGCACAAGAATCGCTTATTGCGAATGGTAAAAGGTGAAGAACCCAAACTGGATGTTGTAATCATCAATGGTAATGCTACAGCAGATGAAAGAAGATTGTACGATGATTATTTAAGGAAGCAACGAAACTACGATGATGTTGATCAAGATGCTCGAGCGGAGATAATAATTGCTCTAGAACCGGAAATTGTACGAATGGTCAAGAATTTGAAATCATCTAATGAAATATGGCTATATCTGAAGAACACGTACGACCGTAAGTCTACAAGAAAGAAGGCGGAATTATATCGAAAATTGCTGAATTTGAAAATGCCGGAAAATCAGAATATATCGCAATATTTGGTGGAATTTGACGTTGCAGTATCTGAACTTCGTGAAATGGTAGCTGATATAGATGAAGACTTTTGAAGACAGTAAAAGCAGCATTTGACACTGCCAACGAGTTTCCAACTCTTAATATTTTGCGTTCAAGACTTTTAGAAATTGGCGACAAATCTAATGAAGATGGGTTTGAAGGAAATGCTCTCAAGGTGCACAAATTTCAAAACAATACCAAAAAGAACCATGGTAACTATAACAAAATGGAGGATAAAGGTATGAAAAATGTTCCTATTAATTGTTATAATTGTGGTAAAAAGGGCCACATGTCCAAAAATTGTAAATTGAAGAAAAATAAAGCAAATGAAGCATATGTTACGTCAGGTTTTGCTGTATCTACAATTAGAGCTAATAGTTATTTTAGTTCATCTGAAGATATTTTTACTTGGGTTGTTGACAGCGGAGCATCCTCTCACATGACAAACTTAAAGTCACAGTTTATTGATATAGATGAATCTTTTAGAGGAAGCGTCCGTTTAGCGGATGATAAGAATTTGGAAATAAAGGGAATCGGTACAGCTCAAATTAATGTTAGAGTTAATGGTCACGTTAATACATATAATCTCTTAGAAACTCTATATGTACCTGATTTGAGAAACAATCTATTTTCAATAGGAAAAGCAGCAGTTGATGGCTGTAATATAGAAATATTTCCAGAGAAGATTTTGATTTATAAGAATGCCAAAATTTTGATAACTTCTCAGAAAAAAGATGGTATATACTGTATTGAATCCATTAGAAATGATACCGCTGGACATGTAATTGAAAAACCGAATAAAGAATTAGAGACATGGCACAAACGATATGGCCATTTAAACTCAGTAGATTTAGGAAAGCTTCAATCTAATGAAATGGTTCATGGTTTACCCAAATTGAAAATTAAAGATATTCAATGTGTAAGTTGCATTCGTGGTAAACAAACCAGACACGTTTTTTCAAAGAAGAACGAAATAACATCTACTGAAACATTGCAACTGATACACACGGACTTATGTGGTCCAATGCGTGTAGAGTCCATAAGTAAGAAACTTTACTTCGCCACGTTTATTGACGATTTTACCAGAAAGGTACACGTTCGTTTTTTGAGAAAAAAGAGTGAATACTTAGAAATTTTTAAAGATTTTAAGAAACAAGTTGAGTTGGAAACAGGCAGGAAGATCAAATCTGTTAGGTCTGACAATGCAGCAGAATTAACAAGTCGTGAATTTGAAAACTTTCTTAAAGATTGTGGTATTAAACATCAACTTAGTGTAGAATACACCCCACAACAAAACGGTATAGCAGAACGTATGAACAGAACATTAGTAGAAATGGCAAGAACAATGATGATAGAAGCCAAATTGCCAGAGTTCCTATGGGCTGAATTAGTAATGGCGTCATCTTATATTAGAAATAGGTGTCCAACGAAGCTTAACAAAGATAAAACTCCTGAAGAATTGTGGTCAGGAAGAAAGCCTTGTGTTAAGCATTTGCGTCAAATAGGAAGCAAAGCATTCGTTTTGGACAAAAAACCAGGAAAATCTAAATGGCAGCCAAGAAGCTCAGAATATGTATTAGTGGGTTATTCGACAGATGCAAAAGCTAATCGATTATGGAAACGAGGTACCCGAGATATTATTAAGAGCCGTGATGTTAGATTTATAGAAGAAGATTTTGATGTTAATATAAGTGAAATAGAAGACAAAAAATTAGGATTTTACGAATTCAATTGGAATAGTCTAGAACGAGACCAAATTGTTAACACCGAAGAAAATCATAATCAATCAACTGTAGAATTAAACCAAATTGAATTAAGTCCTATAGATTTAAATCAGGAAACTCAATCAGAACAAGTAGTCGAATCAAACCAAAATGAATCCGCAGATATAAATACTGAAAATCAATTGGAACAAGTCGATTCGACGGATGATGAAGATACATCTTCTAGTAGTAGTGACAGTGTAACTCCCGAACCTTCAATTAAGGAACGACTAAGATCGTGGTCAATTTTTAAAAGTAGAGAAGAAGCTAATATAACTATTTGTGATAAAAATAGCGATCCAAAATCTTATAAAGAAATGCTTAAGTCAAAAAATGTTGATGAATGAAAACGTGCAACTGAAGATGAATATAGGTCCCTAATAAAGAATCAAACTTGGGAATTGGTAGATTTGCCTGAAGGTAGAACACCAATAGGCTGTAAATGGGTGTTTAAAACAAAATACACACCTGATGGTAAGGTTGATAAACTAAAAGACCGTTTAGTAGCGAAGGGATATTCTCAAGAATATGGTATTGACTACAATAGTACATTTGCACCCGTTGTAAGACAAAACTCATTACGTTTAGTATATGCACTTGCTGTTGAAAAGGATCTTAAATTGCGACAGTTAGAAGTGTCTACAGCTTTTCTCAATGGGAATTTAGATGAAGAAATTTTTATGGCACAACCTGAAGGCTTTATAAACGATATGAACAAGAACAAAGTATGTTTATTGAAAAAATCTATTTACGGTTTGAAACAAGCCAGTCGACAGTGGTACAAGAGGATAGATGCAGTATTAAGACAATTTAATCTAAATAAATCAAAGTATGATCAATGCATTTATTCGATGCACAAAGGCTCTGATACAATAATAGTAGCACTGTATGTAGATGATGTTATTATTGCAAGTAATAATGAAAATACTACTGAAGATTTAATAAAACTTTTATCGACTAATTTTGAAATTCGAGACATGAAAAATCCAAAACATTGCATAGGCTTAGAAATAGTTCAGAAGCCAGGATCTCTAACTATTTGTCAACCAGGTTACATTGAAAATTTAATAGAAAAACATGGTCTTAAAAATGCAAAAACATGTAAGATTCCAATGCAACCAAAACTAAATTTTGAAAAAGAACCAACAATTCCTGGAGAAGGGGAAAAGATAGATACAAAGAAGTTTCAAGAAATTATTGGTTCTTTGTTACATTTAGCCATATTCAGTCGACCAGATATTTCCTGCAGTGTGAACAAGCTTTCACAGTTTTCTCAAGATCCGAGGAAACAACATTGGAACGCAGCTTTGGCTATAATTAGATACTTAAAAGAAACAAAAGATTATGTACTTATGTATAAGAAAACCTCATTGCCTTTAGATGGTTTTGTAGATGCGAATTGGGCACAGGATACTAATGATCGAAAATCTCAATCAGGATTTTGTTTTATATTCGCAGGTGCAGCTATATCCTGGGAATCAACTAAGCAAAAAGTTGTTGCAACATCCAGTGCTGAAGCTGAATACATGGCATTAACAGAGTGTGCAAAAGAAGCTATGTATCTACGATACTTATTAGAAGAACTTGGATATGCAACCGGTACTCCTACTTCCATTAAGTGCGATTCACAAAGTGCCCAACATATGGCAAATTTCGGAAGTCACCACTCTAGGACGAAACACATTCATTACCGTTATCATTTCATACGAGATGCTGTGGAGAATGGTACCGTTAAAATTGAATACTTACCAACTGATAAAATGATTGCCGATATGCTGACGAAACCAGTCCCTAAAATTAAACATCAGCTCTGTATGAAAGGAATGGGCTTAATACATAAAAACGATTGCAGTTGAGGAGGCGTATTGGAAATAAACTTTATAGTTTTTATACTTTGTGAAAATATTTAATATATATCTAGTTGTTCATAGAAATTATTGTATTCAAATATTTTCAATACTTTTTAGTTTATAATATATATTCTTTCAATAAACACAATTACAATACATACATATTTCCATTCATATATATTAATTTATGGACTTTATTCATGGATTTAAAACGCCACTTTGCATATTTTTTTCGTTTTATCTTGGGAAGATATTTCCACATATTTAAGTGGAGAGTGTGCTACAGAATAAAAGGAACAAAGTTTTGAAATCATTTCAAGTCTACCAACATTTTATAAAAATTTTAAAGTTTATAGTTCAATAGTGATATCTACAAATATTATTGACAATTTAGAGGTAATGAAATCAGTTTAATTTGTATAATGTAACTGATAGTTCTAACCTTAAATTGGTTTTAAAGATATAAAAAACATATGATAATTGTTAAAGCTATAGGCAGTTTTCTAATATAACCTCTTAATTAATATTACTCATAAGCACAGAGTGACATGTTTTTAGAGCCTTTCTATATTAAGGTAACAATATGGATTTTTGAATAAAAATTACTAAGAACTTTTAAAACAATAACCCGTTTCCATACTCTCAAAAGGTTTTTAAAATCGCTTTAGAATTTCAAAAGTTTTTAATTTTTTCTAATAATATTTTACTTTTTATATTTTTAGCGAATTTCTGTGAAAATTTTAAGGACAAAAATAACTTTTAAGATATTAATTTAAAGCATTAAATAAACATTAAGTAGCGAAAGTAGTATTTTTTCTCAAAAAAAGTTATACATTTTAACAAATAACATGATTTAAAAACTCAGCTCATTTTTGTTTTTTTCTGTATTTTTTTTTTCATTTGAACATGAAACACAACTAACAATAATGAGAACAGATGATGTTCTTGGTAATTAATCATATCATAGTAATAACATTTAAGATAATTAATTGTAAAAATAATAATAAAATAATAATGAAAATAATGTACACAAAAACCATTAATTGAATAATTGTACATGATGATATTGATACTTGAACACAGACATATAAATAAATACACGTTTATGAATAATTTATATATGAACTTACATTCTGAAATTGATGGTTTTTGCACACAATTCATTTTCATAATTATTTTATTTTATTATTTCAATTATTAAATGTCATTTAATAATTGAAAAAAGAAATGTCCCGAAAATCTATTAAAAGCAAATATGTCTTAATTCATAGCCACTGGCTCTGTTATGTTTTAACAGATTTTCGTGATTTATTGTAGATAATAAGCAGGTATACAGTAATATTAATAAACACTCAACATTTTCAATTTACTCATATGAAAGAAGGATTGATAAATATAATTTATTTTTGTTAATATTTATTACAGTAACTCTTTCCCAAATATTTGCATTTTGTTGAATTTTTATTGCATTTTATGATTTCATATCTCACTGGTTGTATGATTAATATTAATTCATAGATTTCTTCAAAAAACTGCCTCTAGCTCTGTTATGCTCTAACAGATTATCGTGATTTATTATAGATAATAGGAGGGGATACAAACCTATTTGTTATAATTTCAATTTATTTGTATTAAAGCCACAAAATGCCACAGAAAAGATTGAGAAATATAATTAATTGTTGTTGATATTACAGCATCTCTTTCACAAATATTTGATTTTTGGCGAATTTTAATTGAATTTAATGATTTCATATCGACAACAGTTCAGCTAGTTAAATTTATAAGTGTTTTCTGTACAGTTAAATCAATATACGTATAGCTTAAATATAGTAATTTAATTTCGATATAACAAACATAATTAATATGCAAATTTACATATTAGATCAGATACTTAGGAATGGAGTGGGCGTGTGAATAGATCAGTGTTGCCAATTTAGCCCTTTTCAATCTTGTTTAGCCACAAAAAAAATTCATTTAGCCTTTAGCCATTTTTGTAGCCTTTTTTATTTTCATTTAGCCATATATATTTACTTA
Organism: Calliphora vicina; assembly: GCF_958450345.1. Lineage (NCBI taxonomy): Eukaryota > Metazoa > Arthropoda > Insecta > Diptera > Calliphoridae > Calliphora > Calliphora vicina. Next base: position 109,835,468 of record NC_088783.1, on the reverse strand, counting down.
ATGAAAATTATATATTTACTCTAATGATCTGAAATTTTTGCTGTTGAAAATTAGTAAAATCAGTTAGCAGGGATATTATGACAAAAATTAACTAAAAATGTTGAACTAGTAAACAATTTAAGCACATACAAATTGTTGGACCTTCCATACATTAAAAAATGCCATAACTAAAATAAAGAAAATGGACGTTATTTGAATAAAAATTGTTAATAAATATGTTAATGTTTTACTCTCGGGTCCGGGCGCTTATAAAATCATATATAGGGTTAAAGAGAATCCTTTTAACTTTATCTTGGCGATGTATTGACGTAAATATAGTACTTTAACAAATATTTTATAACACATATCATGTAGTGTACCGTTTTCAAAGACTACAATCCAACCAATTTAGAAAAATTCAGTTCATTATCGATAATAATTTAGCTATGATAATTTTTATCTGATCAAATATAGAAAATTAACTTTTTTCCAAATTTAAATTAAATATTTATGTTTACATATTTTGGCTACCTTAGTTTTGGTATGTTTACTAACTAATGGCAAAATTTATGTTTTTGCCAATGAAAATCAATTCTGTCCGGCGACGTGTATAATTTTTAAAATATTTTTTTTCTGCATTACATGAGAGGCATATTTGCCATGTATTCACTTATCAAAATATTCTCCATCGATTTCGAAGTTATCACAAATGATTCTTTATACACAATTTGTCTTCATATAAACAATTTGCATAGGAGCATTTTGCAGACCAGGTGATAAGTAAGAGGTTTTAAAAACATCGGCATATGATATACGTGTGGCCACATATTACGTTATTTTAAAGTTAATGATCAATATACAGGAATAAATATTCTTATTTTCTTGCATTTGAATGTGTGTTATTTTCATACATTTTTGTTTGTCTATTCGGCATAGCCAAATGTAACATTCTAGTTGTTTTTTGTGTCAAATGTATGTATTTTTTAATTAAAAGTGTTAGTTCTTTTTTAGTCCCTTTTTAGCCCTCTTTTAGCCATTTTTCTAAGTATTTAGCCCTTTTTGTTCACCATGAATTGGCAACACTGGAATACAAATATGTGATGAAGTTTAAACAATTATGTGTCTAGAAACAAAAAAAAAATCAAAAATCATTTCCATTTTCATTCATTTAAAAATATTTCAACTCCTCAAATATTTGTATAAATTAAACAAAATTTAACAATGATAAATCAGTCATAATCTTTATTTTGGAATATTTTATTTTTAGCCACACACAATTAATTAACTAAACTTTTGGTATGAAAAACAACTGCTTCTGTTTAAAATTGTCAGCTTATTTTTGAAGTGTTTGAGTGAATATTGCCCTCATATGTCTGGGTTTTATGACAATTTTTCATCAACATTACACTTTACATGACATATGCGCTAATGAATGATGTTAAACTGTCGAAAAATTTAAAAAAAAAATGATAACAACAAAATTGTTTGTACTTTAACATTTGTTGCCTTTTTACTTTTGGTTTGTGACCTTAAAATGTAACAAATGGCAGGATAATAGGTTTACAAAGTGTATGAAAATGGTATGATTGATGCTTATTATCAGGGCAAGGCTTTTCATGCACTAAAAAATTAAAAATATGCGCTTATAATATGCTCTATAATGAGAGAAAATATGCACTAAAAATGATAAAAATATGCAATAAAAACTAGTTTTTCATTTGAAATACAGTGAGCCTCAAAGTATAATTTGTGAATATATTGGTGAGTATACACCAAAAATTATTTAATTTTTTTAATATAATGAAAATCCTAAAATTTATCCATCGATAAAAATTTTAAAGTTTCGGTTTATTGGAGATTGGTTTAAATAATAGATTCGGCTGTGAAAAAAAAGATTAAAGTCGGACTATAAGGATTTTCATGATCTTAAAAAAATCAAAAAAATTCGCTGGCGTTTACTCACTTTTGAAGCTGTGTGTATATTAGAGTTAATTTCAAAAACTTTATTTGCGGGTATCGTAATTTTTCTGAAGGTTTTTGCGTAAATAAAAATAATGGAGTCCTTTTTTTTTGATAATTGTCAGTCCTTGTGGTGGTTCAACGCACCTAAAGACGCGGATTTTGAGCCCATTTTTCTGTAGAGCAAAAACGGTTGAATATATTGCAAATCTGATTTCACCAATGGATTCCGCATCAACAGTTAATAATATTGATGTTTTCTAAATGCTTAAAAATAGTTCCATTAACCAACAACAAGGGTCGCAAATCTCATAAAAAAAAAGAATTTTCGATTTTTTAAACATGCACGATGAAAAGACATTTTAAGCTTATCAAAACGGTACCAATATTTCCTTTCTATGACAACCCGTTAAAAAGTTATGTGGCATTACAAATATTTTGCTAATAAAAAAATTTCTAAAATTTTTTTTACCAAATTTAATTTTCTTGTAAAATAAATAACTTTGAAGCCTCATAACTTTTTAAAGGAAATCCAGTATTTTTCTGTAATATATTCTTTAGTTTTGTTTTAATTTGAAATTTATTTTATTAGAAATTTCTCCATTTATATTATTAATTTTATTGGCAGCATCATCAATTAATTTTACTTGTTCAAACAGCGAATTGAATCCCTGTAGTTTAGTAATAGTTTCAGAAATAAAGATGTAATTTGAGAACAGAAATGCTAATTGGCTTTTAATATTATTTTTTTTTTTAAATATCTTTAATTTTTTAATTGAGTTTATGCTATTATGCAATTCTTCTATTATATTTTTAATTTCATCGAAATATTTTCCATAGTAGTCAGCCACATCAAACCAGGTTCCCCATCTAGTAATTACTGGTTGAGGTGGAAGAGAAATCCCTGAATACTTTTCTCTAAAATTTGCCCGCACGAGATGGTGCGTTTAAAAATATAAAAATATATCCAAAAGAAAATTAAATACGCAATAAAATGGAAAAATATGCTAAGTATATGTATTTAAATGAAAAATATGCAAAATATGCATTTATAACAAAATATGCAAAATTATGCAACAACAAAACGATGCCATTTTGTTGCAAATTCTTCGATTCGGAAAGATAAATTGTCAAAATTGATTTTCAGTTACTGACTACAAACATGCATTTGCATAGAAATCTTTGCCCTGCTTATTATATACATGTATGTAAGTTGCTGCATTTTGTATGATCTGCACTATAACGTGGAATATTCCAATAGGAAATTCGTTGCAGCTTTTAATATTTTAATGATTTTTATGAAAAACTTTGTCCTAACTTTTCTTTGAAATATTCTTCTGACAAAAATGTTAAATCTACATACTTTTTATTTTCAGTTCCTTTTTTCTTTACATCCTTTCGTAAATATAAAAGATATAAATCCTTAACATAATTTCATGTCAATTCTTACTTTCAAAGGCAAAAAATACTAATTCTTTTTTAATCTATCAAAGTATTAAGTGAAAAAAACTGCAAAGAAACTGCTGAGAAAAACTTGTCATTAACTGTTTACAAATATAAAGTAAGTTTACTACTTAATATGAATCTCTAAAACAAAAAAATACAGTTACTTTCTTGATGCTGTTAGAGTCACGTCTAATTGAAACAATATTCTGCATCGCTGTCTGTCAACAACATGTTAACGAAGTCGCATAAAAAAATGTGAAGGCAAAAAAATAAATTATTTGTGAAAGGCAGTTGGAAATCAGTGGGACACTTTTTGATTTAAAACAAATTTTTAATAATTTTAAGTAGATATATAAATAAAACAAAATTAAGCCCATCCTAAACAAATCTATTTAATAAAGGCACAACTGTTGGCCTCTTCTAACTTCTATTTATACACAAAACGATAATACCATAAAATCTTTAAGATTAAAATTTGAAATAAAACTGAAACTGACCACTTTGTCGTATGATTAGTATGAAATTTTCATTATTTTCGTGAAGCAGGTTAAAGGATTCAATAGAACTCATCAGTTCACTTTGATTATGCAAATTCTGATATTTAAATTTGATTTTTTTCAAAGAAAATAAATTACACAGGTCAACAAATAAATTCAAAAATAGTTTATTCTAGAATTGATTGCTAATTTATGTGTTTTTAACTCTCAACAGTTAAAATGTCAAAAACAAATAAATACATTTTATTTATTTGCTGTTGTTTTCAACACTTAACATACAATTGAAAAATTTAAACTATTAATTCAACATATATTCACATTTTCACATTCATTCACTTTACTCTATTTCATTTAGTTACAACTACTCGCAAACTTTAACTAGTGGCTACAATAAGCTCCTATTCTCATGCAAGTATAAATACTGCTAAGTTATTTCCGTTTCCTATTTTGCAAGCTCAGAAACAAACTTTGTATAAATAATAAGTATCAAGAATACACGAGAGAGATAAGAAAACATTGCGGAGAAGAAGGATGACCAATTCTTTGTTTTGTATTTGTAAACAATTGCAAAAAACACTTCAAAAATTAAAACAGACTTTTACTAAATAAATAAATAAAACTTAAAAAAACAACCTGCAATTTTTTCTCATTGTTCTAAATGTTTTGTTTAAAATGCAAAAAATAAAAAAAATTTTAAAACAAAAGATAAACTTTCTTCTTTACCAAGATAATTTGTTAAACAACATACAATAGAACAGAATTCACACAAATGAATGAATTAAAAGGAAACGGAAAACATTTTTTAGGCGGACCTTTTTAATTCTACCGTTTTTTGTTATTCTTATTGCAGACTTACTTTTTCCTTAGAATTCTTCAAACTGAATGAGGTAAACGACACTAAACAAAATAAAAATATTTAAAAAAGCTTTAAGGTGGAAACTAAAAACGTAAGCATTTAGTTTTGTGTAGTTTGTAAATATGAAAAACATTTTACAGTGCTAGTGTTTTGCAGACAAGAAATCAGGTCCTTTGTCATGAAACTCATAGTGTCGCAGACTTTTAGGATGTGAATTTAAGTAGTCAATATAGTCCCTTTATTATTTATTATCAATTTAAAATATTATATCTCTAAAAACAGCTGCTAAATATATAAATGTATTTATTACTAAATATACTTGTTAATTTTTTTTAAAATCAATATTTTAAATTGAATAACCAGACAAATTATGGCCACAATTTATTTCTTCTAGCTGTAATGAATATAAATAAAATTCATAGCATGACTTTTCATCAACATTAAAATTTATAACAAATTATATTTATATTCAAATCCAAATGAACACAGCAACTAACAAAAGGGAATAGGCTAATGCCAATAAAAAAATAGTAATTTCCCATATAATTTATTTATGTTATACAAATACAAACAAAAATAAAATACTTTAGCAGAATATTTGTGTTTTTCAATAGTAAATATAACCATTTTTAATACACAAATTAATAAAATTTTAAAAATCCCTCCATAGATTTTTGCAAGGGAAACAATTTAGTCATACTAGACGTATGATTAATATTTATTTAGGGTTAGCTAGGAATATTAACCATAATTTAGTAAATTTATAATATCTATATTTTAAAAATGTTAAAGACATTTTAACCTAACACTATAATATGTTAATTAACATTACACAAAGTTACAAAATTTTCATCTATAACAAAAAATTCAAAATTTGAATTATATAATTTCTAAAAATTTTTTAATTTTGTAAAAAGTTGTATTTTTATATTGAAACAATATAATTCGTTTAACCTTTATAATACAGAATTGCAGCTCATAGCATTAACTTTGCAAATCCATTGGAATTTTAAAAATCCCTACAAAATTGCCGTAGTTGCTTACAAAAGAATAATGTTTGTCATACTAGACGTATGATTAATATTTATTTAGAGATAAGGTTAAAAAATAGCTTATAATTTGATAAACTGTGAATGGATTTTTAAAATTTTAATGGCATAAAAAAGCTAAGGCTTTAAGTTTAGCATAAAAGAACTATAAAATATATAAACTGAGATTTTTCAGATATAAAATGATACATATTAATCATAATTTATATGCCCGTAACCAGATAAATCTCTCTGAGCATATATAAACACTTGAGTGTTTATTATACATATGTGGTCATAATTATTCATGTTTGTATTTATGTTTTCAATTGTTATATGTGAAATTGTTAAAACTGTATTTATATGTAGATTTTATAAATGATTTTAATGACAACATTTATAGTTGTTTATACAACACACATTCTTATAGACAATTTCCCATTTTAATTTATGTATTCAATAACGAACACATGATAAACGTGTAAATTCATATTAATTGTTTCATAAAAAATCAGGAATTTAATGAAACAGATAATTTTATATATAATTTATGAGTGTCTATAAATATTTTTTAATATTTTATACAGATATGTTAAACGTTTTAACAAACAAATGTGTATAATGACAACACTCTGGACGTATGATTAATATTAATTCTGGGTTTGTTAAATAATATTGCCTATAACTTTATTATGTTTCGAATAAATTTTAAAAGTAAAATATGCAATGTTAAATAAGATTTCAGGCAATGGCTACAATATTGTTTAAATATAATGGAATCAATTGCATTTAATAAAAATTAATTTGAAAATAAATTTTAAAATACAAAAATAAAATTTTAAAATTAAATTTGTTTAACAAAACTACACCATTTCCAATTGTATTTCAGAAGTTTCTAATTGTATTTCAGAAATTTCCAATTGAATTTCAGAAATTTCTAATTATATTTTAGAAAATTCCAATTCAATTTCAGAAATTTCCATTTATATTTCAGAAATTTCCAATTATATTTCATACATTTCTAATTATATTTCAGAATTTTCCATTTATATTTCAGAAATTTCTAATTGTATTTCAGAAATTTCCAAATGAATTTCAGAATTTTCCAATTGTATTTCAGAAATTTCCATTTGTATTTCAGAATTTTTATTTTATACTTAAAAAGTTTCCAATTGTATTTCAGAATTTTCCAATTGTATTTCAGAAATATCCATTTGTATTTCAGAAAATTCTAATAGCAATACCAATGGATATTTCTGAAATACAAATAGAAAATTCTGAAATACAATTAGAAACATTTTAAATATAAATTAAAAATTCTGAAATACAAATGGAAATTTCTGAAATACAATTGGAAAATTCTGAAATACAATTAGAAAATTCTGAAATACAATTAGAAAGTTCTGAAATATAATTGGAAATTTCTGAAATATAAATGGAAATTTCTGAAATATAAATGGAAATTTCTGAAATTGAATTGGAATATTCTGAAATATAATTAGAAATTTCTGAAATATAATTAGAAATTTCTGAAATTCAATTGGAAATTTCTGAAATACAATTAGAAACTTCTGAAATACAATTGGAAATGGTGTAGTAAATTAACTTACTGAATATTTAAAGTTAAAGTTAGAATTAAACTAAAAATTTTAGCTTTTAAGTTTCGTTAAAAATATGAAAAAATTTAACACTGAAAATTGTTTTATAATATACTACTTTACTTAATTTAGTACAATTGGTTTAGTATTTAAGTTTTTATGTAATTGAAATATTTATTTCTCATTAAAAAATTAAAAGATTCAGTTCTTTTTAGAATTGTTTAAATAATTTATTTTATTTATCCAGTATCTGTATGATTAATATTAATTCACACTATATTCGAGACAATTTTCCATAACTTGTTCACAATTTCTTTAACAGCAGACAATACAACAGAATAAATTAAAACAATACGAAAAAAAATTATACCAGACTGAAATCTTAAGGCAGATTTTTATATTTTCCCCCATTTGATTGCTTTTTTTTTTGGTGAAAGATGAACAACAAATAAGAAAATAAAATATAAGAAAAAATTAGTTTTAAGGCAGAATAACTTGGCAATCCTGATATGATATCAGATCCTATATTCATCAACAAATAGTGTTGCATACTTTTAGGAAGTGTATTTTAACTGACGATAAATATTTTTAAATATCTCTAAAAAACACTTGCTAAATATTTAAATTCCATACATTGTTTATTATTTTATACATTTGTTAAATTTCTGTGTGAAATTTACAATTTAAATTGAATAACTAAACACATCATGGCCACAATTTATTTTATTTTGTCTGCAATGAATTTTGAATATTGAAAATTCACAGCATGACTTTTCATCAACAATAGAATTTATAACAAATGCACAAAATAGTAATAATTGGTATTCCATTACATGTGTTATTATTGTAACGAAAGGAAATATGCAAATGTCAATAATAAATATGCATATTTAAAATAACTGACTTAAAAGTGGAGACTCGTGGCTTTTTTCTTTATAATTGATTTATTTTTAATACTCGTGCATACAAAACATGTATCAATTTAACTGAAAATGCTGTAACACTTTAACTGAAAATTTATTGTATGCTTTTCAGTTTAACCATTTATTATGCAAATACTACAGATATAAAAGGATTCATATTTTTAATAATGTTTACACATGTGACCACATAGATCTCATTGAGGATATTAAACACTTATTATACAAGTCCCTATGCTCCTTATAGGAACAACAGGAATTAATATATATATATATATTATACAAGTGGGATCATAATTATTCATGTTTGTACTATGTATGCAATTGTTAACTATGCATTTAAATATAAATTGTTTAAAGGTTTTTAACAACACAAATTTTATTTGTTTGTATAACCCAATTTCTCAAACACATTTTTCCCTTTTAAATTTATGAATTTATTAACGTACACATGATGAAAGTTTATATTTTGAAAAAATATAATATGTGGGATAAAATAAAAATAAAGTGAAAATAAAATTTAAAATAATGACAAAATTTTCAATTCAGAATAAATTGTGCAGAATATGTTTCTAAATACTTTCACTTAAATAATTTATTCCTTAAGCTTTTTATGCAAATGTAGTCAATAAATCTTTTATATTGATAATTTATAATTTCTGCAGTCTTTAAAAGCGAATACTCCGTGCTTCTTTTAGGTTTATTGACCAATTTCTGTTTTTTCTTTTGCAGGCGTATGATTAATATCAATTATTAGGTTATTTAATCAGATGGATGACAAGAGATTCTAAATCTTAAAACAAATTTGAAAAGCCAACTGTTTAGTCTGGTAACCAAATCTAACAAGCTAATTTCTAATGTTAAATTTTATAATAAAAATTTATAAATTTAATATAGTATGTACTATGAATTTAATATTTTTTTTTTCTATTTTCGGGTACGTTTAACAAAATTTAAAGGTACAATAAAAATAATGCCATAAGGTCCTTGTTTATAAATTAACAAATTAGTTTTCATAATAAAGAACAATTTTGTTCAGTTTTTAATTCACAATCCAGGTCTTTAACCTTTAAGCAAGAATTTACTTAAGTTCAGTTATTCTTTTTCGTTGGTTTTGTTATTTAACAAAAAATTTAATTCAATTAACTTGAAATTTATTTTTATATTCATACGATATTTTTTGTTCTGTCTCTTATAAATTACAATAGTTGCAATCAGTATCAATAAAATAATTGTTTTGACATTTTAAAAGTCAAGCAATGTTTTAATATGCTTTTTCTCTTATTTGTAATCTACAGCAAAAACTAAAATTGTTAAAATATTTATTTATTTTAAGCAAACATTTGTTTTACTGTTAAATTCAAACCCATCAAATAATGAAATTTTATGCATTTTAGTGGGGAAAAAAATCATTGTTTCCCATGTTGCAGCATTGTAAAATTTAATAAATGTATCCATTTGTATGCATTTTTTTCGGAAGTGCCATTTACTATAAACTTAAGCAAATGACAGAATGCTTTCGTTGTAAAAATGAAACAAGGAAATTCTGTTACAAATTGTTCACAGGAAATTCCTTTAATTTTTAAGCTATTAAAAGTTAAATGATTTCAACTGAAAGTGTTTGAAATGGAATAAATAGTTTTTTTCAAAATTTGTTTAATTTATTTATACTTTAGTAATACAACATTTATATCTGTTTATCAAACACACATTCAAACACACAATTTTTATATTTTTCGCATGCAGATATATTCCGTTTATCCGTCATAAATCCTATATCGAAAATGGATACAGCTATTTTGTAATCACCAGAAGTATCTATATTGTTGAATCCTATATTGTAGTTATGACCATACTTTTTATATTTGTTGGCTAATTATTTTGTCAATATGTCTGGCGGTAACCAGTTAAAATCAGAGAACAGTGACTTAGATGAAAATCGCCACCACTAGAACTTGTTTTGGAAATTCATCTTCCACAACGTTAAGCAGCAAACCGTAGCCCCTTATAATAGTATTGGTTTGATGTCAAAATTTGTTTCCCCACTTTAGGCCAATATTATTTTTTATAGCAATATTGTGCAGTTGCCATTTTTAAATAAATTTAAAACCAAGATTCAATTAATCTAAAATTGATTTCTTAAATACTGAAGAAATATTATTCGTATATACCTTCTACTTCTTTTTCTACACACTCCTCTTTGAAATATCAATATCAATAAATTATTTATTTTAACATTTTAAAAGTAAAATTTTTTAATATGATTTTTTTCTTCTTTGTAATCGACAGCCAAAACCAAATTGGTAACATCTTTTTTTTTAAAACAAACAAGTTGTTTTAATGTTAAACATATGACCAAATTTTTGTATATTTTTATGTAAAAAAAAATCTGGTAAAACAAGTTGCAACATTGTAAGATGAAATAAATATTATGGCGTGCATGAATTTCACGGAAGTGCCATTTACTATAAATCAAACCAAACATTTTAACTTGGAAAAAATGCAAGGAAATTCATTTACAAATTGTTAACAGGAAATTCCTTACTTTTTTGAGCAATTAAGAATTAAATGAATTCAGCTGAAAATATTTTTAATGGGAATAATGGATTTTTTTTACTTATATAACACTTTTGCATATTTTAATAAAACTATTTTATTTATTAATTTATTTATTTATAGTTCAGTAATTGTCTGATATATGTGCTTTAATATGCAATTAAATTTGTTTAACTTTTTAAATAAACAAGAATGTTATTGGAGAATCTGTCAACTTTCCTCTAAATTAATATTAATCATACGTTTAGTATGATATTTTTGTTTTCGGAAATGTAGGCATTTTTTGGTATAAACTTTTTTATGAAATTTGAGCAGGGTAAATGATTAGAAGTCAACAAATATTTTCTAGATATACAAAATTAAGATTATCTATCTATGATTATCTATCTATCTATTAACTAACAACAAGTACTTCAAATCTTATATCTAATAATTATAATTTAATTAGTCCAGCCAGTGCCGGACGAAAAATTGTTTATTCATTTTCTAGAGACCCTGAAAAGACTATTGCTGAAACTCAATATTTGATATAGACAAATAAAAGTATTTCTCTCTTTTTTAATGTGCGAGATGAAGATCAAATTATTTTTTAATTTACACTTGTTTTTACAACTTCCTTTGCAAAAAAAAAGTAATATTTTTAATTTTTTTCTTGTCCATTGTGGCGTATGATTTATTTAAATTTCAAATGATTCATATTTAATATATAAATTATTATTGCTTTATTTTTTCGAACATATTTCTAACAACGAACAAAAAAAAAGATTTTTTTATTAATAAATAAATACTAAATCGGTGTAATATTTACCACAAACAAAGCTAACAAAAAATTAAAATAGTTTGTCAAAAAAATTATTTAGTGAGCAGAAAGTGCTACAGTAGGATATAAATAAATTGGTAATAATTTAATAAAACGTATCTAGAAAATGTCTTTTCGTTCTCAACTTTTAAAAGTGGTTTAATTTGTTTTAATGAACCCGCATATTTTCGAATTTTAAATCCATTCTCAATTCTTCAAGTAACATACTTCTTTGATTTTTGGATATTTGTTTGAAAATATAAATGATCACTGAGCATCGTCGTTTATCAATTAGGACCACTATTTACCGTCTTATACCCACTTGTGTATTTTAGTTAATTTTTATAAGAAAATTCGATTTGGGGTTCAAAATATAAGTGATATCGTAATATAACCACGTTTGGGATATCTGTAATAAAAGTCTTCTAGAGAGCTTTTTGCAAAAAGTTTCTTTGAAATTTATTGCAAAATAAAGAACCTTTTATTATATTGATTTATGTTCATGTTCTATAAATATTGACATAAGTTTGATGTAGTATTTACAACTTTTATTTAACATTTATATTGCGAGTACGTACTTCTATATACTTATATAAAAAACACGATAAAATAACTGAAATAAAAACTACTTCAATAGTTTATTTACAATTTTTAACAATTCAGTATCAGCACTCATGTTCACGTTGATATGAATGCCTGTTTTTTAATCCTGCGAATGTGTTTTAGCCCCATTTTGTTGCACATTTATTTAAATTTGTGTTTATAACACATATAAAAAATATAAAATAAAGGTTAACAATCCGTTAACAGAAAAACGTATGTTCAGGTTTTGAAAATAAATGGATCAAAAACATAAAAGTGCAATAAATATGAAACTATGCTTCAAATAAAAACAACATAAATGACAAAATAAATAATAGGAATTGAACAAAATACAAGCAAATTCAATAAAGCTTCAACAAATAATTATACAATTTTTAAAAACACTTTAAATAAACTTCGACAGAAACATACATAATTATTTGATTTCCATCGAATTATTACTATAAATCACGTTAATCTTGCTTTTGAAAATTGTTGATGGATACGTATGATTAATATTAATTAAGAGGTTATGTTAGAAACTTTATAAAACCTTAACTTAAACTATGTTTAACAGAATTTTTTATCAAATAATTGGAAATAAAAGCTTAAACATTAAGCTGCTATCGTGATACATAAACTAATATAATACAGAAAAGGATGTAATATTAAAAATGTTTAAAAATAGTTTTTATTTTAATTTCCAATATTTTTTTGGGACTGAAAAATAAAATTTTAGAATAAATCAAACACTTTAATAAAACATTACCAGAGAAATGCAAACAAATTTGATTTCCATCAAATTATCTCTAGTAAACACATTAATCTTGATTAATATTAATTTATAGGTTATATTTGAAAACTGCCTAAAACTTAAGCAATTCTTAATAGATTTCAATTATATATAACTTGATTAAAGCAATGTTTTATCAAAAAATAATTAATAATAATAGAGAAGAGGATGTAATATTAAAAATGTTTAAAAATAATTCTTCATTATATGTTTTTTTGGGACTGAAAAATAAAATTTTAGATTAAATTAAGCACTTTGACTAAACTTTAACAGAGAAACACAAACAAATTTGATTTCCATTGAATTATCACTATTTAACACATCAATCTTGATTTTTAAATTTTTTTCATTGGATACGTATGATTAATATTAATTTATAGGTTATATTTGAAAGTGTACTTAAAGTTAAGTAATTCTTAACAGATTTCAATTATTTTAGAACTAAAAAACTAATTTTCTTTATTTTAACTTCTTTACTACTTATTAAAACCAATTAAATATTCTTCATTTTCAAAAATTTTTCTATTATTATTTTTTCAGTTTTTGTTTCATCTTACCAAAAAATGTCAATGACCACATTTGAAAATTTTGTTTTTTTTTTATCACTTTTGTGTTGTTGATTTTTGGCATCCTGCCAGCTGCAATATGCATAAAAACCTGAAACAAAAACTAATCTATTTTATCTGTTTTGTTTTGTAGCTAGAGACCGGTAATGGAAATCATTAGAGAACACATTTTTAAACTAACAGCAGCCAAAATACATACTTATACTGTATAATTAATAGATAAATAACAGCAACACTATTGCTGGTTATAAATAATAAATAATAAAAAGCCGAATAAAATAGTTGATAAATTTAGTTTTCAATATTCCAAATGGAAAACATACTCTGTGAGTTAAGGACTTTTTTTCAATTATCTTACTTAATTTCATAATGAATGGTAATGGTATATATACGTTTGTCATTCCGTTTATAATTTATAATATATATTCTGTATCGTTGTTGATAGCGGAGCCAATATAGCCATGTTCGTCTGTCTGTTGAAATCAACTTTCTGAAGCACCCAAATAACTTACAAATATGATTAATACACAGATATATCGGATATAGTCCTTAATCAGTTGCTTTTTTAAATGAAAAAAATCGGCAAACAAATGGCTGAGATATAAGCAAAAACCTAGACGATTTAGATTTTTTAATTTTCACCATGAGTGGCAATTGTATATATAAGTTTGTCATTCCGTTTGTAATTTCTACATTTTTCATTTGCGACCCCACAAATATATTCTGGATCGTTATAGATAGCAAAGTCGATATATCAATGTCCGTTTGTCAGTCTGTATGTTGAAATCAACATTCCGTAGCCCACAAATAACTGACAAACATCAATATTTCGGGAATTCTCCCGGTTCGGTTGAAATCTAAAATCTAATCCATATATGCATTGCAACGATGTATATAAAGCTTAGTAATTCGGACCTACAATGGGTCAAAATTGGAAAAAATATTTTCTAACCCGAATTTTTTTTACCCAAATTTGTTTTTTCATGCATTTTTTTCACTAATAAATTTAAAAAATAAAAAAAGGAACAAATTAAAAAAAAATTTCGATAAATTTTTTTTTAAAATTTCAAAAACTATTTTTTAAAAAAAAATTTAATTTGGTGAAGGGTATATAAGATGCGGCACAGCCGAATATAGCTCTCTTACTTGTTCATCAAAAATTTAGTATTCACCAAAAAATCTTTTTCTGAAAGTACCTTCATATATACTTTGGTGAAGGGTATAAAGGATTTTTACTTGTTTCTTTACCTAAAATACCTTCAAAAATGAAGCATTTTCTCTTTATTTTAATCTTGATTTAATGTAGGAATAAAAAGGTTTCGCTTTTGTATTGCTTGCCTTATATTTAATATTGTGTATATTCTTTTATTTTTGCATTTTTAAACTTATTTTGTGGAACAAAAAAAAACAACTTAACATACTAACATATTTAATGAAGAGAATACCAACATTACTACACTTGCTCACATTTATTTAAGGCAAACGACCGTTAAAGTATTTTCAATGTTTGAATGAACGTGTTGTTGGGGAAAAATGGCACAAAATACCACATCCTCACATACACGCTCTTAACTCTGTTTGTTTCCCTATCAAAAATGAAAAATGAAAATATATTAGGGCTATTCACAAATATTTTAACATTTCAAAATTCAATTTCAATGGAATTCTTTTAAAAAAATTAGAAATTTAAAACACAACTTAGACTATGTGTTCAAATCGATTGGAATAAGTCATTAATTCTAAAGAAATCATTCTGAAATTCTTGAGTCTCCTTTCCAAAGCTTATATTAAAGTAAGTCTTATAAAAAATTATATATTCTTACGAAATTGCATTATTAATTTAAATTTAAATGTCTGTAACGGCTTCAACAATCATCATGTTTAGAAACATTTCCATCAGTAGAAACTTCTACTTATTAACAATGTTAACAACACGCTGTTATTAACATTGTAAGACAACATTAAATGTTAAAGCTGCTAACATTAACACTAAATCATTGTGGATAGCGAACTAGTTTTATCCGTTAAATAATAATGAAACTACTAGAAGATGGCACAGTTTATATAAATAGTAGCAGCGAGTTGCTGAGGGGACAGTATATCGTAGCCTCTGTTAGAGTTAACATCAACTGTATTACCAAAGTATTCTTGTTAATTATAAAAAATGTGTAAATTTAAATAAATAAAGAGTTGTTACTATTTTTAATCTACTTTTCGCTTTTATTTTCAATTTAAAAGAATCCTTTTTATTTAAATGAAATAAACCACCGTTTTTAAAAGGTAAAAAAGTAACAATATATTGTTGCTATTTCTGCTAGACTTTTACCATTTTCAGCTAAAACTTTTCATTTCTCAAAAGTCCACTACATACAAGTTTCCTACCAACAATATTATTCCTATCATCGCAGACATATCAACCCAACAAATGACACAGCAACAGCAGCAACCATGATATGTATAAATATGTTTATGTATCTAAAATTTTGTTATTGTAAATGGCCTAAATTCAGTTAAAAGACAACGAACGACATCTTCACATGAAAATGCTTTTAAAACTTAATAAATTTTGCATATAAATTTGACAAATTTGTGCTTAAAAATAAATTCAGAGGCAAAAATAGAGTGTAGTGAGAAGAAATAAACAAAACATATATTTGCACCAAATTTGCATGACAAAAATAAGAAAAATTTTACAAATTTATTTTAAAAATCCTCAATCCAAGTAAATAAATAAAACATTCTATAAGAATTAAATTTTTTAAAATAAATTCTAAAATAATATAAATATATTTACAGATAAATATTGAACGAGATCTATTACATGTAATAACATTGTACAGTTTTGACATATCCTTCAAAAATATGTGACATTACATCGTGAATGCTAACACGTTTTGCCTCATCTACAGTATTTTTAAGAAATTTTATGGCAACAGTCCTACATGAGTTTTTTATGAGTCAGAAACGTGGTTGGTGGTAGAATTTGTTCAATAATAAGTAAGAACAGTAGTGGTGAGAGAATACACTACAATAAAATTCAATACAAAAGCTAGCCTGAGCCAAGTTCAGTGCATTTTCGGATGTCTTTATATCAAATTGAAATTCACTGGACTTAGTGAAATAGGTTAGGCTAGCCAGTTCAATAGGTATGGGGTTCATGAATATCCCGACTAAGTATATGCGAAATCAAATGTTTTAATGTCTTTATTCTGACCTCAGTCAGGATCGTCTCAGCAACTGCTATAAGCTGGCGAACTTCAAGGACGACGACAAAATTGCTGGAATGTCTATGAATGTCATTCAAAGCTTGTAAGTATGAACTGCCATCTGTATGATCTTCTTATATAGGAATCCTCCAAATATGTGATGTCGAAGTTTGCTTGACTCCTCCTCTAAAATACCAAACACAACTGTGGTATTTTAGGTAGAATTTAGGTAGAACGTTAGACAGAATTGGCGACGTAACCCTATCCTAAAGGAATTCTTGATTAATTCTTCAGGCTTTTTAGCATTTTTCGCTAATGAAAGGTTAAACATCGTTGTCAGAGATGTTGCCTTTAATGTTGATGGCTTCTGCAACTGCAGTTTACGTATAAATTTTGTGGAGTGTCCGAGACACGAATATCATTCTGTTAGCGAACAATACTTGTTTTTGATGTAGATGAATTCTTTTCGAATGGAAAATCGTTCGAATTTGTATTCTTTATTCGTAGTATTGAGAAAATATTGTTACGTTATTACCTTTTAAAAATGGTGGTTTATTTCTTATATACTTTAAAATAAAAATTTTAAATAATTTAAATTTAAAAAAAAAACAAGTAAGAAGCTATATTCGCTGTGCCGTTTTTTTAATTTTTTTGAAAAAAAAATTTTCGAAATTGTTATTTTAATTTTTTTTTTGTTAATTTAAAAATGTTTTAATACATTTTTTTTGTTATTTATTTTTTTTTTGGTGAAAAAAAAATTCGGGTTAAAAAATATTTTTTCCGATTTTTACCCATTGTAGGTCCAAATTACTATGGTCTTATATGGTCCTTGCAAAAGTCTTTGAAATATCTATCATAAGATATCCATATTGTCTATATTAATGTCTTAGTAATCCAGATATATGTCAAAAATAGGTCAAAAATCGAGGTTGTTCTGGGTTTTTCCTCATATCCCAGCCATTTGTGGACCGATTTAGCTGATTTTAAATAGGAGACTTCTCTAAAGCATGTCTGACAGAATTATTGAAGATGTCTGGGGTCTTCAGAAAATTGACTTCAACAGACAGACGGACATGGCTTAATTGACTACGCTGTCTATAAGGATCCAGCATATATATATTTTATAGGGTCGGAAAATTATATTGTGGAAATTACAAACGGAATGACAAATTTATATATACCCTTCTCACGAACAACAACTCTTAATCTATTCAAATGTATACAACAATAGTTTAAATAGTCACTGTGTTTTAACACACAAATATTTATAATTCACAACATATACAGCACACTGTATGACAGTTAGTTTATCTTTACTTAACGATGCTTCAAATTAGACTGACTGATGTTTTTGCTTTCACCTTATATACACTGCATTTCCTTCTAGATGTTTACAGAACCATCTAACGATGCGTCTTGAATATTCTATTTCTGCAATGATGAACTCAAAGCTTTTTTATTCAATGTAGTAATGCAATGTTAACAATATCCACAGATATGTTAATAATGTCCAGAGTTATGTTAACTGCTGTTAATCCGGCCGGTAAACAATATTGTCTCCAGAAATAGAAGTGTTGAGAAACCGTTATGTATAAATTCATGTAGAATTTCGTAACAATATTTTCTCTCGAACCAAATTACTCAATAATTCTAGTGAATTTAAGTGTTAGTTCTTTAAATGAGCGAGATTGTTTAAAATTAAAAATGTCCTTAACTCAAAATAAATGATCTACTATTTTATTTAAATTTGCTGCCTCATATTTTAATATACTTCTGCAGTTTTTTAAGCACAATCGCATACAAATATGCCAAATGTTTGCTGTCTACAAAACGACAATATCAATTTCATTTTCAGTAACAACAATTTTAACATTTTAATAAGAACATTCTTTACAAATGTTCTGTATATGTTTTTTAACCAATATGAATGCAATTGCATGCATGCCAACTGCAGTCTTCCTCTTTCAAAAAAAAAGTAAATAACATTTTTACAAGTTGGAAACATTCCCAAGATACACACATACATATTGGAAATATTTTTTTGCAAGTTTTCATGTTCAATAACACACTTATTTCCGTTTACCATATTTCCTCTCAAATATTGGCAAATAAAATAATTAGGATTTAATATAATTTTTTGCGGACATTAAACATTGGCGTGTTTTAAAGCAAATTATATAAATATGTAAATTTGTTCTGCTTAAGGACAAAGCATAAATTTAATAATCATATATTTAAATCACTAAAAGCGGGTTTTGGACTAGAATGTTGTAGATTAAATTAGGCTTAATATAGATTCCGTTGCTACATTTTTACCTTTTAAAATCGGTGGTTTATTTCCTATAGATAAACCGTATCCTTTTGATTGCAAATAAAAGCAGTAGTTTAAAATTTTGTAACAGCTCCATACTGATTTAAATTTAACTTATGGTGAATGTGTTTTCGGCTTCAACGTGAGGAAGATGCCTCACGCTGTCAAAGGTGGTGATTTTGACACGAAAGGCAAATATCGCATAAGCCAGCCAAAAAGTTTTGAAGACCAACAGCTTGCTATTTCAAAATCTTTGCGAGCATCATGACAATGCTCAGCCACATGTTACAACACCTGTTAAAAACTATTTAGAAAGAAATGCCCCGGCCGACTACTATTGGTTTCGATCGATGCAGAATGCTCTCTCTGGGATACGCTTCACTTTCGAACAGAGCATACGATATTAGTTATTGGCCTAGATTCCTGTAATTACAACTCATATATAATAACTTTTGTTGAAAACACCTTAAAAAATTATAATTTTTTTAAGTTTGCGTAAAGAAAAATTCCTTAAAATTTATTTTTTGCTAAAGAAAATGTTGAATTTTCGGTTTTATATTCATGTTTTTATATCATCAAAAAAATTATGACATTTACTTTCCCATTGCTGGAGGCAATATTTAGATTTCTGCTCTAAAGCTATAAAAATAATTAATTTTTATACAAATAATTTTTCATATTTTTTTTTTAGAAATTAATTCATGGTAAAGTTAAAAAAACTATGTATTTCTATTTAAAACAAAGTTTGGTGATTTAAAATTAATTGCTGCGTATAAAAAAAAATAAAAATACCTAAGACTTTTTTAGTGCTTTACAAAAACTTTACGTAAAACTTTTATTTAATTTAAAGTTGGTTTATTCACACAAAGCCTAAAACTATGTTTCAATTTTAATGTTTTTACACATGAATTGGTAGATTTCTTTTTTCTCAAAAGCAACAGCATCATCATGTTGGTCATTTACCATTACCATCATGGTCCCTTTCATCAAATATTAAAAACACTAAAAGTTAAGAACTTGCTTAACACTACCACAGCAAATGTTTACAAATTGCTAAACTTCGCCAAATAGTTGCTTGGTCTAAATATCAAAAAGCCTTTAAACCAAAAGCAAATTTCCAACCCCAACCTCAAAAATCGACAGTAGCAACATCACCATTATCTTGTCTATTTCCTAGATTGCTGAAGCATTTGCCACCTTTTCCCTTTTTTGTAACACTAATCCAACAGTCAAGTATCGTTAAGTTTCTGTTAAAAAAAGCAACAGAAATTATAAAAGAAACATGGACTGTCCTTCTATTGCAGTTTTAATCTTTTAAGCTAAAAATAAAATAACGCTAAACAACTTGAACAACTTATATTTTTTTTGCTGGGTTGTAATGATAAATTCATTAATTCTAAAAATTGTCCTACTGTACATATGATTAATATTAATTCAGAGGTCAAGAGGTAAAATTGTTCATAACTTTTTCAATTTGTATCAAAATTTTATGTTTAAAAAAGGAAATAAATTCTAAAATATCCAGCTATAATTGTCTTAAAATAAATTTATTCTAAAAGCTTAAACTAATAAATAGTAGTTAAATTATTTTATTTTTTTCCAAATATGCTTTAGAATTTTAAATATTTTCTTTTCCTATTTTACTTTTTCAGTTATTTTTACGTCTTTCATTCATTCAAAAATGCATAGTTTCCTGTATGTTTGCCTTAAATGTAGGTCACTTAAGTTTTTCTTAAGATTTAATTTTATATTACTTTGAATTATTATAAGAAAACAAAAAGCCAACGTTTTGTTTGTTGTCTTTAAATTCTTCTACTGAGAGAATCTTTTCAGGCAAAATCCAAATTCTGCTGGAGATGGCTGTCTTAAACGAGAATCTTTTCAGAAAACCACCAAATTCTGCTGGATATACCTGTCTTAAACTAAGAAAATATGATGAAAGTTTTTGAATTGAAGTGGAAATAAAAAAATGTCTTAAAACAATTAAAAACATTAACTTTTTCTGCTATTCTAGAGCACATTTCAAGCCATTAAGAAAAGCAAATGTTTGTGTTTAGAACTGAAACTAAATTATGCGGAAAATATTTGTAATTATATGTAGGCAATTAAGATTTTTGTTTGAGAAGGAAAAACAAACATAAAAGTGACACACATTCGTTGAAGAGTTGTAATCATTTTGGAAAGCGATTAATCGGTTACCAAACTGATTAAAAATAAGAAAATAATTAAACTTATGAATTGTTTTATATAACAGTAACAAAAGTAACTAGAGATTCAAGAAGGATTTACTTCATGCCAGATCACTTTTTATAAATGAGGACATGTAAGTGATTTCAAACCCCGCATCTGTTTATTATTATCAATTCGAATAATTCTTTACTTTCTCAATATCTCTATTGAAAGTTTTTGAAGAAAAATGTGTAATTTATAAATTTTGGGAAGACTTTTCTCTATAACTAAGGCATTTACATACATAACTTTTAATAGGCTGTAGAGTTAAATTAATTTTCTTAAGACATTAAGGAAATAAAGGAAAAATAAAACAATATTTTCAGCAACGAAAATAGTTTGTTGAGACATTTAGAACGAATAATAAGTTTTCTAAAGAAAATCACAACCTAAAGCTTGAAAAGTATTTTATTCGATGGCTAAAAAGAAAGGATGTGAGAAAATTAATAGGGTTTAGAAATCTATAAATTATACTAAAATGAAAATTAGGAATTTAGTCTGAATTAAAAAAAGATATTTAAACAAAGTCATCTTAATTTAGAGGTCTTTCAAATTACTTGTTCATATTTCCATGATTTTCTATTAAAATTATACATTTAAGGTCTATTTTTATAAACCACAAAATAATTTTCTTTCGTAAAAGTATTCATCTTGTTGCTATTAAAACTTTCTTAAACTACTCTTTTTGATATCTAAATTTTGTCCTTTATTTTCCACCATTTTGAACTTGTACATTTTGTCACTTTTTCTAAAAAAACTATAAACTTAATTAATTTCAAATCTAACAAAATTTAATCACTACAATTTACAGTCACTGCTTCTAACTGGAGTAACAGCAGTGATACAAACAAGAACTAGATGATGAACTGAAAACATTTGCCATAAATGGCGAACTGTCAGCAAAGAGAAAAAAGAGCTAAGTGTGAATTGAATGACTGTAGCAGACATCAAATATAATTAAACTTTAAAAAATATGTAGAATTATAAATAAAATAGAATAAATATTTATTAAAAACAACAGGGCACTAACAGAAAAAAAATGGAAAAATAAATGAAAATAATAATGGACAAAAAATAATAAAAAAAATCAAACTTCAACAAAAGTAGATCGTAGATAAAATTGGCAACGCTTTTTAATGTAACAAAAATGCTTTAAAATTAAGTGTATTTTACAAATTTTTAATTAAATTCAACATTTTTACAAGCAATAAAAGAACTAGTTTCCTTATAATGTAAAAACATAATTTTGGAGAAGAACAATTAAAACTATTTTTTTACAAAATTTATTTTTCTTAAAATTTTAATATTATAAGTCCAATTAAGACTTTTTAGACATATATGTTAAATTAATAATTATAGCCTGCTTTCTCATCTTTTATTTCCATCTCCAATCATAGATATCTCTCTAAAATTAGCAAAGTTATAGACAATTTTGTCACCTAACCTCTGAATTAATATTAATCATACGTCCTGTAAGACAAATTTTAGATATTTTGTAATATGTCTCTACAGGATTTAAAAGATTTTTATAAAAATTGGACAATTTTATGGAACCAAGAATGGAATAATTTTCAAGCAATATATTAGATTCAACAACCAAAATCTTCCATATCAAACTAAAAAGTACGTTTTCCACATGAAAGTACTTTTGTGTTGTAGCTTTAACATCTGGCTCTTTTAGATCATTACCCTCAAAGTAATAATGTTGATATTGACGATGTCAGTTATGTAGTCTCAAAATTGCTTGAAAATGTGATTATTTAATTTCCTCTTTTTATGCTTCGTTGTTTTTGAACGTTATTTTTTTTTCACCCTGCTTAATGTATTTTTTTAGCTGTATACTCTAAGAAGATGTTCTTGCAGAAAGTTTGAAAAGAGGAGCAGAACATTTTAAAACTTACTAAATTTGTAACTGCAAAAGAGCAGATATTGCTACTACACACATATTTCAACTACCAACCAACCTTCAAACAACACATAGAACTTCAATTAGTACGACTATAAAGTACCACAGCACTGCTACTACACAGTATAACAGGAGTATAGTGGAAACATGCCAGATTTGGAAAAGAATGAAAACTATTTTTCATAAATATTTTTCTTGAATCCAAAAGTTTTAAAAATATTTTTGTTTTTAAATAATTTGCCAGTTGAGAATCTTGGTATTTATTTTTGTACTCTTCATTTAAATATATCATTCCCCTATTTTATTTTTCTATCTATTGCATAATTTAAATGATTTTATTCTTTTAAGCATATTTTTTCTATCTAATTACATTGTAAAAGTTCATATATGTTTCACAGAATATTAAATACAGAAAATTACCAACTTCTATAAGATACTGATATGATTATTACTAGGGAGCGAGACTAACTAGAGGAGTTCATAACAAAAAAAAAATAATTCTTAATGGTGACTTTAGAACAGGGAAAGGCAACCTATACTATTGCATTTTACGATTGTATTAGTTATACACTCTCTCCGCTCTCACCACGAATAACAAGTTTAACAATGGAAATAATTTATGTATTTGACGAAAAAAAAAAAAATAAAAAATAATAGCAAAAATGTTATATCAATTTTAAAGACCGCTTTCTTTTGTAACTCACTGTAAAATAAACAAGCGAGTATCATTTTGCCTTAATAGCTGCATATAAGTGTTTCAAATAAGTGTTTGTGGGTGAATTTGATTTAATATTTGAGTGTAAATGTTGCGTTTATCTACTTTTAATACCAGAAATGCTGCAGACATCTATGTAAGTTTACATCCAGATTATTAGAACCAGAGTCAATAAAAAACAGTATCGGAAAATAATAATACACTGAATGTCTATAAGCAACCATACAGCTAGGGAAATAATTAGAGGAGGAGTTCTTCAGGAAAAGTAGAAGTATGATAAAAAAAAGCTGTGTATTATAATGAGAATGTGTTTAAATAGTTCTTAAAGATGCAGAATATATTATAAGGATATACTCCGAAGGAAATAAGTTGTAGGTTATGACGATAATATATTTTACTAAAAGAAGCTGGAGTATAAAAGAAAACTGACCTTAATAAAATGTTCAGCAAATATCTACTAGCCCTTTAAACATTCCCATGACTATAAAGATTCTTAGTTATCTGAGTATTGAAGTATGTGCGCTAAAGCAGTTACATTCAGTGTTATGTTACTGCACTATACCCATAACAGCCTTGCCTAAATAAGAGAGTTGTAAATTTGTCAAACATTGTCATGTCCACTGAGCTTCGAAAATGTAATTTTAATAGTGCATTTTGTAGATAAGTTGGCAACACATAATGATGAAACAGCAGTATTTAAGTTTTTATTTATTTTTAGGTTTTTGTTTTTCTACTATTTATTGCTTTTTACTTATTGTTCAGTTTATACATACAAACTACAAATGTAAAGTATATATATTTGTTATTGTTGACAAAAAGTTGACACTTGTATTTAGGTATGCTACTTTAATGAATAACACAAGGAGGCAACACTCGATGCTTTTATTTCGGTAAAGCTGTTGGAGTGTATCATGTGTGTATATTGCTATTCTGTAAGTTTATCAAAATGCTTTAAGCAATTGCAATATAAGTTAGTTGTTTATAACCCTGTTTCAACTTATTGCCACACACAACACATAATCACAGTTGCACTAACACTTGCACCATTTGCAATTTACTTTATGGCTTTAAGATTCAATAAACTCCTGAATAAATATTCATACATACAGGATTTTAAAACCAATATTTGTGTACGACTATAAATATGTTATAATAATTGTATTTTGGTATTATGGTTAACTAACGCACATATTTATAACCACCTGGCAAAAGGCATTCGAAAATGTTATCAACATTGAACTTTATAAGAGAGTTTCTCTTACAAGCATTTAAGAACGAATATTGCTAATAATTTTCACCGTTAGTGACATCAATAACTTAATTTTTGATAGTTCAAGAACGAATCAATATTAAGATTTGTTTAATAATGTAAAAGTTCGTTATTTTTAAAATTCTCTACAATTTCTCTTATTTATCTTTTGAAAAATGATCGAGAATTTTTCGGTATTCTGAGCATTAAAATTTCTTAAAATAATGTTACACACGAGATTATTCGAGAATTATCTTTAGCTTAATTCCATTTGTTTGATCAGGATTAAGATTACGTAAATATTAAGGGTACGTAAATATGTGGTTGTATTGATATATGTGCATTTGAGTTTAATGTAAAATCTCTCTACAGTTTTTTAAATGATTGTTTCCCCCAATGACACCTTTTATAGGATAATCAAATTAAACTTGTACTTCTAATGACACGGAATGAGAGATGAAAGGACAGAGATAATTAAAATAAAGTCACCTTGCTTAAGAAAAATCGCATAAAATTATTAATTTTAAGTAAAAATAGGCTAAGAATAAAATTTATTGCTTTAAATTATTGCTATTCTAAGAACTATTCTTATTTGTTTTTCCAAATATTATGAAATGTATTATAATTTCATACTAAGCGTATGATTAATATTAATTTATGCAATTTAATTGAAAAATTAAATTGCATAATTTTATAAGTTTTAAAGAGATATTAATAATTTTTACAAATTTCGAATTTGAGGTTTTCTTAAATTTCCCTATTTTGGCAACTATTATGCCAATAATAAAATTGTGGATTATCATTTGCAAATAATTTAATATGTGTTACTAGTATCATACACACTATTGATTTTATTGCTTAAACAAACAAATTTTGCTTTCTTTGCATGAGAATTTAGCTGGCTTAAAATATTATTTAATTTAAACTTAGTACGTACTAAAATCAAACACATAATTATTATCAATATGTCTGTTTAACTCTAAACATAGTTATAATAATTCACTTCAAACAATTGAACAGTATTAGATTGATATTACATAAATAAATAAATTGTGTGACAACGGAAATCAACTAAACTGTTACAAAATATTTAGAAAAATTAAAAAAAACGATTTAAATGTCGAGTATTGTCACAAAAAATAATTAAAAAATCATTAGAACAAACAGAGTTTTGTTGAATATAACTTCATGTGTATAAGGAAAGTGAATGTACAAGTAATTTTGATATTATTACCCCCTTGAAGTTTACATTATTACTAATTCTCACACAAATAATCATAATATTTTAATAATGTTTACAATTTCCCCACAATCTATTTATTTAAAGCCGGGACCGTAACGGTTATAAGTGATATAAAAAAGTTATTGTATAACAGTTATTTTGTGACTTTATAAATAAAAATCCATCTAAAACAGTTATTTTTCAACATAAAAATAAAAGTTCGCTGAAACACTTAAAAAAGGAGTTTTAAATAGCCGTCATAAAAAAAGCTATTTGAAGACTTTTATTTTTTCCGTCAGAAAATAAAACGCATTTTGTGTAAATTGACACCTAAAGCTTGATACTGATCAGATCATTACAATTTGTAAAGCCCCTTGTAATTGAAAAATTTTTCATTAAAATAAAATCAAGTGGAATTTTAATTTGTTATTATTTACTACAAATATTATATCAGATAGACTCAATAACGAAAGATACTGAAAAAAGTAGAAAATAAACGAAAAGAATTTTATTTTCTGACGGGGAAAAATAAAACTCCTCAAATTACTTTTATTTTATGACGGACAAAATAAAATTCCTCAAAGGTGTTTTTTTTAACGGAAAAAATAAAAGTCCTCAAATGACTTTTTTTATGACGGCTTTTTAAAACTCCTTTTTTAAGTGTTTCATGCGGACTTTTATTTTTACGTTGAAAAATAATTGTTAACTGGGGAGTTGAGATCATGTAAATATCACCTGAAAGAGCACATCAATACGAATCTATTGGTATATAACAGTATAGGTTTCCGTTGACTCAAACATAGAAATTTTTTGATTTAAAATTTTCTGGATAACCGTTATTTACGGTCCCTTATTTAAAGTTGTTTAGAGAATTAGTTAACATTTGTAATGTTTCATTGTGCATTTCTTTTATAGAACATAAGGGATTTTCTAGCTCAAATATAATAGAAAGATGGAAGATGAAATATGCTATAGAATTTAGTTATTGGAAGCTTGAGGATAGCATCACTTTATTTTATTTTATTTAACATTCGCTTTACCAAAGGTTTTTTATGTACATGGTTTACCAATATCCACCCGCATGGTACTGCACTTTTATACATACATATATGCAACGAACAAAAAAGTTTAAAATGATTTTAATAAATTCTACAGAACTCTGAAATTTGCTCAGTAAGTCTTAATTTAATTTAAATCGAAAGAAAATTAAAAAAATTATTAAACTACTAAATCCGTAATGGTCACCCGGGTGGGTATTGGTAAAGCGAGGGTTAAAAATCTCTTAATAAACAGTTTCCATTATTACAACCATGACTGTATTTATGTGGTTTTTTCATAATTGTTTTTGTTTATTTTCTTATAACTCTTGTTTACAATGTTAAATACTCATCAAAAGTACTTGTTTTTGTTGTTAGTGCTGCAGTTGTTGCTGCACTTGGCTTTGTGTATGAATGTGCGTATGCAAAATATAAACAAACCAAAATGAGAGCATAAATATGAAGAGTGTGAGTGGGTGGGTGGGTGCTTGTATTATTATAGTTGCTTGTGATATATTGCTGTTATAGAACTTTGAGCTTTTGTATATGAGTAATGAAAACAATATAAAGGGTTGCGAAGAAGTAGAGTGTGTGAAAATAGTTGTTATTTATAGAGTGCTCTTGAATGAATAAATATACCCAGCAAAATATTTGAAAGCAACTGAAAGTAAATGTAATTTTTATCTTCCGCAATGGTAAATTATTATTAATTCTAAATGCCCTTCTAAATTCGAATAAATTTGACAATAATGAAGTGAAGAAAAATGTTATTTAAAAGGGGATTTGAGAATTTTACTTCAATCAAAAATTGTATCAGATTAAAGTGTTTTTTTTAATACAATTTAGAAATAGATATGAAATTAAGTATAAGTTTGTTTATTTTGTTAGTTTTTTATATTTTTTGTTGGGTAGTAGTTGTGACTGTAGTAGCTGTTAGATATGTTGCTTTATTAAGTTAATAGTTGAAGTGTAAAAGTGGCAAGAACTATACAAATTGCTATGTATTCTAAACTTATACTTGTAATTGTTACTTATTAACAGTTGAAGATGTATACTGTTCATCTTTATTTTTTATTTTTCAAATAAGCAGCAACCACGCATAAAACATATTTTCATTATTTATCCTGAAAAAAATGGAGAATAATTGTAACTGATACATACAATTGCTATTGCTGCAACTATGTAGTTATATTATGAACTAAACATCATTAGAATGAGGATAATTAAGTGAATACATATTTCACTTAAGTGAAAAATATATGAAATATTACATCTTTTCAAGTACTTTTTTAGGTTTTATATAGAAGTGCTTCTTATTATATAATTATTAAAATAAGTCAGTGTTAAACTTCAATATAATATTCATAAATTGTTCATAAACAATTTATAATGATATTGAAACTGTCAATGTCATATTATCTTTACTTTTAGTAAACAAACTTAATTAGTTTAAACATTTTGGTATAATAAAGCCTGAATAAAAATACGACATTAGTATCAATCGTTTATTACTTGCTAAAAAGGCATATTGCTCAGATTCCTTGAATATAATATAAATGTTTGCGTTTACTAATTAAAATATTTTAGTCATCAAAATAAATGCAAATTATTCTCTCCTTTTCTTTACACAGTAAATTCTGAAAATTCAATTTAGTCGCATAAAATATAAAAATATTTAAAAATTGTTTTCATTTTAGCATAATTGTATTTCCATTTATGTTGTAATTCATATTTAAACAGTATTCCAAGTAGATTTGGTAATAGTTTTTTACTTTCCTTTCATATTTTTTCTTTCAATTACTTTTGCAAAATTATTAAGCAAAAGAAATGAAAATTTATGATAAAACTATATTACAAAACAGAAGGATAGAAAAATAATTGAAAAACTACAAATATAGTCAACAACATTGTAGTAAACAACGCTAATTATGGACTCCATCATCATAATAATGACAATAATATTTGCAAAGGATAAAATGGTAAAAAGAGAATGGTGGATAAAAAAGTTAAAACAAAAAGTTTTTTTCTGCTAAAAAAATACAAGTTGATGTTGGACACTTATAAGAAGATTAAATGTTAAGAATATTTGGCAACTAAAAACTAAATAATTAACATAATTGCATAAAAAGTGATAAATAAGGAGCAATAATAAACAAGTTTAAAGGGAATTATAAAAGAAGTAACTTGAAGAAAATAGGAGAATATTTTACACAAGTTCAACAGACTGAAATAAGGATTTTAGTTACGGAAATGGTAACCTTCTTAAAATGTACAATATTTTCAGGTTTGGATTACAGTTTTGTTCAAACTTCCATTCCTTATAGATAAGAATTCAATTTGTGCACAAATTGAATTGTCTATAAATCTGGTATTGCATTAGTTTTGTCCCAGTGATCAGAAACTTTGGAAAAACCTAAACTCAAACTAAATTTATATTAATTAAATCAGAAACCGAATCTAGTTTTTATGAAAAAATTTAAACACTTCTGTATTTAAAATAATTTTCAAAAGCAATTCAAAAAATTAAACCCAATTTTCTTATTTAAAACAAAACTGAATTTATTTCCATCTATTTTAGAATTGTTATTAGTTCTACACAGTATTCTATTGTACAAAATAAAAACACAATATTCAGATAGAAATAGATATAGAGAGCTTCTATGATTCGGTTTGGAATTAGTATAATTTTCTTTTAAGTTACTTACAGAAGACAATACTGTATATTAATACATTTCAAATTAAATATTTTAATAAATCCACACGTTTTGTCAAGAAATCATTTTGAGAAATACATTTCTTCTTTACACGGTAGTATTCAAACTATTTGTTTGTTAATTGTTGATGTTTTTCTGCATATTTTCTTTTTATATATGTATATTCGTTACATTTATTATTATCCTTATTTTAATAGGAAAATATGAAATAACTTTAATTTAAGTTACATTTTAAACTTCATCGCTCCAAAGATTTCCTATTCCATTTCAAAGTTGATTAACCTGAATTTTAGATTTTCAAAATTTGCATTGTATATTGCAAATTTTAGAGCAACAATATTTCTACTAAATTGTGATATGTATTTTGATGCGTCTGTCATACTTTTGATGAAGCGAAATAGTAGTTTGAACAAAACAAAAAGGTTTTTGGCAAATTATATAAATTTAGCAGGAATTATAGTCACGAAAAGGGTGGCGTTAAGAGATGGAGGAAATAAAAAATATTGTGGAATCTTAAATTTTGAATAACTTATAAAATAATGCTATGTCTGATACTTTTTTTTGTTCTTTTTTACTTTTCATTTATTTATTGTATCTGCCTATTTTCTAAGGCCTCAAAATAAGTATTCAAATCTTATATCTAAAATTAAATATAATTACTACCTAATGAGAGCATTAATTTGTAATTGGCTGATAAGCTCTACGAAGCCTCGACTAGAAGTCTAGCTAGCGGGTTCGGGTGGCTTTGTAACTTTTTAATGATAATTAACAAAGTAGATGTTGATCTTGGTGGCCGAAAATCAGAAAGAAATGGACCAAGTTTCGTTTTAATGAACATCTTTGTATTCCTGTGATACAATTAGAATGCACATTCTCATACAAAATATATCACTACTCTAACAGTAAGTTCTTTTAATATAAAATGTCATTGCAAATTCCCATCCTTATCCATAGTTTGGATAACTAAAGCAAACCCTCACTATTATTATAGTTACTTGCCATTATCAATGTGATTAAAAACATCTCTTGTTGCCACCTCCCTGTTCCAATATGCAGCTTTGTAATAATAGCGTTTGCATTTCAGTGTCATTCCTCATACAATACCTTTTATGTAGATGATTAGATGCAAATCAAACTTATTTTCCACACAAACGAATCTATTTTTATAAAACGTATATTTTGGTAATGGAAATTGAGATATACTAATGTATTTCTAATGGTGAAATAGTTGAAGAGTAAACAGGACAACAAAATTTAGTCATTACGGTAATGATTATATGAAAATGTAGATGTATTAGAGACAATGAAACAAATCGAATAATACTAATGACAAATTAGGGGTCACCGTTGAGCACTATATGAAACTTGAACGGAATATTAGAATTCTGAGTTCATTATGGTGCTACATTTAAACTGTGGGATTCCAACAGGAAGTGCTTTAGAATTGGATGAAGACTATATGCTTTGGGGGGAGAAAACGATTTAAACCTATAAATATTATTATAAAAAATTCTGGAGTTTGAAATACGAGCCCTAACTACTATTAATTCGTACACCAAGAATTTTTTGACAATTCAACATTCAAAACTGCATATTTTAGAAAATATAATTTTATTATTATTATCAAAAGTTATATTTTCTGAAAAGCTGTTTTATTATTTTTAAATTTAAAAAGAAAAATCTGTACATATTCATATATTTTTCTGCATTTACTATTCCATCAATGAAGTGAAGCTGGCCAACACCCTTTGAGGACATGCATCCCCACACCATAAGACTAGCTGGGAATAAAATATGCAGTTTTGAATGTTGAATTGTCAAAAAATTCTTGGTGTACGAATTAATAGTGGTTAGGGCTCGTATATTTGCCAATTTTAATGTGGTAGTAAAAGTTTTTCTCCTCAATGGTCAGATGTTTTTCTTCATATAATTTGTAACGTAAAGTAGAGGACGTGATGAATTCAGATCAATTGAAGCAAATGTTTTGTCTTAAGTGAATTGGAATACAAATTGTGATGCTCTTTTTCGACAAATAGACGAATAAATCAAGCAAATATGTACAGAGATAAACTAAAATTATCCTCCTACAAATTATTAAATTTGATTCCACTGAATTTGTTAGACATAATGAGTGCATATCTCACCACTAAGTAAATAAACTTCGAGTCTGGAGAAAAACTAGCTTTAGGGTCCTCATAGTCTCATTTAAATAGAAGTTTAATTTACAGATTATACTGGAAAAACTTAGGAGTTAGGCATCTGCCTAAACCAGACTGTTCACTTACATTGAGAGTGAAATCCTAAAAACCTGAATTGATTACTGTGCTAACCATAGAGAATTATATATAGAGACGAGACACTACGATTTGTCAAACAAAAATACAACAAAGAATATGTTTGATACAACAACAAAATACATTGACTAGCATGTATTTTGTTGTTGCGAGAGATAGGTTTTTGACAATTACGTCTCGTCTCTATGTTACCCTATGGTGCTAACAATCTACGATTTTGTAATTTATATTTTTTTTAATCAGGTCTATATTAAATAAATATTCTATCATGACTAAAATATAAGCATTGCTGTAATATTCAGTTTTCGATTACATTTTGTTGGAGTTTTGATTACATTTTCACATCCGTTATATTTAAATAAACTTCCGTGAGAACTTCAGCGGAAATCCTTTAAATATTTGTTTACACACATATTAATAAAATAAGGTTAAATAGTCATAGATAGTGTAAGAGAAAGAGTGGAAAATGATAAATGTTTATGCAAACCAAAGTATGAGGTCTACCACCTGATATATTTGGCAGAATGAAATAAATATAACAAATCATATAGAGCTTACAGTTAAAATGCTTAATAATAATTTAAAATTAATTGGAAATTAACACGATTTGACTTGATCTTCTCAAATACATATACAGGGCTATTCATGTTCTCACTTTCACCATTCACTGCATTTTTGGAAGAATAATTACTGCAATATTAAACCATTTCCTCAGCATTTCTAATTATAAATGTTTACATGTGATTTTTTTAACGTTAATTATATAATTTTAGAAACTTTATTTAACCCTCCGGCGGGTGACCTTTTTCATTTTCAAACTGAAATTACTCCTTCATGGTTTATGGAAAGTATACCCGCCCCCCACATGTATTCCAAGGAAATTTTATCTAGAATCGTTTAAATAAAAATCAAAGCGATCCGACCAATAGTTTAGTTTCTATTGAGATTTAAGTGTGTTTAGTACGGGAACGTGTGAAAAGGTACCTTGTTCTGATGGAACTTGTGGACCTTGTACTTCGTATAAGGGCATTTGGTACTCAACCGTCGGAGGATTAATATAAATATTGTTGTAATTATGCTTCCAAAAATACGATGAATGGTGAAAGTGAGATCAGGAATAGCCCTGATATATTAAATTCCAAAACTAAATGGTCTAAAATTTTGAAATATTTACGATACACGCAGAGAAAAAATATAGTTGGGCATGGTTACTGTAACCATTTCAATATTGTTACAAGTTTTTTTACTATATTATAGTCACAGTAACCTTTACATGATTGTGGTAACCATAATATGGTTAACTTACGATTCACATGATTGTCTCAACCATATATATGGTTACAGTAAACATATATATGTTTGTGACAACCATTTATATGATGAAGGACTTATCATATTATGGTGCTCTCGGCTTAAGGCTTATCATAATCTGAGAACAACATATTATGATAAAATTATTCATCATAAATATGGTTGCCACAAACATATATATGTTTACTGTAACCATATATATGGTTGAGACAATCATGTGAATCGTAAGTTAACCATATTATGGTTACCACAATCATGTAAATGGTTACTGTGACTATAATATAGTTAAAAAACTTGTAACACTATATAAATGGTTACAGTAACCATGCCCAATTATATTTTTTCTTTGCGTGTAGTTAATAGATTTTTTTTTAAAGAACTCTCTCCTTTTATTTATTTACAGATGCTACAAACAGTCGCTTCTTTGGCAGATAATGTTAACAATCACTCAGAGGCTTTATTTAGATTGAACTTTAAGCTGATTCCACCCAATTTCAAAGTAACAAAATATAAAGAAGTGAATAAATTGAAGGAGAAATTGAAGCTAACAGCAAAGCCTATAACTGAGAAATCTACTAAACGAGATGTTAACGCCTCTACCAAAATAATGGGTGCTAGTGGATCAACATATAGTTACACCACTTCCACCACTGCCCCATCTACAACAACACCTATCACCACCCCAACGAGAAGAACGACTTCAACTCATTTACCCATGACAACAACCCCCATAACTTCGACAACAACCGCCAGCACCATTAATATCACACTCAATCTTGATCTAAATACTGAAGATATTCGAGAAAGTATTCAAGAAAATTTACATCAAAATCCTGTTGAAAGTGAAAACTCTTTTAAGAAATCACTTTTATCTGAAAGAAACGACTGCGAGAAAGATTCTGATTTGGAAAAATTCTCTGAAGAAACAATTAATTCTACAAAATTTCTAGAAACTTCTACCATCACCAATGAAATGAAACGGCATAATCCTCCTTCGATCTCATACAAAAGCACTAATACAACTTTCGGTTCACCTTCACCCCTAAATCCATCTACCGCAAACCTTAATGCTTCACCCTCTTTTGATACTGAAGATGATCCTATCGATTTTTTGGAATTCAAGGAGGATGATAAATCTGGCAATAGACTATTTAAGGTATTGGATCACAGTAATATAACATTGGAAGAATTAATAGAACATCGTGTACGTGGTTCTAGCCAACTTCATTTGCCTACCATAGTAGAGAATTCTCCACGATTTAATCTCGATAAAAAGTCTGAACTCCAAGACAATATGGACATTGTAACGGTCATTGAGAATTTACCACATTTCAGTTTGTTCAATTTGAAGAGCGGCAAACCATATAATATTAAAACTGAATCCGAAGTTAACAATTACTTTGAATCCACCATTGATATTGAGAACACAGATGAAGTGTAGAAGAAACGTAAGTGCGGACAATGGTAAATTTAAATGTATAAAAGTGCTAATAAGGATTGCGCAAGCTCCTACAGTTAAGGAAGAACCAGAGGCTGAGCCTGTGTTCAATTACTTAAGGAGGATATACACTTATACTGGAGCTCATACATTGTTGGATGAAACTTCATGTGGGCCTTTGCTGCCACCTGTTCTGAGATGTTGTTAAACATACTTATTTAAAATTATTAGATTGTTTGTTTCAACTATAAAAATAAATAATTTGGTCCAATTTCTGCATTGGATTATTAACGACAATAATTTGGAGGAAGACATTACTGCTGGCATAGGCACTAGGTGACGAGGGATGTTTCAAAGTATCGATTATATTAATTGATATTGCTAAAACTGTATCGAAAATGTTTAATTTATTAATAAAGATACAAATTTACATTGTTGACTCTTACAAAGAGTAAATCTATTGTGTTTTTACTTAAGACAAGTAGTTCCGTAAGTAAATAGCTTTAGAAATTCGTTAAAATATTAAAACAATTCTTTATATTTTTTTATTTACAAGAATATTTTCAATCAGAATATTTTTGTGGAAAATTTCTTTAATCTTCGCTTTCATAGTATCTACCGAGGTAGATATTTGGCTATTCAGTTGTCAATAACTTACACAGTTTTGATCAACTTTGAAATTGCTTTCAGCTCAGTTATCAAAATTTGCCGAATTTTTAGAAAATAAACAAATAAATAAAATAAAAGTAGGATTATAGAAGTTTTTTTATATTTTATATTTTTGTGTATATATACCGTGGTAGATACATTCAAATTTATGATAATTTATATTGGTTTTGTTACTTAACTAGCTTTACTTTATACTATCATCAAAAATTATTCAAAAGCTTATCTTAAATACATTCAATTGCTGTCTTGTTAAAAAACACCATCGTATTTTCGGCTCGAGATTTATTTGTGCGATGCAAAGGTTTGTACCCAAGGAGTTCAAGAGTAATCTACGTCCAGAGTAATATATTTCCGTACTTTGTGTGTTGTTTTTGTCATATAATTTAAGCTGATAGGGCTAAAGATTCCAATGAATTGAAAAAAATCGCCACAGGCCAACGTATTGTTGGTCCTTTGGTTGGATATTGAGGCTCATGTTTTTCCCGTATCAACACCTCCTTTAGTTTTATTGTAAAATTGGATGACTTCAGACTTCTGTTTTTTAACCGAAATATACGAATCGCGATAGATATTTTGATACAAAAAATTCACAGAAAAAACTATTTCTTAAACCGTTTCATTTCAAATATTTGTCACATATTGAACTGGTTTCAATTATTTCATAATTAAATCAAGTATTCATTTGCTCAAAAACAAAATTTCTTGATATTTTCTATTGAATTTTGAGTTTTGAATTTGATTATTTTGACAATTGAATATACAATTTTCGTTATTGGTTGAATTTCAAATACAAAAATTATTGAATAGATAATTTTCGTAATTGAAAACACATTTTTGTTATTTTTTGTGTTTCAATTACGAAAATTATTTATTCAATAATTTTTGTATTTGAAATTCAACCAATAACGAAAATTGTATATTCAATTGTCAAAATAATCAAATTCAAAACTCAAAATTCAATAGAAAATATCAAGAAATGTTGTTTTTGAGAAATAATCAAATTCAAAACTCAAAATTCAATAGAAAATATAAAGAAATGTTGTTTTTGAGCAAATGAATACTTGATTTAATTATGAAATAATTGAAACCAGTTCAATATGGGATAAATGTTTGAATTGAAATATAATTTTATCTGTGTTAGTATATAAATAAAAATTCTAACACAAATTGAATGTATAAAGTCATTATCTACCCAGGTAGATAACATGAGTTCACGTAAAAAACTGTCTTCATGAAAGCGAAGGTTAAGGATTTAACTTATAAACTATTTATTATGCATCTTTAGAGATTTAATTTTCCGTTTCTATTTAAAAAATTTAGTTCCCCTTCAAGCCAAAAGAGTTATAATAAAATATCAAAAACTACCTCTAAATTAATAACAATCATACGCACCGTAGAACAAAATTTCCAAAAAATGTTAATACTTAAATAACTTTTAAATTACTTAACCAAGCTATTCACTACTTGGTACATGTATAAAAGAGAAGTCTGGCTTTTAGAAAATTGTTCAAGCTAATGTTTTATGAAAATAAAATTTGCTCTATAGCGTGTTAAAGTGGCAAACAAGTGGCTCACAAAGACGTATATTTATGTTTATTTTTAAACTGCCAATAATGTTTATTCAAAACACACAACGTCAATAAATATAATGATCAAACAATGAAGCAACATTTTAAAATATGAAAAGCTAAAGTTAGTCCAAATTTTAAAAATTCCTTCAAAGAAATATATATTTTTATTCAACATTTTCATTCAGTGCACACATAGTCTATAATTTTGTAAGTGATTTTTATTATAATTTTTGTAATACGTAAGCATGTTTTCACAATTTGGTACTTTAATAATAAGATCAAAAGTAATTACCTTTTTATGCATATGGAAATGTCTTTTCTCCTATATTTTTGTTCTTTCTTAATTTACATAAATACTTGTCTTTATGAATATTTTTATATTGTTGTTAAAACCATAATATAACATTGTAATTGTAAATAATAACATTGTCTGTGTTTCTTGCCTTTTTACAGTATAAGTTTGTATATGAGCATGAGTTTACTAAACTACTTACACTTTGCTTTAGAAAACTGATATACTTAAATGCAATTATACTATACTAGCTGACCCGGTGCGCTTCGCCACCCCAATTAGAAGAAAGAAATAGTACTATCAAGTGTCACTTTGTAAATCTAATTGTAAATGTCTAATTTCATATTTCTGGGTTCATTATTATACAAAATGCAAAATGTGTTCCTAATTTTAAATTTTTAGGTTTATTATTTAAAATATTCAAAAAGTACCATTGCAATAAGGAAATAGTACCATCGATTATCACTTTTAAATTCGCATTCACTAAACCATAACCCATCAAGTTTGAATTTTAGATTTGTATATCATTTCCTATATTATCAACTAATTTTGTTTCTATAATACTTAATATTTAATAAATTATCACAAAACCGAAACCGATCGGTTTTTAATTTATTAAAACCGAAACCGTGGTTTTAAAATTCTTCGATTTTTTGGAATTTCTAGGTCCATTATTATAGGAAATTCAAACAAGTACCATTAGAATATATAAAAAGTACCAAAAATCCCCCATTTGTGGTTTCCGACTCACTCGGGTCCATATAAGCTTAATTTCATGGCTTTAGGTTCATTGGTGAAGAAATTACAAAAAGTACCATTTGAATAAAGAAAAGTACCAAAAAGTCTCCCCCTAGACTTCTCACTCGAAATGTTTAATTTAGTGTTTCTAAGTCCACTGTTATAGAAAATTCAAAAAAGTACCATTAGAAAAAACAAAAAGTACCAAAAAGTCTCCCCCTAGAAGTCTCACTCACTTAGGACCATATATGCTTAACTTCATATTTCTATGTCCATTATTACAGAAAATTCAAAAAGTACCATTAGAATATAGAAAAAGTACCAAAAAGCAGTCACTTGTAGATTCCCACACACTTCGGCCCATATAAGCTTTATTTCATGTTTTTAGGTTCATTGGTGAAGAAATTACAAAAAAGTACCATTCGAATAAAGAAAAAGTACCAAAAAGTCTCCCCCTAGAATTCTCACTCACTTAGGACCATATATGCTTAATTTCATGTTTCTAAGTTCATTGTTATAGAAAATTCAAAAAAGTACCATTAGAATAAAGAAAAAGTACCAAAAAGTCTCCCCCTAGAATTCTCACTCACCTAGGACCATATATGTTTAATTTCATGTTTCTAAGTCCATTGTTATAGAAATTTCAAAAAAGTACCATTAGAAGAACAAAAAAGTACCTATAGTTCAGTTCACAAATTTTGGTACCTAAATATTATCCCCTATTCCTAACACTAACTTCACTCAGATACATATCAGCGAACTTTAATGTCGATAACTGAAATAATTTAAAATGTTAAAAAAGTACCATTAGGAGAAAGTACCAATTTCCCTTTTCTTCCTTGAACACCCCTCGAGTTTGAAATTTAAAAATATTCCATTTTGCCAAAATTGTTTATGCTATAGGCATGTCTCAAAATATTAAAATCTGTGTTAATGTGCCCAAGAATAAATATGTTTTAAAAAAAGTACCAAACTGTTTACCCGGATTTGGCCCAATATACACCTTGGTACTCGAATTCCAAATAACACCCTTTTAGTTAATTTTTGTATGAATCCAGGAACCAACGTTAAAAAAATTATCAAAATTGGCTTAAGAATTTCAAATATAATATATTTTCCCGATTTTATCCCCTTTTTGGTACCTTTTTTATCCCCATTGAGGTGGTAAAATTTTATTCAAATAAATTTCTGTAACGTGGTGGGAGCTCATAATAAAATATTCGTATGTCTATGTCAAATTATAGAAAAACATATTTTATGAAAAAATACCAAAAATAAACACAATTTTTATCCCTTAATGGTTCGAATTTCCAAAAAGTACCAAACTTATATTTTTTATTTTTTGATAAGTAAATAATACGATTTAAAATTTGATTCTATGTTTATTGGTTTAAAAGATACATAGGGTGACAAAAAAGTACCAAAATACAGTTTTTACCCGTTTTCTCCCCTAAAAGTTTCGAATTTCCAAAAAGTACGAAACACCTGTCAGCTTATTTTTTAAATGGAGTAACATGCTATTTTAAGTTTTTTTGTATCTTTATTAGTTTTGAAGATATAGGGTTACCGAATTTACCCGTTTTTACCCATTTTTACCCCCTAAACGTTCGAATTTCCAAAAATCCCATCTTATCGGATCGTTTTGGGGAGGGAGGAACCCACAGTTAAAATTTCGTGATTCTAGCTTCAGCCGTTTGGGCTGTGCGATGATGAATCAGTCAGTCAGTCAGTCAGTCATTCAGTCAGTCAGTAACGTTACTCTTTTATATATATATATAGATTATATTTAAGTATATTTATAGAGACTCTAACTCAACAATATACAAACATTTAGACATATACTGTGCAAACACATTAAAAATACTTAAATAAGATATTTTTCTTATTCAAAAACCTACACTTATGTGTACGTTGCTTCTGTTTATACTGCTGCAAAATGCAATAAATTCAGCCTTAACATCGTAAATATCTTATTTACAAAACACAAAACTTAGCAGGAAAAATATCTACAAACACATTAAAAAAGGTTATTGTTTTCAAAATTCTATACTTTTGTATACATTGCTGCTGTTTTTATTGCTTGAAAATGCAATGAATCGAGCCTTAACTGCGAAAATATTTGGTCAATTCACAAGGTCCCTTATCATGTTTTATTGTCATAATGTCCTAATATTTCACAATGGTTTTTATTGTTTTTCAAGCAAAAAATGTCCTAAAATAATACTACTCTGTATGTTATGTTTATTGTGTTATCGTAACCTATCAGCAGAGACCTGCGCCGAATGCCTAAGAGTCGGTTAAGCCGAGCTGTCGAGTCGAGATATATTAGGACATTATGACAATATGACTGATAAGAGACCTTGTGAATTGACCAATTGTATTTGCAAAACCCAAAACTTTACGGGAGAAATATCTCGGTGATTGTTTTCTATTGTAATCTAAAAGAACAAGCTTTCTGCAGTTAAGCTAAATTGACCTTGCTATAATATAGAAAGGATACTTAATTAGTACACCTATTACAAATTTTATAGATTATGCCAATTATCCTATCCTAGATTATTGATTTTCTTAAAAAAAATGTAAATCTTTTATATTGTTTGTTAAGCTTTATTCGCTATTAGGGATCGACATAACAACAAATAAGATAAGAACCTGCATATATTCTACGCAAAATGCAGTTGGTTTTTTGTATGTGCCAGAGTTTAGTATAAAATTTATATGGTTGGATATGTGTGAACTCTTCTTAACACTTTATGACATTAATTTAAATCACGTTTCATTTACTAAACGAGTATACTAGTGATACAAACAAAAATACTTACACAAACTAAGGACTGTGTCACTAAAAGAGTTAAATGTTTAGTAAATAAATCATTTATAATGATTTTAAAATTTATTTGAAGAAACTATAGTAAGAAAATGCTTATTTACTTTGTCTAGTTTTCCTCTCAATCATTACTGATATTTCTAAATAATTAAGCATTTCAAGGATTTTTAAATCTATCCTATATCTCAAATAGATTTTCATCAAGAATTAAAGTCAAGAAATAAAGTTATTAAGAAAAACAAGTAAAGTGCTATATTCGGCTGTACCGAATCTTATATACCCTTCACCAAATTATACTTCAAAATTTTAAATATTTTTAGGTAAACAAAATTTAATTTTTTTTCTAGTTGTTTTTTTTTTAATTTTTTGGAAAAAAAAATTTTCGATTGCTATTTTAAATTTTTTTTTTTAAATTTAAATTTTTTTTTTTTCTTTTTCAATTTTTTTTGTGAAAAAAAAAAATTCGGGTTAAAATCTTTTTTCCCGTTTTTAACCCATTGGTCCATCTTATATACGTCGTTGCAAATGTCTTTGAAATATCTATCATTAGATATCTATATTGTCTATATTAATGTCTTAGTAATCCAGATATAGGTCAAAAATCGAGGTTGTCTTGGTTTTTTCGTCATATCTCAGCCATTTGTGGACCGATTTTGCTGATTTTAAATAGCAAAATTCTCGAAAGCATGTCTGACAGAATTATTGAAGATTTGAATCCCGAAGATATCTGGGGTCTTCAGAAAATTGATTTCAACAGACAGACAGACGGACGGACAAGGCTTAATCGAC
The DNA here is from genome assembly GCF_958450345.1 of Calliphora vicina. Taxonomy (NCBI): domain Eukaryota; kingdom Metazoa; phylum Arthropoda; class Insecta; order Diptera; family Calliphoridae; genus Calliphora; species Calliphora vicina. The sequence continues at coordinate 109,793,371 of NC_088783.1, read as the reverse complement.
TCCGCTATCTATAAGGATCCAGAATATATATACTTTGTAGGGTCGGAAATGAAAAATGTAGAAATTACAAATGGAATGACAAACTTATATATACCCTTCTCACGAAGGTGAATGGTATAAAAATGTGTTATATTTTTCAATGACACACTCCTTATTTCCTTTAGTTGACAATTTTTCTACATTTTATTTTGTATTTCCACTTATAAAAGAAAATCGAGTTCATATCATGACTAAGTGTGTTGACGCATGCATTTGTGTTCATTTAACAAAATCCAGTAGTTGTGTTGACGAAATTGTACTTTTTCTTATCCTGCTGCTGTTGTTATTTATGTATTGTCGCCTTAAATGCTGCTTAGCTCTGAACTCTATTTAGGCTGCCAAATAAGTATCTGATATTACACATAAGAGATTAATTTGGCGCCATTTATTTGCTTTCATTACGTATCTTAAATGGACCACAGTCGGAGAAGAAATTGAATGCCAAAATATTACTATAAAGATAAACTATTAAAGATAAATTTCCAGTACATAAAGACCCACGATTGAAGCTACAATAGGACTATATAAACTCCTATAATTGAAGCTAAAACAACTATAAAGATCAAAAATTGATGATAAAATTCGACTATTTAAAGACCCACGATTGAAGCTAAAATCCGACTATATAAAGACCCACGATTGAAGTCGAAAAACGATTATATTAAGACCCACATTTGAAGTTAAAATATGGCTATATAAAGGCTTTTGATTGAAGCTTAAATTCGAATATTTAAAGACCCACGACTGAAGTTGAAATACCACTAGATAAAGGTTCGAGATTAAAACTAAAACACGACTATTAAAAGACCCACGATTGAAGCCGAAACACGGTTATATAAAGTCCCACATTTCATGCTAAAATACGAAGTTATAAAGACCCACGATTGACGCTTAAATACGACTTTATAAAGACCCACGATTGAAGCCAAAACACTATTATATACTATTATATACGGCTTTATAAAGGCTCTCGATTGATGCTGAAATATGACTATATTATGATCCACGCTTGAAGCTAAAATTCGACTATATAAACCCCACGATTGAAGCTTAAATACAAAATTATAAAGAACCAAAATTGAAGCTTAAATACGACTTTATAAAGACCTACGATTGAAGCTAAAAGACCCACATTTGAAGCTAAAATAGGCTATATAAAGGCTCTAGATTGAATCTGAAATATGACTATACAAGGCTAAAATATGGTTATATAAAGACCCACGATTGAAGCCAAAATATTGCTATATAAAGACACACTATCAAAGCTAAAATACGTGAATAAAAAGGCCTAAGATTGAAGATAAAATACGATAATTAAAAGATTGAATTGAAACTAAAATATGAGATTTCATGATTGAAGCTAAAACACGACTATTTAAAGACCTACAATTGGAGCTAAAATGCGACTGTTTAAGGACCCATTACTAAAGCTAAACTACGACTATTTAAGGACCCACGATTGAATCTAACATACGACTGTTTAAAGGTCCACGATTGAAGCCAATCTACGAGTTTATAAAGGTTCACGGTTGGAGCTAAAATACGACTATTTAAAGACACACGATTGAAGCTAATATACGATAATATGAAGACCCACGATTGAATGTAAAATACGATAATATGAAGACCCACTATTGAAGCAATGACACGGCTATATAAAGACCCACGATTGAAGCTATTTTTCCGACTATTTAAAGATTCACGATTGAAACTAAAATACGACTATAAAAAGAATGTTAACGAATGAAGCTAAAATACGAATGAAGGGAAAAATACAAGAAAAAAAATGGAAATTTGATTATTAGAGAAATACATGGGCTGAATTACCACATTCCTGATCAAGATAAATTGATCTCAATTTTCATATTTGAGATTATGTGATAATATGCTATTGAAATAATTTTTTCCATTCGATCTCGAATGCGGTTCATCGACCTATGATTTGCCAGAATGTATCATAGGTCGATCTACTGATTTTTTGTTGCTATTTTCTTTGAATTTAAGTAATATCTATTCGCATTACATAGTAAATCATAATTTGTAATAATTAGAAAAATTAGCGCAAATAAGATTTTTATATTTTGAAAATATTGAACACTTACAGCCATTTTTACATAAAAAAGGTTCTGAAATATATTTCATGAAATATGCTACGAAAATTTATAAAAAAATATAGAAAATTATAATAAGGGAATATTATTGTCTAGAATCTAAGTTAGTTATTTGTTTTAAATTTAAGATTTAACAATTTCAGAAAATAATAAGAAAGAACAATTTTGCAATAACTAATAATGATTTTATAATTTCTCAGCATTTTTAGTGCCTAACAGTTTTTAAAATGCCATTGAAACTGGAAATTTTGTATCAAAATTGTTAAAACAACTATTTATTTAATATTAATCATACGCCTTGTTTAAAAATGTATTTTTAATAAAAAATAATCTTATTTCCCAGTGTATTTTCTATGTGAACATTCTTATAATGCAGCTCTAAATGTTTTTGGCAAACAAAAAAATCGCAAAGATAAAGGAGTACAACAACTTTGCAATAGCAGCACTAACAACAAAATGTTGTTAACCCATTTATTTCTGTTTATTTAGGTTTATTTTCCAAAAAGAACCAAATAAAAAACCCTATAAAATAAGCAAAATGCACGGTTAAACTGACATATAGTTTGGTACTCGTTTAACAAGAATATTTATGGCACCAACCAGGGCGACACTTTAGCTGAAACTAGAGACACAAAGATAATTAAGGAAGATACTGACATTTTGCTGCAAAAGCAACAAAATGCACAGCAGCAGCACTAAATGTATTAAACAACTAAATAAATTTAAAAATTAAGGGAAATTTCAAACAAAATCCCGAATCGATTTGTTTATTTAAAACTATTAGTTTATTTAAAACTAATTTAGTAGTGTTTAAAAAAGTAATTAGTAATAATTAAAAAAATCAAAGACTTGAATTCAATTTGGTTTTATATAGAAGACTAAATTAAAAGCAGAATGAATAAGTATTATTTGTGAAAAAATATTTATGAAAACGTCAATAAGAACAGAAGCTCCAAAAAGTTATTTATTCTCGAAGTGATAAATGTTGAACGCCTGTGCTTAAACTTGACACTTGTACAACAACTATGTACAAATATTAGCTCCTGTCCTTTTGTTATGTCGAGATTTGTTCAAATTGGTAGTTTAGAAGTTGTATATTGAAATTATTTTTTTTTAAATCTGGTCTAGGTGCGTATGATTAGTATTAATTCAGAAGTTGTTTTGGAAATTTATTCAAATTAAAAATAAGTTTAATGTGATTTTAAATAAATATATTTCAATAAACTACGATTTTCTACAACCAACTGCAATTATTGTTTATTAACAAAGAAACAAATTGTCTCTGTAAATCAGCGAGCTGCAGTGAGCTCTCAAATGAGCTCTCTTCTTTTTATTTTCACATGTACGCAAGCACACACATTGTATAAAAACAGTCAGTCTCGCATGATCATTGATAGAAGCAGGTTGTGTTACGCTCATATGTTTGTTTATTTCATTATTTCAGCTATTTGTTTTTGCCAGAGAATAATTCTCAACTCATACAACTACAATATCTAAAAACTGTAGTGGTGTGAGTTTGCATTTCGCTGCTGTAAATATTGAATTTTACACTTTTCATCCTGCTACTTATTTCCGTCGTTCTGAGAAAACAAATACTTTATACGTTTTTGTTTAAGAATTTACTGTAATCAATACAATTCTAATGTCTCTACAAAATATCAAAGACATTTTTTTTGTAAAGATTTTAAAATTCATTTACGTTTAAAACAGAAAAAAACGCATTTTTAATACAAAATCGTTGCTAGAAGTTACGGTGAAAGACAGAAGCTCACAGTTGCTCTTAGACTGAGTAATGTTATTTTAACACTTCAACTCTAATGGGTGAGTATTAGAGCATCGTTAGAGTGACATTAAGCAAGACAAGTATCACTATTAAAATAAAAAATGGGAGTTTGAATGGGTAAAACAGGAAACTTTAAAATAAATAGTATAACATTTAAGCAACACAACTCACTCACAAGTGCAGAATAAATACTATGAATGTGATGAATACGCAGTAAGGGAGGCTACATTTTAAATTACACACAATGCAAGAAAAAGAATCGATTTAAAGTTGCCGGGATTTTATTACAATATATATGATGCCTACAGGCATCACAAGGATGTACTGATTGGCGCAATAAACAAACATTACTTACATTGCAGTATATTGAAGTTCCCTAAGGAATCCCAGGAAATATGCTGTTCGAATGATAAAGTTATTCTGCCACCAGTTATTAAGCTGTCTGAGCTGCTTCTAAGTTCCATTTCCGACTCCAATCCTATTTCCAAACACTTCCTTCAAAATATCCAAAAGTACAACTCATGCTTTTAAATGACGTCGACTTCATGCCCACCTTTAAAGATCAAGCCCAAATGTACCACGGAATTGGATCATTGCTCACGCTTCCCAATGACGATACGAAGTTCCTTTAAATTTATTTCACTGGAAATGAAGCTAAAGAAGCCGTACGCTATCAACGAACTTTGCATTTGCTGCAATACTCTTCTACCGAAACTTTCCCAAAACAATTGCCGGACATAGGAAATTTAAAAAATTCCAATTGATCCCTCCACAAACGAGATTTCATTCCCAGACTTCTACTAAATGCAAATGAATATTGAAGACGTTGCCGACAAAGTCTTCCCAAGTCTTTCAACTAACTACAACAATTCGGATTGGCTCTGGGAACATGCAATTTTGGCACAAACAAATTATGATGTTAACAAGCTAAATAAGCAAATACAATTGAAACTGCCCGGCGAAACAATAATGAACGAAGAACAAGCCGTCGATTATCCTACTAAATTTTTTAATTCATTTGAACCAAATGTATTAAAATTGAAGGTTGGATTACCGACTTTGTCCGACACTGTCTATTAAAATCGAGATGCAATATTTAACAGATGTTTTCTAAGGGCCAGCAACGCGGACCGGGTTCAGCTGGTACAATATAATATTTTTTACATATTTTTACTTTTAACGCCATATTTATTGGTATTTAAAAGCTTGAAGTTATGTCCAAACAATAGCTCGATGATTTTCTCGGAATCACATCGAATAAAAAGTACTGCATAGTTTTAGGCAAATAAAATAATATTGCAAATTGTATAACTTAAGAGGAGGAGGATCTAGTTTTCAACTTACATATTTATACTTATACATCTTCCTAAAGTAAGTTAGTAAAGTTGTTTAAAATAAATTACATAAATTGCTTCAGTTAAAAGTATCTAGGAATAAGCAATTATATTTTTGTTGGAAATTAATTCTCTCTTTTTACTATTTAACTAAGTATTCATTTCCTAGGATCCAATCACAATTTACTGGAGAGGATTAAATTTTTACAACAAACTATATTCAGCTTGAAACTGCATTTAATTTTCGAAAAGAATGATCAAGAGTATCACTTTCTAAGCTGCCTTTGTAAATATTAAAGAAAAATTTTAACCTTCTCGACTGTTATCTCTGTTCAGTAGTCTCAAGGAGCAATACAAACTACACTATGCGACAAATAGTAGGGTCAGTGATAGGCGGGGGTTCTGACCACCGGGAAATGAATTTATAACATTTCCCGGTGGTCATAAATTTGTCACATACAAATTTATTTTAGAAGTTCTATAAAATTATTAAATATTTTCAACAAAATCCAAACTTGGTCATACAAAAAGCTGGTCAAACAATCAAACTTATTCCAATTTTATTAAACAGTATCGGGAGAACTTGATAGGAAACCTGGTTCATGTAGAAGGAATGGTCCACATGATTTTTCTAAAGCCAATAAATTGCATTTCAAAAGAGCTCCCAACACATCCGGTAGCAAAGCAGTCCGGTTAGATCAGTACTCGGACTATTTGGTACGAAAGGTTAAAGCCAATGCAGGTTTAAAAACATACAAGGCTCAAAAAGTTTCTGACAGGAACTCTGCTAAAAATTTAGAGGCCAAAGACAGAGCACGTAAATTAAAGTCATATTTTATACAAAAACAAATAAGAGAGCTATATTCGGCTGTGCCCTTCACCAAATTATACTTCAAAATACAAATTTTAAATATTTTTAAGTAAACAAAATTAAATTTTTTGTTTAATTTGTTTTAAATTTTTTTTAAATTGTTTTTAAAAAATTTTATTTTTCCAAATCGTCTTTAATTTTTAAAATTTTTTTTTTTGGATAAATAATTTATGAGAAAAAAATTTTTGATGAAAAAAAAATTCGTGTTTAAAAATATTTTTCCCTATTTTGAACCATTGTATGTCCAACTTACTATGGTCTTATATACGTCGTTGTAAAGGTCTTTGAAATATCTATCATAAGATATCCATATTGTCTATATTAATGACTTAGTAATCCAGATATATATCAAAAATAGGACAAAATCGATGTTGTCTTGGTTTTTTCCTTATATCTCAGCCATTTATAGGCCGATTTTGTCGATTTTAAATAGCAACAGAGCCGGGAGAATTCCCGACATATTGATGTATCAATCATGTATGTAAGTTATTTGGGGACTACGGAAAGTTGATTTCAACATACAGACGCACAGACGGACATGGCTATATCGACTTCGCTGTCTATAAGGATTCAGAATATACATATATAATTTGTTGGATCGCAAATGAAAGATGTAGAAATTACAAATGGAATGATAAACTTATATATACCCTTGCCACTCATGGCGAAGGGTATAAATATACCTGCTGCATAATGGATGAAGAAACATACATACGTATCGAAAATTTCTCGCAGCTTCCAGGTCAATGTTTTTATGTTGTTGATGCTCGAGGTAATGTTACAGCAAAGTCTAGGACCCAAAAACAGAAAATTTTCCCAAAAAGTTTTTGTTATGGCAAGCAATATTTGTTACAAATGGCTTTATAAATACCGAAATTTACATCAAGGAATGTTTACAAAAGAGGATTCTTCCATTCATAAGACTTATTTTTGGCCTGATTTGGCATCCTGTCGCTATGGTAAACAAGTTCTAGTAACACTCCAGAACAATAGTGTGTTCTTTTTACAAAGAGAGGCAAATCCTCCAAGCAGCCTTGATAGATATTGGGCTCTTGTTAAAAGAGATTGAAGAGCACAAAAAAAGGTGTCCAAAAGTGTGATAGATTTTAAACGAAGATAGATTACCTGTTCGAACAAAGTGGCAAAAAGCTCAATAAAAACCTTAATGGAAGGGTTTTTGGAAAAGGTTCATAAATTCATTAGTATTGATTAGGACTATAAAAAATATATTTTTTGTAAATTGTAATAATAATTTCAATCAAATAAAAAAAATCAAAACTGTAACTTTAGTGCTTTCATTTTTATTAACATATATGTATGTTATGATTTTTTCGATCTCAGTCCTTATATAATACCGATTTTATATTGAGATCTTAACTATACCTCAATTGAAATTGCGAGTTTTTAATAAAAGCCGCTGTATAATTTACTTTTCAATCAACTCTTCTATGTTTCTTTTTAAATTGAACTGTTAATCAGCTTACTGCCCTGAAAATTCAATTACCAGAAACATTGAAGGGAATATCCTGAATAAAACTTCATTTTCTCGTTACTTATTTGTAAACAAATATTTAGCCCCCAAGAGTGTTTACACTTTTTACAGCATGCTGCTTGAACAAATAAAGCAACTCGATACCAAGAACACGAAGGACACCAACTGATACATGTAACTGAAAAAAAGTCTTTATGCAAGGATTTTCTTAAAATTACAGCATTATAGAAAAACGGGAGGATGATGATAAAAGGAAAGCCAGCAGAAAAGGAAAAGCAAATTGATGACAATAGGACAATACGCGGTTAAATTTCATATTATAAGATATAAAAAGAAAGAAGTAAAGTTTCATATTGATGGATTTCCGTTTTATTTATGTTTTTCTCTCGCACTTTAGTAAAGTTTTATTATTTTTTACAATGTTTACAGAAGGAAACAACTATTGTTAATAATGTTAAGAGTTAAAGTTAAGTGGGGGATAAAATAGTAAATATATTAGATAATTTGATATATGAAAGGATTTGCGAACTTAAAAAAAAATTGGAAACCGTGGTAAATTGACAATATAATAAAAGTTTTAGTAAATAGAAAGGAAGAATATAAATTAGACATCATATAAGATAAAATGCTATGATTAGAGCAAATAGAAGTTGGCAAATTATTATGGCCGTTTTCCTCATTTACCTTTAAATTATTATTTATCTTTAAAATTAAATATAGCTGAAGTTATGTTGGTTTATTAAAAACCAGATATTTGATTTCAAATTAATTTACTTTAATAAACTATTTTGTCCTTGTTTATATAAAAGGTTTACTGTTTAAACAATTTATATAAATAACACATCATCATTGTAAAGTGCTGAAATTAACACCGAGTGTTTATTCATTCCCCCGTATATTATTCTGATTTCGAAGTAAACAACTCCCCTTTAAATGTTTTAATACAAAATTGTACTCAAATCAATACAAATTTATTTACAAAATATCTAAAAACTGTTTGGTTGCAAAGACTTTAAAATCCATTTAAGTTTAAATCAGAAAACAAGTATTTTACTATCATCTTAAATACAAAATATCTGATAGAAGTCATGGGGAGAAACAGACACTCACATTCTGTCTTAGACTCAATAATGTTATTCTTACACTTCAACTCTAATGGGTGAGTATTAGAGCAACGTCAAACTAACAGTAAGTTCAATAATCACAACTATTATGATAAAAATTGCAGTGTAAATGGGTGAAAGGGAAAACCTTTAAAATAAATTGTAAAACATTTTTGCTGGTAAGTAGTTGCTACATTAAAATAGAAACACAATACACAAGTGCTAAGTAAATACTATAAATGCGACAAATATGCAATCAGGGAGGCAACATTTTAAACTATAAAAAATATAAAATAATAGAAACGGAGTTTCAGCTATACAAACATTTTCTAGGGGTATAATGGCTGCAAATATATTGACATGCCTTCTCTAGATCCTTTGATACTCTTCAACTTAAACTTTTATATCCATTATTTTGGATTGAATTACTGTTCCTTTATTTGGTAGCCTATGAAACAATCTTATATTTAATATGCCCGAGTAGATACCTCATTCGACCCTTTTGAGAAAACCTAACCCGCCATTGAATAATTGGATAACATTCTACGAAAATTTGGTGCTTGTCGTCATACCTGAACACATGCATATATTATATAGAAAATAGAAAGATCCATATTGAAGACTCCTAAAAAGTTTTTATATTACCATTCTTTTGTGTCATTTTATCTCATTGCGATATTCGTGGCTATAATGGTTTTGGCACCATAACTATTTCTCAATTTGTTTCTCTGTTCCTAGAGAAGCTCATAAATTCTACATCTTAACAAACACCATTCTGAGAGCTTAACATTTTCCCTATTGATATAAAAAAATGTTTACCGAACCCCTATAATTTATTTTCCTTCAATGTAGCTATGTTTTCTTCAAAATTGAACTGTAAATACAGTTAATTCCTTGACAAACAATTTGCAAAAAACATTCCTTTTGAAATGGTAAAAAGAAAACTTTATTTTCTGGTAGTATTAAGTAACTTTTGTGCAAGGATTTATCCCCCAAGAGTATTTGCACTTTTTAAAGAATGCTGCTGGACAAAAAAACAACACGATATCAAGAACACGAAGGACACCTATTGATATTTATAATTACAAAAAACCCTTTCGAGGTTTATACAAAAATATTCTTATAATGAAAGACTTATACAAACCCACGAGGAAGTTGTGGAAAAAATTTAAGCCAGCATAAAAGGAAATGGAAAATGATGATAACAGGACATTGCGCGGTTAAATTTGATGGTAAAATGTATAAAAAGAACGAAGTAAATAAAGTTTCTTATTGATAGATTTCCGTTTTATTTATGTTTTTCTCCCGCATTTCTTTAACAACTTATCGTAGTTTCTTCAATCATGGTAAAGTTTTATTATTTTTTACAATGTTTGTAGAAGAAAACAACTATTGTTAATAATGTTAAGAGTTAAAGTTAAGTGGGGGATAAAAAAAAGTTAATATATTAGATAATTTCATTTATTAAACGCTTGAAAACTGTGGTAAATTGACAATACAATAAAAGTTGTAGTAAATTGAGTAGAAAAATATAAATAGGATAATAAAATTCTTAATTTCAGCAAAACTCTGTTGGCTGGAAGTAAAATTTATTGCGGCCATTTTTCTGGTTTATTTTTAAAATTATAACTTAATCAAATTGATGGTTCTTGTTATAATTCAACTGAAATACCAAAAAAAAATTGCAATATAACAAATAATTATGCACACTTAAAGATGCTAATGCATATCGCCGTCTTGCCAGCAAAAGGGCCAATGTGAAATCCGTAGAAAATAGTTTCCTCATTTGACCATTTGAGAGGCTTATTCATGGTCTATTAAATTACGAATATATTCCCAAAATTCTCTATTGATTCCGAAGATATCAAAAAATATCATGGCTTCTTATGACCTTTTTGCAGATAAGGTAATTTTTTGAAAATTTAAGAATTTTGGGACATTGATTTTCTCTAGAAGATTTCAACCCAAATATTATAAAAATACCAAAAAAATCAATTTGTAAACAAATTCGAAGAAGTACCTTTTGTTCTGCGGCTCCTCAAATGAAGTTTGCATACACTTACATAACAGTATGACAACATTTATACCAACAATATGAATGTTAACACCCATAAACACACATTCACAAACATTTATACCTACATGTAGTAGTTGTCACCCACATTTGAGATGTCAGTAACATCAACAGCACAGCCAAAATGGGAGACAAAAAAAGGCAAAACCAACCTGATTCCTTTAACCAAAATTGAGGACAATGACATAAGTAAACAACAACAAATAAAAAGCCAGCATACACACAAAAACAATTGAAAAGTTCTACAGTGCATATCATCACCTTAGATGCAAACGGACGTGACTATACAAAAATTCAAAATTTGAATTTTTATCAAACTACATGCTCACACAAATTTGTAGACCGCTGCGATAAAAAATGACAACTTTATTAAAGAAACTCAAACGGACGTTTGACTTTATTATTATTGATTTAAATAAAAGTGTAGTTACGTCCGTTTGCATTTAATGTGACGACATGTACACAGAGAAAACAGATTCGTAGTAGCAAATCTAATGAATCTACCTCAGTAGTGCGATTCACTAACTTTTAACGAACCGACAATCGTAATGTTTATCGACATAAATAATCGCTTGCAGTAACGATAGTGTGATTCAGTAATTTATTTTTAACGATTGTTTAAGATATGACATCTCTGTCTACAAAATATCAAAATAAGCGAAAAGTAGAAAACCATTATTTGACACACAATAAAATAATTAACCAGTGGTGTAGTGAGTACAACGTTGACTAGCAATCGGAAGGTTATTGGTTCGACACTTGGCTGCGACTTACTTTTTTTATTTTTTTTTTTTAGTAAATACATAATTTTATGAATAATTCTACTAACAAAACAACTTATTTCCTTCCAAAATGTAAAGGATTACTTTTGGGACATCGCGAACAAAAATATGTACTTCTTCCAGGTGAATAATTAGTTGTATAATCTTCAAATTCCCCTATTTTTCAGCTTATTTTTTTATATTTTATTGCAAATATTAATAAGTTAAGTAAACAAAATTGTGTTTCCATTATTTTTACGATAGTTCCAGCTACAAAAGATGAAGATGACGAAGAAAAAATTGCAAATACACTTTATCGATTAAATAAACACAACTTAAATTATTGTCGCTAACATAATGAAAAAAAACTGCTTTAAGTAACAGCTGACTTCAACCGACAGCGAATGTCGTTAAAAATGTTACTGAATAGCAAATTCGATAAATTTTCGTTATATTTATTTTAACGATACGATTATCGTTATAAAAGTTAGTGAATCGCACTACAGTAATCGAATTTTAAAGTTGTGGCTACACAATTTTAGAAGGGGTAACAAAAGTTTATTTAACGATTATTTTTCTCTGTGTACACTAGGGATATAACTAATATTGACGAAATTTTTGGCATACCAACACGCGATGGGCATTATTGTATAAGTAATGAAAAACATTTTTTTAGGTCATTTGGAATCAAAAACATCACGCACCAACACCGATTTCTAAAATAAACCAAATTTTGTTTTCTTTGAAAAATTATATAAATAATTTCATTTTTGCAAGTGTGAGGGATACTTCCCTTAATTAAAAATTATCTTTTGAAAAATGTCCGCAGTTATTATTAAAATAAAATATATTGTATTTCAAAATAATTGAAAATATTTCATGAAAAACTTTATTGCGTTTGGTGCGTGAACTTTTTTAATAACCGCGAAAAAATAATACAGTGATTTTTCATATTTTTTAATGCTCTATTCCACTATACTATGCCATTTTCCGTATTTGCAAAAAATGTCAATAGTTATATCCCTAGTGTACACATGTGTGTGCGGAAGAAAAATTAAAATGTGTAAACAAACAATAACAATGTTTTACAGTAGAAAAAACTTTGAAAATTTAAAAAAAAATAATAATTGCTTCCATTTTCTGTTTGGAGAGACATACTGTCTGGCATTAAACGTTTATGACAGAGATTACCAAAAAATGCACAAATTACACAAAAAATAATACAAAAACGGACCAAATTCTTTCTTTTATAATCCAGCACAAAACAACCCACATTCATGGAAATGACAAAAATGTTGTTAAACGAAATTGAGGGGACCAGATTAGTATTAAAAATTAACTATCTTGGCAATAGTACCATACTAAAATTAATCTAGAACTTAACTCTACAGATTAATGAACTAGAACTAAACAAAACTAGAACACAAATATTTTGTTTTAATGTGCCACATTAAATGTGGAAAGTGAAATCAGATTAAAGGGTATTCACTTAATATTTAGTTTGAGTTCCTGGTCACCTTCTTCTCATTTTTAGCTTCTGCAAAAATATTTTTTTTTTTTAAATTATAACTGCAAACTACAAACCAAAAAATTATCATATTACAAATAGACCCTGAGGTTGTTTAGGGAATGTAATTAGTGTTGACAAGTGTAAAAACTAAAATTTAGTCTGTGGGGTAACAAAAAACTATTGCAAATTTTGTTAAATTATTTAAAATACTGTTTCGGTTTTTAATACAAAATTAAAATTCGTAGTAGTTTTTTGTACTGAACAGTATTGCTGTTTTATGTAATAAAAATTACACAAAAAAAAAAATTTAAATATAGAAAACTATTTGGAAACTAAATAAATAATATTCGCACATTTACAAGATATTATTGTGAATTGTACTCAAATTCAGTATGAAAAAGAAACATTACCTGGATGGATTATAATTAGTTGTCAAATTTTGGCACTTGTCTCAACTCACAAAACTTTTACTAATAAGATGTACGTGAATTTTATAACGAGTTTTGTTATGTTTGAAACATGATGATGACAGTTTGATACTACAAAAACTTAAAGCTAAAGAATAAGATTAGTCATGCAGGATTATGATTCGAAATTTATATTTGTTAAGGGGGAGTAACACTTGGCCAATAATAGGAGTACTGCTGTTAAAATGCACTGAATTGAAATGATTTTTGCTCTTATATTTTTTATGTAATCTTGTTTTACTTGATTTTAAATTCAATTAAATGAACTGAAAGTTTACTTAAAATTTGAAGTAGTAAAAAATTAGTATGAAGAATACTGGGAAAAGATTTTTAAATTATTTTCAATAAAAAAATTATAAACATAGTAGTATTTGGTTTAAATCAGCATAAAGTGATAAGTTCAGTTGGGTTTTATCAGGATGTTTCGTTTTTTTTATTTTCATCTTCTGTATGACTCTATGCAATCCTTCCTTTATAGAGTACACATATCTGTTAAATGTCTAGAGAATATTATTCAACAATTGATTTTTATACATGAGTGCAAAAAAGGAATTTCAAGTTATCTTACTATTTATTATTTCTTCATGCTTCCTATACTTATCGTATCCAAACTCAGCAACAATTGAAAAAAAAAATAAAAATTTTCTAACAAATTTGTATTGCTGAGAATGTTAGAGGACACATGTCTCAGAATTTCACATTAGTAAACATTAAGTCATTTTGTGAGGTTTTTTTTATTCTGGAATACTATTGAAGCGGAACATTAACAAATAAAAAAATGTATTATTGTATTATGGACCATAAATATTTAAAACATGTTCTTAATAAAACTGTTACATTCTAAAAAAAATTATCTTAAATTTACTGAATAACGTTTCGATATTTTCAATAAAAGTTCTATGGATTTCAATTTTTTAAAAGAAATTCGAATTTCAGAAAATTTTTGTTCTCGAATTTAAATTCTGGTTAATATTCTATTAATCGTGCTGTACTTAATATTAAAAACAATCTCAAAGTTGAACAAATGTAAACCTTTTTTAAAAACTTTACATAAACATACTGTCCTCATTTGACATTTCAACAAACTCTTTGTACAAACTAATTAGCATTTTATGAATTTTTGTTATTTTCTAAAGTTTATCATTAAATTATCATTAAAGTATAACGAATATAATTAAAATATAAGGGTCAAGTAAAGGAAAACGAATATTTAAATAAGATAAAGATGACTTCAAACGAATTCAAAATATATTAAAATTCTGAACTTAACATGAACTAGAACTGAACTAGAACTGAACTAGAACTGAACTAGAACTGAACTAGAACTGAACTAGAACTGAACTAGAACTGAACTAGAACTGAACTAGAACTGAACTAGAACTGAACTAGAACTGAACTAGAACTGAACTAGAACTGAACTAGAACTGAACTAGAACTGAACTAGAACTGAACTAGAACTGAACTAGAACTGAACTAGAACTGAACTAGAACTGAACTAGAACTGAACTAGAACTGAACTAGAACTGAACTAGAACTGAACTAGAACTGAACTAGAACTGAACTAGAACTGAACTAGAACTGAACTAGAACTGAACTAGAACTGAACCAGAACTGAACTAGAACTGAACTAGAACTGAACTAGAACTGAACTAGAACTGAACTAGAACTGAACTAGAACTGAACTAGAACTGAACTAGAACTGAACTAGAACTGAACTAGAACTGAACTAGAACTGAACTAGAACTGAACTAGAACTGAACTAGAACTGAACTAGAACTGAACTAGAACTGAACTAGAACTGAACTAGAACTGAACTAGAACTGAACTAGAACTGAACTAGAACTGAACTAGAACTGAACTAGAACTGAACTAGAACTGAACTAGAACTGAACTAGAACTGAACTAGAACTGAACTAGAACTGAACTGAACTAGAACTGAACTAGAACTAGAACTGAAATAAATCTGCCAAAAATAATACATGCTGATAGAGTAGCTTTAATAAAATATATACTATATTGTAGTCCTTAAATAACAGTTCTATATCTAAGTCAAGTACTAAATAGTATGACTGGTATGTTAAAATGTTGCAAATGTGGTTTATATATGAAATTGTGTATAGTAAATGTGTTATAAAAAATTAAAGAGAAGAAAATTTACTTAAATAAGATTTTCTTACAAATTAATGTAGGTTAAGAATCTCATAAAAACAACAGAATAGTATAAAAAAAAACAAAAAAAAAAATGTTGAAATACATGCAACAACTCAAAGTCAACCACTTTGTTAAGATATTTAAAAACAAATGAGATAAGAGAAAGAAACAACAAAATAATTTTTACCTTATATATATTCAGTTGTCTTTTTGATGCTTTTTTTGTTTTGAATATACAGCAGTTTTAATAATAAAAGGAGCAATTCAAAATAGTTGTTACCAGTTTCAAGGGAGCTTCATTAATTTTTGACTATAATTTAAAAAAAAAAGTGGAGAGAACTTAACTAGAGCAGAACCAGAACACAAAACGAAAATCTATAAAACTGAGCTAAGTAATCTTGATGTCTTCTTAATAATAATTGATATTCGAATTATAAAAAAACCTTTCAGAAGCCATTAATGACTCAAAATGAAGACTATGTAATATTGAAGTCTTTTTTTAATTCTCTTCAATAAAAATCTTAAATTTAAAAAAATTTAAATAGATCAAAAGTTAAGTAATGAAATTCTTGTTTCAAATTAGTATGAATAGTACCGGACGTATGATTAATATTAATTATGAGGTTGTATTATATAATTCTTTGTAACTTATTAAATACTGAAGTCATTTCAAAGTTCAAGGAATGCTCTACCTTTTCCTGTCAATAAATTGAAATAAAATTAAATATTCATCTGTTAACAGTTTAAAATATGCAAACATTCATATTGTTACGAAATTGTATTTGAATTCAAATATAACGATTTTAAGGGCTGATTTAAAAGTAGCATAATGCTTTCAAATAACAGTGCTGTAATAGCAAACTGTAACATATCTGTGGGCATTATTAAATAAAAGCTTTCAGTTGATTTGATCGTAAGTTGGAAACGCTGTATTCGAATTCGAATATTCAGTTAAAGAACATTGTAAAAATAGAGCTTTCGAGATGGTTATGCAGTGTTATAAATAGTGGCAGAGGTGGCAGTCGTGAGTGAGTTTTATCAGAGACGCTATTTGAATAAACATCAACTGTGTGCCTTAAAGTGTGCTGTATTTTTCAAGTGAATTCGTATACATTATAAAGTGTCTGTATTTCTGAGAATTTATAAACGTGTATAAAAAAAACATTGAGTGACTATTTAATTCTGTTGTTGTACATTTTAAATAAATAAAGAGTTGTTACAATTTCCAAACTACTAAACGGCTTTTATTTGCAATCAAAAGTATCCGGTTTATTTAAAGGAAATAAACCAACGTTTTGAATAGTTTAAAACGTAACAATATGAAGTTTATATTTTTTTTGGTAAAAAGCTTCTAAAATTGAAGCTTAAACAATTTTCATTTAATTTTGACTCTTTAGTTCTACAACTTCCAAAATACGAAACATAAAAACAGATTTTCTGTAATAAAATTACACGGCTGAACTAATTTTTGCATGCATTCAGGTATAACGCATCTGTAAAATTTTAAAACTTTATGTTGAATGTTCAAAATTTATAACATACACCAACATATTGCTATAAATATTTTGTATGTAAGAATTTGAAGTCCAGGAAAAGTTCCATACTTTTCTGCACTTCAGTGAATAGTAAGAACATATACAAATTACAAGCAACCAATCAACCTTAACGTACTCCAGAGATTTATGATGTATATTGAAATTCTGTTATATTTAATACCTGCATTTCTCCAAACACTTGCTAGATATATATTTCAAGCGAATTTTTATTTTTACACTTCAAACTTTTGCTGCTGTTCCTGGTGAATGTATGTTTTATTTTTATTTTGGCAGCTTACATATGCTTTAAATAAGTTTATTAGAATATTGACAGACTTTATGACTTTGTGAAGCCAGTATTAGCAAACAACGTTTAGAATGAGACAGCTGAAAATACAAGGAAATAACATTTTTAATACTTCAATTTAATTTTATAATATAAGTATAAAATTCGTATAAGTATATTACGAAAAACCAACTAAATCCAGATGAGGTTGTTAATTAAAATGCCAACTAACTCTTTAGTAAGCAGTATGTTTAATAATTTATTCAGCTAGTCATTAGGCAATAACTAGATATTTACGAATTGTTAAAAAAATAAAAAGTATCTTCTTAAATAGATATTAAAATTGATGAATTTTTCAACCATTTTCTGATTAAAAATCGAAGTGTTAAAGAAAGACAGTCTTCTAAATAAAGCTTAAAATAAGACATTATACAACACATAGATTTCTGATTAATATAATCTAGGGGTTAGAAACAATCTTATTTTATATTAAGTCTAATGTAAAACCAAAACCGAATTTTTCTGATTCTGACTTTTTATTGATGCTTTAGAAAATTTTTAAATTTCTTTAAACACTTAGGAAAATCTTAATTTTTGTTGCAAGTGAATTGGTTACTATATTATTTATTCTTTGTATATAAAGGTTGAATAAGTTCCTGTTAAATTCAGTTAAATTTATTTAAAAACGTTCACAACCACCAAAGTTATAGATAATTTTATAGTATAACCTCTTAATTAATATTAATCATACGTCTAGTATATCGGAAATATATCTTTGGTAATTAAATGTAGCATTTATGGTTTAATTTATGAAAATTTAATATAATAAAAAGGCTAAAACCTTTAAGACTTTTTTATAAATATTTTTTTTTATAAGGACAAATTTATTGAATTAATTTATTAAATCTAAATAAAATAAATCTTTATTAAATACGAAATATTCAGTCATCTTTTTTTGTATAAAAGTTAAACTAAAAATCTTTTTCATTTCATTTCTGTGTTTCATTTAATTTCAGAATTTATAGCAAAATTCAAAAAAACAAAACCCTAATTATTGTAAAGTTTTATAATTAATTTGAAGAAACTGAAGTCTTAGCTATTATGTTGCTTACAAATTATCAAAGTCTTAGCATGTTCGCCAAAGATGTTACACATTTTCTGAAAGAATTTCTAAATTATTATTAATCATACGCCTATGGCCGTAATTTCAACAAATAGATATCAATAAGAACTTAGTTACTTATGGAGTAAAATTATTTGGTAATTTTTACCCGTAAATATTGATTTGAAATTAATGTCATGTTACCTCTTAGGTCAATTTATCTGCTGGGTATTTTACACCATAGATATCTTTATGTTGAAGTTACGAGCATAAGTCCCCCATCCATACTGTGAAACATTTGCTGTAAAAGATTTAAGTTTGTTGGTGAAAGGGGAAAAAGGAATGGAAAATGGTACTCTGTTTCATATACATGAAGTTTTTGTTGAGTATGTCATCCACATTTATTCGTTCATATTAGTTCTGTACAGAAATGTCAAAAACTGAAATGCAAAAACTTCACTGTGTGGACAGGTTTGCAGTTTCAAAAGAGAATTTAAATGTTTCACTGTATGGATCGGGACTTAGTAGGAACAAATAAGTTTCTGTTTTTTTAAATCATTTTGAAAATGTTTACGATTTTAAACCTTAAATGAAGAAATATTTAGTACAAAATTAAATAAAAAAATCGTTTTCATTTACTTTTAATTGATGAAGAAATAATAAACAATTTTTACGATTGTTTTTTATTATAAAATTTAGGATTATATAAAAAGTGTATGGCCATTTACTTTTGAATTACAATTAAATATAAGTTTTTATATATTTAACAACACCATAAAAATCCATTAAAAAAACAAAAACGATTAATTTGTCTTTATGTTCAACATAGCAATAAAAAATCCTAATACGTTTAATAGCTCATTAGTTAAATCAAGCAATGTATTAGATAAAAGCTTTCTTCATTACTTAATCTCAGTTTTTGTTTTCAACTCCACAAATTCTGTAACATAGAAATGTGTTTGCAACACTGCTGTTACTTAGGTGTTGCAAACATTTGCTTCTTCCGAATGTGTTTGGAATTCACATCTATGGTTTTAGGACGTTCACTTTAGCCATTAATAAAATTGTTGTAATTAATTGCAAATTAAAACCAAATGAACCCTGTTGCAACCAAACGTCCCAACACTATGAAAATAATTTGTGAAATGCAACTCCTGTGCAGAATGAAAGAAATAACATACATTTTTCTCTGTTTTTAGTAATTTTGTTATTGACAGGTGTAAATTAGATGTTCTGTAAAGTGAAAGAGAAGAACATGAAATTAATTTTTGCAATATAAACTAAATTTAACGACATATACAGGGAGTGGTAGAAAATTTAATAGAAATTGTAAAGTTTATTCAATTTTCAATTAAGTAGATATTGCTAAAAGGTGACAAAGTAATATTGTTGCCAGGTAATTTATAACACATTTTGTTGATTTATTAGTTTTGTTGAAATGAAATATGTTAAAAAAAAGTCCATAAAATAATCATTCTAAGATGTAAGTGGTCTTCTTCTGAATTTTGACAGTTGATATCGCTCATAATATTGAAACTACATCTGTCGAAGTGGCTGCTATTTATTCAGTTTGTTTTGCCAAAATACCATGGCTAGGTGTAGTGTTCACCAACACGTACAAAGCATAAAATTGTGTAATAAAAATATGTGTTCTGTTAGTTCAAAGTGCTTCGCCAATTTTACGTTGAGGCCCATTTCTGGATAAATGGGTATGTCAACAAACAAAATTGTCGAATTTGAGACGATACCAATTCCATGAGAAACAAAAGCGAATGCAAATGCATCCTCCCCTTTCTTGCGCGGTTTTCTTAAGTCGGAGGCTATGCGAATAAACCACAAACCACAACGGCCCTCACAGCCAACTTAACCCATTTCATCGGTTAAATTCAGCCTGATTTATGAGCCAGAGTCATGGAAAATTTGATATTTCGAATACCCGAGATAAATGCATTTAAATGAACAATTTTAAAAAAATTCCAAAAATTACTCCACTTATAAACTCCAGCTATGAATTCAATTATAACCATTTTATAAATTCATCAATATAAATGGTAAAAAATGATTTTTTTGTCGTTTATCTTATAATTGTTACATCCCTGATGAATTGTAATTTCAAGTGCCCTAAATGAGCTAGCAAGCTGCATGTTTGTATATTTGAATTGCTTGTGGTTTTACAAGACCACACATAAATCGTAATTCAAAAGGTCCTAGGAAGTTATATTTGTATACCTTGATAATCTAGCTTTTTAATAAGGTATCACTGCAGAGATAAATGCAGTTCAAGAAAAGGAGCTCGATCTGTGATCACTCATATTTCAGAACAAAAGTCGATTTCTTTATATAAAAACAAAAAATATCTAAATTTGCTAATAACTTGGCCAGTAAGCGTTTAATCAAGAAAAGGAGCTCGATCTGTGATCACTCATATTTCTGGCCAAAAATCGATTTTTTTATATAAAAACTCAAAATATCTAAATTTGCTAATTGGAGATCTGTGATCACTCATATTTATGGCAAAAATCGATATTTTTAATAAAAACTCAAAATATCTAAATTCGCTAATAACTTGACCAACAAGCGTTTAATCAAGAAAGGGAGATGGATCTGTGATCACTCATATTTCTGGTAAAAAATCGATCTTTTTATATAAAAACTCAAGATATCTAAATTCGCTAATAACTTGGCCAATGTCGTTTAATTAAGAAAAGGCGTTCAATCTGCGATCACTCATATTTCTGACCAAAAATAGATTTTTTTATATAAAAACTCAAAATGTCTAAATTCGCTAATAACTTGGCCAACAAGCGTTTAATCAAGAAAAGGAGCTCGATCTGTGATCACTTATATTTCTGAACAAAAATCAATTTGATTATATAAAAACTCAAAATATCTAAATTTGCTAACAACTTGCTTTAATCAAGAAAAGGAGCTCGATCCGTGATCACTCATAATTCTTTGCAAACATCGATTTTTTTATATAAAAACTCAAAATATCTAAATTCGCTAATAACTTGGACAATAAGTGTTGAATCAAGAAATGGAAATCGATCTGTGATCATTAATTTTTCTGACAAAAATCGATTTTTTTATATAAAATTTCAAAATATCTAAATTCGCTAATAACTTGGCCAATAAGCGTTTAATCATGAAAAGGATATCGATCTGTGATCACTCATATTTCAGAACAAATATATTTTTTTATATAAAAACTCAAAATATCTAAATTCATTTATAACTTGGCCAAGAAACGTTTAATCAAGAAAAGGAGCTCGATCTGTGATCACTCATATTTCTGAACAAAAATCGATTTTTTATATATAAAAATTCAAAATATCTGAATTTGCTAATTGGAGATCTGTGATCACTCATATTTCTGGCCTAAAATCGATTTTTTTATATAAAAACTCAAAATATCTAAATTCGCTAATAACTTGGCCAATAAGCGTTTAATAAAGAAAAGGAGCTCGATCTGTGATCACTCATATTTCTGACCAAAAATCGATTTTTTTTATATAAAAATTCAAAATATCTGAATTCGCAAATCTGGTCAGAAATCAATTTTGTTATACAAAAGCTCAAAATATCTAAATTCGCTAATAACTTGGCCAATAAGCGTTTAAACAAGAAAAAGAGCTCGATATTTCTGACCAAAAATCGATTTTTTATATAAGAACTCAAAATATGTTCATTGATTTACATGTATTTACTTGCAACCTATTGTTGCAAGTCTTAGGTTTTTGTCTCTCATAAGATTCATTGTACATATTTTAAAATCAAATGTAAATTAAACATAACCCAAACCTATATGAATACAAATTATCATTCAACAATACGTTTTTTTTTTCTTTTTAAATATTTTCACCCATTTCAAACCGCTTCTCACAAATTCACAAATCAAACACAAGCATTTTTTTTTTAATTTGGACAGTACAACGTCTGTCGTGTGAGCTAGTATTTCATAAAAATGGCTTCAGCCTTCAAACGAATAAAAAATTTCGATGATATCTCACAAACGTTTTGTTTTATTTAAACTTAAAGATAGATTCCTATACAAAATTTTCAAAAAAAAAGGTAAAAACTAAATTTATGAAATTTAATTAAAAATTGTTCTGTCATACCATACGTATGATTAATATTAATTTAGAGATTGTAAAGAATTCTTCATAACTTGGGCAATTATTAAAATATTTTTATGGTTTTACCATAATATTAATTGGAATATATATGTAGTTCTTTTCAATATGTTTTAGTGTGTTTTACTAACTTTAGAGCTATTCTAAAACTTCATTATCTCTAATACTCTACGAATGCATCATACTCTAAGAAAGATTCATATTAATTTAAACGTACTATTGGAAGTTTCAATATATCTTGAGCAATTGCTAAACGAATTTCATAATATTAATAGAACATGAAAGATAAGTTGTTTATATATTATTATATTTTGTGTAATCTATATAGATCTCCTTGAGAACGCCACCCACAACTTTTACACACGAGTTTCATATATTTTTATCAACCTGTACGTATGATTAATATTAAATAGAACAAAATGCAGTTTAAGTAGATACATTTGTAATAAATTTATATTTTCCAGCCTCAAATTTATTATATTACTTGACATATTTTTGCCTAAAATATTTATAAATCATAATTTATAGTAAATATCCCTTAAAAAGTCCTTGCATTTTATTATTTTAAAATATTTTAAAACTTTTATTAAAAAACATTCTACATCTCACCTTATTTACAACTGCAAGGATAATTGTGGAAAATTATTCAGCAAATAAAAAATATTTATTTTGTTTCTAGCATTGAAATTTATTTATAAAAGTTATGCTAGTGGCACTAAGAGTAATGTAGCAAATCCTCGAATGAACATTTTTAGTATTCGAAGATTTTATATAAATATTCCTGGTCTAGTAATGTCATATAGGTAAAGTGAAGCTATAAACTAAATAAAACAAAACTTGACTTAAAGGAATAAAATCTATAAGTAAGAAAATTACTCAAGCTGGTAAATACTAAAAAAGTAAGGTTCGCAAATATTTTTAAAATATCACTTGTTAAACCAATTAATTAGATATTGCCATGTATAAATGTACATGTATGCCATGTATAAAAATACGATACGTATTTACTTTAAACATTTATAAGATTTCCATTTAGCTAATTTTTATTTAAGATCATACTCCTTTAAGTCCCTATAATATTATCCTCTCACATTCGATTGCATTTGCAGGCAGCATTACCATATATTTTTCGGTTATTTATGGAAATTCATGGAGCATACGAAACGAGAACAGAGAAAGGAATTTAGGCTTAATGTTTTATGGTTTTTATTACATTTTATTCTCCTTTCTGATGTTTTTCTAAAACGCAACATATTTTGTTATTTGTTAAACGTAAATACACAAAAATTCGCCTCATATTTCAGCTGGGAAGTTTTAACACTGGTATAGGATCCCAGCAGTTAAGCAAGTAGTCAATGTATCCTTTATAGTCAGTAATTGTCTCTACTGTCTGATCACTTAACTGATTCCAATTTATTACACAGAAAAAATTATATTTCAATTCAAACATTTATTCCATATTGAACTGGTTTCAATTATTTCATAATTAAATCAAGTATTCATTTGCTCAAAAACAAAATTTCTTGATATTTTCTATTGAATTTTGAGTTTTGAATTTGATTATTTTGACAATTGAATATACAATTTTCGTTATTGGTTGAATTTCAAATACAAAAATTATTGAATAGAATAAACAAAAATGTGTTTTCAATTACGAAAATTATCTATTCAATAATTTTTGTATTTGAAATTCAACCAATAACGAAAATTGTATATTCAATTGTCAAACTAATCAAATTCAAAACTCAAAATTCAATAGAAAATATCAAGAAATTTTGTTTTTCAGCAAATGAATACTTGATTTAATTATGAAATAATTGAAACCAGTTCAATATGTGACAAATATTTGAATTGAAGCGGTTTAAGAAATAGTTTTTTCTGTGTATATATGTTCCCCTTGAAGTTCAGAGAGAAGTCAATTGGTCACTTTATACATCCCATATAATCTAACCTGAAGACAATTGTCACTTAAGTGCCTCTAAGTAATCTAGAGTGTGTAGTCACTTCAAACTTTAATTGTGTACTGGATTTTTTATGTGAAATTTCAACAAACTGGTTTTATATACATTATGTTGATATAATTCTCTTGCACTTCATTTTGTTCATTTTATCTGACTATATAAAAATGGTATCTAATCCCCTCCTAAAACTCTGCAAAACAAAACTCAACTGGGACAGAAATTGGTTTAAGTGTTTTGTTACACGGAAACTTAATTTTGTAACAACAAACTTCTATAGAATTCATGCAAATATTCTAGAAACTATGGCACATTAAATGGATCAGTAACTTGTAATTACATTTGAAAAGGCCTGCATGATAGTCATTTCATGAAAATTAGGAATACAACTGTGATAAAATGTCCTTAGAAAACCCAAAAAAGAGGTTTAATGCTTTTCTAATCTTGTTCTCGTACATTCATCCTTATGACTATAGAAACATTTGTTTGCTTTTGATTTTGGCACAATATCAGTTGTTTCTTTACTTACCATTGAAATGCTGGATGTAATAGTGTCAGTTTAAATTAAGTGAAATACTAGACTAGAAATTTTAAAATTTCTTTCATGCTATTTTCCGTACTAGCTTTTGTCAATTATTTAGACATTCATTACGGACATGTCACACAGGGTGAAAGAAAGTTACAGATTAAAATCAAACTAAAGGTCATGAAAAGAACAGAAAATAACAGAAAACAGTGGTTTGGAAAGGTTAGAGAAAACACTGAAATGAATTTTTCAAAAACAAACAAGGAAATGACGTAAAAATGTTTCTCCACGTGTCATACACACTGGAAACAATTGCTAAATATAAAAAAATTTAACATTCTATCAAGTTTGGCTACCGTTGCTAACATTCAGCTCGATTCTCGTTACCGAAGTAACTGAAATTACCGTTACCTCTAATATGAAACTATAAAGTTTTGATTTCAGTAATGAGTTTATTAAAATGTAGAAAACTAAAAAAAATTGTTAGAAACTTTATTAAATATCAAAGTAATCCAAATTAGCATTATCGTTACCTTTTAACCGCTTCGAATCGGTAAGCTACTTTGCTTTATACTTAGTTATTTTTAACAACCTTCAGAAAAATCTAAAAGAACATATAATTTTCAAAAAATAAAATTTCATTTAGTTCTGCAAATTTTTGTATTTCAAATTTAGACCAATATCTCATTGTTTAAAAGAAACTTTTAATTTGAAAATTCCCTTAAAAATTCTTTTAGTTCAAGGCAATTTTCTTTAGTTTACTTTAAATTAATATTAAGCATACGCCCAGTAGAAAACTAAAATAAAAAATTGTATTTCAATATTTTACTAGGAACATTTTGACCAGAAAATTAATAAACCATCCAAATATTAAAAAATTACGATAAATCATTATAATAAAAATTTAATTTTTTTTTTATTTTAAAAATCTAAAAACTAATTTGCGATTTAAAGAAAAAAATTAAAATGTTTGTATATTAAATCATAGACTGATATTACTTGACTTTTTTTAAAGTTTGTATTTCAAACATTTCTTCAAAATCGTTTTAGTTGAAAGCTATGAAACTTTGAATTAATATTAATCATACGAATCGGTGAATTTTATCCCAGAAAGAGCCTTCTGCAGCGATCGAAATAAATAGTATTCGGACGGGGCAAGGCCACTTCATTCTAAATAGTTTTTAACAGGTATTGCATAATGTGGCCGAGCGTTATCATCATGGAATATTACGGTTTTATGTCTGGCCGCAAATTCTGGAGGTTTTTCGGCCAATTATTGCTTCAAATGAATAAGTTGCTTTCAGCACAGGTTCAACAACTCATAATAGATAGGACCATTTTGATCCTTGGATATTTGGCGTTGATGTCGATTCGGGTGTTTGGCCTTACTTCACATACGATCTATTACACTTGGGTTATCGTAATGGATCAATTTTTCATCGCAAGTAATGATTCAGATCAAAAATAATTTTCTTTTATAGCGTTTTAGCTTCATTTCAGACATGCTAAATCGTCTTTCAAGGTATCTCGGCTTTAATTCATATGGTACAGAATGAGTACCGAAATCGTTTCAAAATTACTGCCTGACTAGCCCCAATTATTTTGCAAGCTCTTGATGAGTTTGCAACAATAGTAATGCCTCCAATTCTTGGTCTTCAAACTTGTTTGGCTGGTCTGGGCGATCTTTGTCTTACGTGTCAAAAGCACCACTTCTGAACCGAACAAACCATTTCCCATACATTCGCTATAAGCTTTTGGGAGTAATCTGTGTGCTTCATCGGTATATTTTCTTTTTCAAATGAAAGAAGTAAAGCAAAACTTCCCGCATATGACTTTTTTTGGCATAAATTCGATATTTGCGAAGCAAAAAAAAAAACGTGGTTGTTTGCACTATAATGTTCAATAGCTAAGTGAGAATAAATGACAAAAATCTACCCTTCAAAATGACGTAAGTTATTAAAAACAAAAACCGAGTTCAAAAGCTACTCCATCTATTATAAATCCCGCATTTTTAATTTCAATATGTATTTCTAGAATTAAACCATTTACTTCAGATTGTAATCATTACAATTGTATACTGATAACTGAATGACCTACTTTTCAAATTCCATTTATTTTAGTTTCTTTAGGAATACCATAGTTATTTTAATTTTTTTAAATAAATCTCATAATTAATATTAATCATACGTCTTGTAATAAAAAACGTAAATAATTTATCATTGATTTTAAATAGCTTGAACAAAATTAGAATACATTTAAAAAATATTTTTGATAACACAGTTATAAACAACAATACAATATTTAACCGTTTTAATAAAATATTTTGATTTTGATACACAATTTATAGTTTTTTAAAACAACATAATTTATATACCATATATTACAAAGGATTATTTTTAATCTAAATACTTCCAAGATAACACTAAATGCCCAGAACTCACATTCCTACGGATAATTTGTCTTATAATTTTTATTCTTAACCACTGTGAATAGAAGAATGTTTACAAAACAAAGAATGTTGACATTTCAAGTGTTTTTTTTTTGTTTGTCAAATAACAGATAGTTTCAGCTACATACACCAGTAGTTACAAAAATTGCTTGCCACACTTGGAATTTAGTTCACACTATCAAATAAAATTTCTCATTCAATACGATGAACAATGGCAACAAAAATACAAACAATAAGAAAAAACTATAGATAATTTTATCTACCTTGAGATTTTTGCTGATATAGATAGATGACAACAGATATTCCGCAATATTGTAACAAATTGTGAAGTATACTTGTAGGCTTTTAAACAATTTTTAATAAAATTTTATTTACCTTGAGTTTTTATTGATAAAAAGGGTGTGATAGCAAAGATTCAACAAAATTATAAAAATATCGGATACTACTTGTAGGCATTTAACCGGCAGAAATTCAGCAAAATTTTAACAGACTCTGCAGTTTTAACAAATATTCTGTGCTCTATTAAAACTAAATATTTTTTAAATTATTTTCTCTATTTAGTTTATTTGTATATCAGAGATTATTTAGTATTTTTTATTTTGTGGGCAATTTAATTTTATACTTGCGTTATTTCTAAATTTTAATTGGTAGTATTGGTATAGTGGTTGTTGCGTTTTCAGTGATTTTAAAACTGTTTACACCAGAAACCATTTCAATTGCCAATGGAATTTTGCAAAAAAAAACAAGTAAGAAAGTATGGTCGGTCAAGCCCGACCATATAATACCCTACACTAAGTAAAAGAACAAAAACATTTTTCTTTTAAAATTTCAACAATTTATATTTTTGAGTGATTTGCGGAAGTGGGTTTATATGGGAGCTATGACCAATTATGGACCGATCACCATGAAATTGGGTCGTGTGATTTATGTCTGTATGAAAGTTATTTATGTTGAATTGTGTGTGTATACCAACATTTTAAGGCGATTTATGCAATTTAAAGTGATTTTCGGAAGCGGGTCTATATGGGAGCTATGACTAACTATGGACCCATCGTAACAAAATTTGGTGACATGATTTTTGTATATAGTAAACTTCTTTGCAGAGGAATTTGTGGAGATACATATATAAATTAAACATTTATGACCGATGAAGTCCAATTTCGAGAGGACATTTGTATGGGGGCTAGGTGAAATAATGGACCGTTTTCAGCCAGTTTCAATAGGCTTCGTCCTTGGGCCGAAAAAATAATTTGTTCCAAATTCGATCGAAATATCTTCAAAATTGCGACCTGTAGTCTGCGCACAAGGTTTACATGGACAGCCAGCCGACCAGCCAGCCAGACGGACATCGTTTAATCGACTCAGAAAAGGATTCTAAGTCGATCGGCATACTTTGAGGTGGGTGTTAGACTAATATTTTTTGGCGTTACAAACATCTGCACAAACGCATTATACCCTCCCCATTATGGTGGCGTAGGGTATAACTATAGATATACTTTTATCTACCTTGAGATTTTTACTGATATTATAGATGACAAGATATTCAACAATATTGTAACAAATTGTGAAGAATACTTGTAGGCTTTTAACCAATTTTTACTGATATAAAGAGATGATAGCAGATATTCAAAAAATTGTAACAAACTGCGTTGTATACTTGAAGGTTTTTAACAAATATTCTGTGCTCTATTAAAAAAAATAGTTTTTTGAATTATTTTCTCCATTTAGGTTATTTGTATTTTTCATTTTGCGGCCAATTTAATTTTATACTTGCGTTATTTCAAAATTTTAATTGGTAGTATTGGTAAAGTGGCTGTTGCGTTTTGAGTGAGTTCAAAGCTGTTTACACCAGAAACCATTTCAATTGGCAATGGAATTTTCCAAAAAAAACATATATTTTTTCAGAGCATACTTTTAGGTATACCAATGTTTGTGTATTTGCTGCCTAGCAATGGTTTCTGTATTTTATCCGCAGTGTATTTAGTGATTATTGCAAACAAAAAATAATGTTTATTTTGAGAGGCCTTCATTGGATTTTTTACAGAACTAATTTTACGCCAGCATTAAAAACTCTTTAGGGTTTGCTTATTGCTGTAAAAACTGTCAACAAGGCATGAAATTAAAATTGTTCATTTGAGCTTTTTATTAGATTTTTCAACTGGCCACAAGAATTAGTGTCAAAAAAGTTAAAATATAAAATAATGCGGAATTAAGCAACTTGGAACAATAATAATTTCAACAATTATTTTCATATAAATATAAAAATAGCTATGAATATTGAAACTAAATTTGGTAAAAAAAACTAAACTTCTTAGCTAGAACCTATTTCAAAGACAACATATGTTCAAAATTAAGTACATAATAATATAAATTTGAGAGGCTTATGAAAGTACTTGATTTTTGAAGATTGGTACATTAGGTTTTTAAAATTTTTCAAAATATTACCAAAATTATTTCATATTGAAATAATGAAAGAATTAATTTCTCTAATAATAAATCACATTTTCGGATATTTTTCAAAAATCTTGCTGTAGAATTTTATTGATGTATAAATTTTGCTAGTCTTCTTTAGACAAACTTTACTGTGTTAATTTCTATTTGTTCAGAAAACCTAAAATCTATGTTGTGTTTGTGCAACATCAGCTATTAGCTGCAATTTATTTCATTAGTTCACCTAGTTTATATCAGATTTAATAATTTTACTTATATTTTTATTTGTATCACGTTTCTATAGCTCTATAAATTTATATTATTATCAATATAATTATTGTATTATTTTCAATTTTCATTTTGCTAGGTTTACTACACTTGACTCCTTTTTGTCTGTATGTTATTATTTATTTGTGCATCATTTACCATATAATCTCCACAGAGTATTAAAAGAGCAGCCACATAAGTAAAATAAAAACTTGCTAAAAACCATAAAAACTTTCATTTTTTCTTGCAACGTTATCATGATGCCATACAAAATTGCACATTGCTTTCAATCAGCCCATTGACCAGTATTTATTTATTTTTGCTGTCTTTCTGGTTTTTCTTCAGTTTCAGACTCATCTTTCAATTTGATAACTGGTTTTTTCTTGCAATTTATGGCATTTCTTCCGCAACATTTGACAATGAAATGTTAATGTGCTCTGTATTGTGTGCACAAGAGCGTGTGGCAACCGTATCAATGAATGGTACAACTCACATACGATTACAAATGACATTAAGAAAAGCAATTGATTTCACTGGGTAAAAATCGTCTTCATATGTACATCTCAATACATAAAAACACTCATGGAAAGTGAGGCATTTCTACTTGCTGCCATTTGTTTAAAATTTATGGGCAAATGTTTTCATAATAATGATGATGTTTCTGTTGATGTTTAAGCCACAAATGGTTTAAAATATAGTTTTTCTTATATGTTGTATGTATGTAATAAAGATGATTTCTACAGATTATTTATTATGGAAAAAGTGCAGCTACAATTAAAATTGTTTAAAATCGTTTAGCAAAGAAATGGAATTGTTGGAGCAACATGACAGTTTTTCTAAAATGCAAATAAATTAATATTTTAAAGCAAATAAATGTTAAATGGTGGTTAAATTTTTAACATATTTCTGATCAAAATGTATGAAAAATCTTGAAAATAAATAAATTTCATCAAAAAAGTCAATAAAACAGTTTTTACTTGCAACATAAGCAAAATTGCACCAAAAAAAATTTTTACCATGAAATTAAAAAGCTTAAAGTAATATCAACAAGAACAAAATGTAGTTGCAACAAAAATTGTATCTTGCAACATGACAATTTTATGCTAAATACTGTTCAAATATAATCACTATAGCTAAATTTATACATATAAACTAATGCTGCTAAGAGTAAGTACTTGCAACATAGCGACTTGTTGTAAAAATTTCTGATAAACAAAATTATGTATATGATTTTCCAAAGATAAAAAATTTATTTTTAAAAGATAAAAATTTGTTGCAAAATAATTTTGTGCTTGCAACATGATACATTTTGACTAAAAATTCAATAAAATTAAAAAAAAAATATAGCAGAAATATCAATAGACCCATAATTGTACCTAAAATCGCGATTTAACTTAAATGAAGTGTATACTTGCAACGTAAGTAATGAATTTAAAAATCCATAAAAAGTTTGTATAAAATGATATAGAATACCAATTATACCATTTTCTGCTTAAAATAGTTGTGCTACAACATAATTTAGTTCTTGCCACATAATTATGTTTCGCTAAAACGACTTTATAAATTCTAGTTTAAGTGCAATATGAATAAAAACCCTACTATTAATGGTAAGAATTCAATTTTAGTACTTGCAACACAATGATTTGTTTATAAAAACTAGTTGAAACTCATTTAAACTCATTTTATAGCTAAAAGTAATATATTTTTGAAGAAAAAAAAAATGTTGCAACATAATATTGTTCATGCCACATGTCGATTTTGAGGTCAGAATTCAAATATTCAAACATTCTTACAACATAATCTTATTTGTGGAAACAAAATTAGAAAAAATTCAATATAAGTAGGTACTTGCAACATAATTAAATTTTATAAAAAAATCAAAAAAAATTTTTTTAAATTTTGTTTAAACTAAAATTAGCTTTTTAGCAAAAACTAATTTTTAACCAAAAAATTGTTGCAACCTAATATTTTTACTTGCAACATGCTAATTTTGTTTCTTATTCTTATAAAAAATCACTAGTTGCCATAGACTACAATAAAAACTTTAAAATTTACAAATATTTTAAACTTGCAACACAAAGAATTTTAACCAAACAGCCTAGTATCCTAATATTTTATCACGCATTTAAGTTTCCTTTACCCAAAATAAACAGATTTTCTTAATAGACAAGCTTAATGAAATAATGTAATAAGAGATGTAGGTGCAGCATACAGTTTTTGCTTGATATATTAATATGTTGGTGGAGAATGTGTTAAAAGTAAAAGCTGTTTTAAAATCAACGTAAAGAATGAGTTGCATATATACATACATATGTATGTGATTTAGTAATGGTTCATCATACATATTTAAGACAACTTTCTTAATTGCTTTTCAAAAAATCAATTTTACCATTACTTCATGCGCATTTAATTTATCTCAGTTTTTTTTAAAACATCAGCCATATCAGCAAAATTACCAGCAACAACTTTTCTAATTGCCACTAGTAACTATATGATCAAGGTAAAATAAGAAAAAATATATAACAACTTCATAGCACACCTTCACCAACTATTTTGAAGTTAAAAACATACAGATTTTATTTTATAAACATCAGATTGAAAAGAAAAAACATGCAATAGAAATGCCGGTTGTTCAGTTTGTTTTGCTAATATTATTCTCCACTCATTTCAGTTTTATTAATATTGCTGTTGAATGTTTAAAAACACCTTACCAAACTACACCATACAATAACACTCCCAAAAACCACAACCACTTTGTAAAGATAAAAAATCTCTTACAGTATATTTGTAAGACTTGTTTTTCTTGATAGCTAAATTTTAAGAGAGTTGAATGCAGATAAGATTTTTTTTAAAAAATAAAAAAAAGAGAAAAAATTTTCTCTTAAAATTTTACTAGTTCTCAATGATTTTATACAAATTCTTCATTACTTTAAAAATAAACGACAAAAAACAACAACATTCAAAAGCAAATTATTATTATTATTAATATTATGGAATAATGTTTTAGCTTAAATTTAAATATTCGTAGTGTAAAAAGAAAAAGTATACGAAATTATACATCGATGGAAAATTTGAGTTCTTTTGATGCCCATTTCATACTATGAATTGAGTATACAGAGATTGTCAGATAGGAATGAAATTAGGTTTAAACAAATTTGAATAAACATTGAACTGGACTGAATTTTAAAAAACGAGAAAAACCATTTCGGTGAAATTACATGATGTTTATGATCAAGAAATTTCATCTATGTATTTGAATAAATTCTATGAAAAAAATTAAAAAAACTAAAATTTTGTCGAAAATTTTTCAAATTTTTAAATAAATTTTTTTTTTTTTTAAATTTCTTATAACCAATTGAATGCGTCTCTCAAAGACCTTTCATATGATACCAAATTTACATATACTTCCTTTGGAAGCAATATGGAAAAAATGTAAAAAACCTCAAAAAAGGACCTTTTTATCC
The DNA here is from genome assembly GCF_958450345.1 of Calliphora vicina. Taxonomy (NCBI): domain Eukaryota; kingdom Metazoa; phylum Arthropoda; class Insecta; order Diptera; family Calliphoridae; genus Calliphora; species Calliphora vicina. Next base: position 109,759,525 of record NC_088783.1, on the reverse strand, counting down.
TTCGATCCAGCTCGCCAAATATTGACCCCAGGACGAAAAAAATTCAAAACGTAGTCTTAGAATGAATCAAATTTTCATTTTAGGCGGGAACATCGATACCTTATTTTTTCTCCATACAAACGGGGCCACCCTAATATACATAAATGCTGTAGAATAAAAATTTACAATTTTCTGCTTAAATAAAGGTGCTACAACATAATTTAGCTCTTGCAATACAATTTTTAGCTAAAAATTCTTCATAAATTCATGTTTACATGCAATATGAATCGGAACTCTACTTTTGGCGGTTAGAATTCAATTTTAGTACTTGCAACACAAAGATTTCCCAATAACAACAACTTAAAACTGATTTATACTCGTTTTATAGCAGAAAGTAATATATTTTTGGGGAAAAAAATAATGTTGCAACATAATATTGTTCTTGCCACATTTCGATTTTGAGGTAAAAATTCAAATATTCTTACAATATAAGCAGAAAAACTTATTTGTGGTAATAAAATTTGGACAAAAATTCAGTATTAGTACTTGCAACATAATTAAATTTTATAAAAAAAATCAAAATTTTTTTTCCAATTTTTAAACTAAAATAAAAAAAAATTTCACCAAACATTTTTTTAATATTTTTCTTAAAGTATACTTTGGTGTAGGGTATACAGATACGGCACAGCCGAATTAGCACTCTTGTTTGTTCAAAATTGACCAAAGAGCTTAAAAAACTTTATTATTTGTTATAGAACCCTTTCTTATTTTGTCTTATTTGCATATTATAGTGTTTACTTGTCAAAATAAATTGTTGCAACCTATTATTTTTACTTGCAACATGCTAATTTTGTTTCTTATTCTTATAAAAGATCACTATTTGCCATAGTCTTGCAACATAAAGAATTTCAACCAAACAGCCTAGTATCCTAATATTATATCACGCATTTAAGTTTTATTTACCCAAAATAAACAGATTTTCTTAATAGACAAGCATAATGAAATAATGTAATAAGCGATGTACTTGCAGCATACAGTTTTTGCTTGAAATATTAATATGTTGGTGGAAAATGTATTTAAAGCAAAAGCTGTTTTAAAATCAACGTAAAGTATGAGTTGCATATACATATACATATGTATATGATTTAGCAATGTTTCTACATACACATTTAATACAACTTTCCTAATAGCTTTTCTTAAGAAAACATTACTTTCATTGTATAAAAAATCAATGTTGCAATTACTTCATGCACATTTGATTTATCTCAGTTTGTTAAAATCATCAGCCAAATCAGCAAAATGACCAGCAACAACTTTCCTAATTGCCACTAGTAACTGTATGTTGGAAGTTTATGTTCAAGGTAAAATAAGAAAAAATATATAGCAACTTCATACCACACCTTCACCAACTATTGTGAAGTTAAACACATACAGATTTTATTTTATAAACACCAGATTGAAAAGAAAAAACATGCAATAGAAATGCCGGTTGCTAAGTTTGTTTTGCTAACATTATTCTCCACTCATTTCAGTTTTACTAACATTTCGGTTGAATGTTTAAAAACACCTTACCAAACTACACAATACAATAACGCTGCCAAAAAACACAACCACTTTGTAAAGACAAAAAATCTCTTACAGTATATTTGTAAGACTTGTTTTTCTTGTTAACTAAATTTTAAGAGAGTTGAAGGCAGTGAGAAAAGTTCGTCTGTAAGTTGGTCTTTGCAGCCATACTTCAAAGACCATTTTGTAACAATACATGTCAAGTTGTGGTAGGACAAGAGTGTAAACTAGAAAACAAGTGCAAACTACAAACACAAGAACATGAATATTCTGACTTACACATCGACATTTAATAGGCAAAAAATATAAAAGGAAACCAAATCATAGACACACACACAAATATAGAAACTAATTTGTTACAAAAACGTACAAATGAACGGTTTCTAAAATATTTGAAAACAAGAAAAATACTCTGGTAGAAGATGCGGCAACAACATTGTCAACATGAGTTAACAAAAACATTATCGTTGACAATAAAAAGTGTGTAAAAACACAAGTACAATGGAAACAAGTGTTTTTAAAAGGTTATTCACGCAGGTCTCTTTTAGAATTACTCTCACGGTGAGTTGTAATTTTGAAATATCTCTGTGTATGAATTAATGTTTACAATGTTCATGTTGCTAGTAAAAAATTTTGTTGCGGAAACATTGCTTTGTATTTCTCCGGCATACTCTCGTGGCGAGGTATATTTGGGAAATATTTTGTTGCCGATACATTTCTTTGCATTATAACATGTTTTATTATATTTTCTGATGGAAGCATCAATTTTATTCACATATAATGGCTAAAATGTACTTGTTGCAAGTTAAAATTGTGTGGCCGAAATATTTCTTTGCAATATAACATGTTGTATAACATGATTCGATGCAAACATGCATTTGATTTTAACATAAAGACTAAAATGTACATGTTGCAAGTTAAAGATATTGGTGCAGCATCAGATTTTTGAAAGTCTACATGATATTTGTTAACTAATGTGAAAATATACTACAAAATACTATGTTGCAAGTATTACTTCTATATTTTGTTAAATGTTGCAAGTTTATAAAGTCTGATTTTGAAACTTTTGTTTGCAATTTAACATAACCAATTTGATTTTAGTCTTGATATAAATTTATTTCATCAATTTTATGTTGCAAGGACTTCTAAATTATTTTTGCACATGTTGCAAATTTAAAAAATTATGTTTTTGATTTACATATTATGATATACGACTGTGAACATAAATTTCATTCAAGTTGAACAGATAAATTGGTATGTTGCAAGTAAAAATGATCTGTTGCGAGTACATATTTAAGCATTTTAGGTTTCTAAAACTAGTTTTAACGTTAACTGATAAATAATTTAAATATTAAATAATAAAAAGTAAGTAATTTTGTTAAGAATCCTTATGTTGCAAGTGTACAAATTGTGTGGCCGATATTTTTGTATATTTTTTTTAAACCAATAGCTTTTAATATTCATGTGGCAAGAAAAACATATGTTGCAGCAATATATTTTTACTAGTTTTTATTCATAAAATTAATTTATTATTTTATTTGCGATGATTTTAAATACTTTTAGGGCTCTGTGTTATGTATTTTGGATGTTGCAAGTTTAAATAATGTGTTTTAGAAATATTTGTTGTTCGTAGAATACTAAATATGTGAAATTTTGTGTAATTTTGTAATCATTTTGAGAAAACATTAATATGAGATTTCATATTGCACGTTCAAAATTTGCTATTCTCAACTATTTCCATAGAATTTAGTTTGATTCATATTATTAATAACGATGTGAGAAATTTCAGCAATTTGTTATAAAAATTTTTATAACTTCTGTATGTGGCAAGTTGAAAATTCTATAAAATTGTATATGTTGCGTGTTAAAATTTTTGTATCATTAATATTTTATTAAGGTTTTATTAAAGTTTTAACTACTATTTCTAGTAAATTTAACATGTTGCATGTTAAGAAATTATGTTACAAGTTAAAATTTTTGTACCATTAATATTTTATTAAGGGTTTTAATTTTATCCACAATATCTTGTAAATTTAACATGTTGCAAGTTTAGGAATTTTGTTGAAAGTTATAATTTTTGTACCATTAATATTTTATAAAAATTTTGTCTACAATTTCTTGTAAATTTTATATGTTGCAAGTTAAGAGATTAAGTTGCAAGATAAAATTTTTGTACCATTAATATTTTATAAAAATTTTGATAACAATTTTTAATAAATTTTATATGTTGCAAGTTTAGAAATTATGTTGCAAGTTAAAATTTTTGTACTATTAATATTTTATTAAGGTTTCATTAAAATGTTGTCTACAATTTCTCGTAAATTAAACATGTTGCAAGATAAGAAATATGTTGCAAGATTAAATTTTTGTGTCATTAATATTTTAATAAAATTGTTTCTGCAATTTCTTGTAAATTTTATATGTTGCACGTTTAGAAATAATGTTGCAAGTTAAAATTTTTGTACCATTAATATTTTATTAAGGTTTTATTAAAATTTTGTCTACAATATCTTGTAAATTTAACATGTTGCAAGTTTAAAATTAGTTTTCCTTAAAGTTTTTTAAAATAAAACTTGTGTAAAATTTAAATTCTTTAATTTTTTAATAATGTGATAAACATTATAATTTAAGGTAAAATTCTTTTGTATTTTATATGTTGCAAGTTTAAACCTTTTTTTCTTTTAATTTGTATTAAGTCTGTTTTATTAAATTTTAATTATTTAGAAGTTTTCTGCAATGAGCAAGAAAATTTCTTTAACATTTAAATGTTGCCATCATTAAATTATATTTTATATACAGTTTATTGTGGCAAACTAATTCTATTTCCTTTAATATAAATAAAAAATGTTCTTTATTTATTACACTCCTACTAGCCTCTACAACATAAAGGCCCTCTAACACTATTTCCCTCAAATCTTTAACTGCCTGAGTATTATTTATTTACTCTTCATGAGAGTTGAACTCACCATACTCTGAGCATAACGAAAACTTGATTCGCCTCAATGAGTTTGTGTTTGATTTTGAGTTGTGATGATTGTTGTTACAATTTTTCAGTGGTAATGATGGTGATAGTGATGTTGGTTGAAAAAAAATCAAAGTAAAAGCAGAAGCAAAAGCAAAGATATCTACAACACACACGCACTTACCATACAAACGCTGTTTAAAATCCAGTTAAATGTGCATGCTTGTGGCATGCAATCGCATGTGATTTTACCATTTGATGCTGTATGACTTAAAACTTTTCATTTCAGTTGCAATTTGGCGCTTGACGCGTAACGATTGGTGTAACGGTTGAAAGCAGTGCTAAATTAAAATAAAGTGTTTTTCTGAAATAAATATACAGAGAAGAAGGAAAATATTTAAATTAAATTAAAAGAAGCTTGTTTTTTGAAAGCAAAATATAAATAAAGAAAAACGTCACAAGTGAATTTTGCGACAAAAATTAAAAAAAAAATTATATGTATTTAAAATTCAAATAAAACTAAAAACGTTATTTTTTATAATACATCTTTTTCTTTAAAAACTCGTTTATACTTTAGTGATTTAAAGCCTAAGTGCGTAAATCTTTCTCAATAAAAAAAAATCAAACTATTTATTCAATATCGCGGATACGACTTTTTTTAAACTCGCCTCAGTGTTTTAAACAAGTTGATTTAATAAAATTCATACTAATTTAAACGATTTCATTTTGATGCTGTAGTTTGTTTTTTTCATTTTTCTGTTTTGCTAAAACTTGTGTGGCAGCGAAAGTTTTTTTATTTAGCTTTTCGTTTGTTTTTCCATAAATGTGGTGGTGCAAGTTTTTCAAATATTATTATCATCAGCAATATCTTGGCCAGTTTTAATTGAAATTTTTTTTGTTTTCAAATTGTGTTGTTATAAATTATGCTGCATAAATAAAAGTGGATAAAATTGATTGATGTATGGAATTATGGCGAGCATACATAAGTGAACAAATGTGAGTTTTTTTAACAGTTTTGGTTTTTGTTAATTTGTAAGTTTATGAGTTTAATACCCTACATCAATAATTTACAATTGTTCGAATATAAAAAAAATTAACAAATTGAATAAGAAAAAAATAACTAGATGAAAAGAAAGAGTTAAATATTTATAACTACAATCGATACAACAATATTGTAATAGCTTACACTTACCTAATTTATTCGATTAATCGTATAAATTGTTACCTTATGTTAATTTCTTATTCGATTAATCGGTTACTCGAAATTCTTAAACTTTAGAGACCAATTTTAGCTGACGCATTTAAAAACTAATATTAAAAATATTATTTTTACAAAATAAATTTTTATATATATTATCGAATAATCGATTATTCGAGTAATTTTTAGAAAAATTCTTTGAATTGTTTTCTTATTACTAATTAGAATTTAGCCGCTTACATAAATAGTATTCGATTATTCGGTTAATCGTCAACTTTCTATATCTAGTGAAAATTATTTAAACGTATTTAAATAAAATATTTGTTAAAATCCGATTATTTATACAAAATATTTTATGTAATCGATTATTCGTTTAATTTTTTATTCGACTAATCGATTATTTGGATTTTTGATTGCATCGATTCATTTAAATTAGAATTTTCGTAAGTTTAATATTAAGTTTAAATATTTTTGATTTAATAGTTTAGACGTTTATAATTTATTCGAGTAACCGTATATTTTTTTTAACTTATGTTAATTTTTTATTCGATTAATCGGTTGTTCGAAATTTATTTTGTTCAATCAATTTAATATATTTAATTAGCCTATGTTACGTATCAGATAATTGTGATTTAATCGCTAGGATGTAAAGAATTTATTCGATTAATCGGTTAATAGTATATTTCGTTTAACTTTAGAGACTGTCAATAACAAATTTTAGCGACGAATTAAAAACTAATATAAAAATCATCATTTTCAAATAATAAATTTTTATGTAACCAATTAATCGAGTAATTTTTGATTCGATTAATCGTTTATTCGAGTTTCTTTTCAAAAACTTCGTTAATTTGCTTAATTCACAAATATTTCCTAATTACCAATTAGAATTTAATCGCTTAAACGAATAAATTATTATTCGATTATTCGGTTAATCGCATATTTGTTTACATATTTAAATACTCTATTTTAAACATTTGTTTACGCTATTTGTTAAAAACAGAATATTTTTACAAAATAAAATTTTATTTAATCGATTATTCGTTTAATATTTAAATTTAAATTTTCGTAAGTATAAAATTAATTTCTAATATTTTTGATTATTCGTATACATTACAAAACCAAACATTTTGGATAACGAATTTGAAATTAAATTATTTATGTGGAAATTTTTACAATACAAATTTTTGTTCTTTTATTCGAATAACTTGTAAATCTATTGTTGGAGTACTTTTTTGTAAATTATTTAGCGTAAGATTTCTAAGCAACATATGTTTGTTTGAATGAGGTATTCAAATAAAACTTTTTAGAAATCATTAAATTTTTTAATAAGTGAAAGTTTTGTATCAAATAAATCATATTTAATCGGTTTAATAATATTTTATATTATAAATCATAACAACAATTAATATAATAATAAATGATTAGTTTTTATCGGCTGAAAGTGGTCATGTAAAATAAGTTTAATTTTGGTAAATCAAAGCGACGAAATAATGAAAATTATATTTAAATACCTTTAACAAACCCTATTTAGTATATTTAGTATATCAGAATCCGTTAATAATAGCTTAATTTCTAATTTATTTATTGTTTTACAAACCAATAAAATTCTTTATTAATTTCTCATGTTATAGACTATTTTCAAATATTACCTATGAATTAATATTAATCATACGTATAGTATGCCTTAAATATTTTAAATTTGATTTCAACAGTTTAGCATGACTTTTGGTCAAAGTTCTATGTCTTTGCAATAAGTTTAAACAGAATGTATTCAATTGATAACAGAATTATATATCAGAATCTGCAAATTAGTTTTCAGAAGCAAATTATTGAAATCTTTCCCCTTGTCAACTATGTTCTATAATCTTAATTTTTTTGTAATCTGTTCAGCAATCTGTGATAAACAAAATGTTTTCCTGAGGCTTACAGATTTAGTCTGTATTTATTGACCGGATTTAATACAGTTTTTTCAATATTTCAAATATGGTTTATTAACCATGTGGCAAAATAGCATATATACAGAAATATCATTGGATAAAAGACGAAATGCGCAAGATAGGATTTCATTTAAGACCTATGGTTTGTTGAGGAAACTTCTTAGAATTTTCCGTAGATTGCGACCCGGCCTAATACATTTGTATGTATATAGTGTGGTTGTATATCCAACTATTTGTGTTAAATGTGTTATGCCCTGTTTGCAGATTAAAAAGGGATATTGTTTGCATTAAATTTGTAGTCCTTATGTTGTTGAAATAAAAATTGTTTAATGTCCGTCACGCTTGTTTGCTGATATATTTGGCTTTTTGTGGCAAATTCAAAACTTTGTATGGATTACAGGATATTTTTGTATAATTTTTTCAATGATTTCTAACATTTTAAAATAGAGGGGTTTATAAACTAATTTGACAAAATAAAATCGGTTTTACACCTGATGATTGAATATTTATGGCAATACATATGAATACATATAAAAATGCTCAAAGCAAGAGATTTTTGTGAAATTAACAAGGGAGTTAAATAAAATTTAATTTATAATTTGAAGGTAAATTTTTAATTTAGGCTTAAGTTCATTTTATTATAATTTATTTGTAATAATTCAAAGAATATCACTGAATACTAAAATTTTAGACAATTGGCTAATTGGAATGCATTTTCTACCCTGCCAAGGGAGTCGTCAATAACCTTCATTGTCTAAAATTTTAGTATTCAGTGATATTTTTTTGAAAAATAAATTATAATAAAATGAAGCCTAAATTAAAAATTTACCTTCAAATTATATATGTATATATAAAGTTCGAATAATTACCAAAAATTCTATGAATTAAATTTAATTTGTTTTTGGAATTTTTGAAAATATTTATTAATTTCTCAATAACGGCATTTCTTAATTCATAAATTTTATTCCTAAAATTTTACTATAAATATTAGCGTTGTATGGTAATTACATTTTAAAAATCCATCAAAAATTGTTTGAGTTAGAAAAGGTTTTTCATAATACATCTGAATTAATATTAATCATACGTAATGGAACCTTAATTATTTAAAAAACAAGTTTTAAGCCATTTTAAGAAAAATTTAAAAGAAATTTATAAACCGGCATAATACAATTTTAAAATTATTACATAAAGTGTTTAATTTAGTGCAGGAAAAAAGAAATGTATTAAAAGTTAAAAAAAATACATTTTCGATTTTTTGGAAATTTCAATAAATTTTCCAATAAATCAATTTTGCAACTTAAATTATTTTTATTAATTTAATAGCCTAAAGTATATTCTTTTGTACAAGTAAAATATTGTTTAATCTATACTCAATTACTAAAGTTATACATATTTTTCCAAAATAACTTTGGAGTTAATATTAATCATACGTATAGTATGGCCGAATTAATTTTAATGAAGTTTTCTATAGTATTGTTGGGAAATTTTAATTGCAAAATGTTAACAAACAGTCACCTAGCAACATAATATATCGTTAAAAATTCTTTATAGTAGTTCAAAGTTGACAAAAATTAAAAAGAAAAATATATATTTTTTTAACTTTCCTCAAAATAACTTTATAATTATTTGAATAGATAATTTACTTGTAAAGATAAGTAATTTCAACATATAGTATCCTGCTGTCTAATCTTGTGTTCGCCATACAAATTTCTGCAATTAATTTATTATTACTGAAGTTACAGACAATATTCCAATATAACATAGCAATTAATATTAATCATACGTATAGTACAACCAATTTTTTTAAAATCAAATATTCATATTTAAAGCGAAATATAGTAAATCTAAATACAAGTATAAAACAGATATTTTTTTAAAATATTATAAATCTTATAGAAACATTTATAAGATAAACAAACAGCTTCAATTTTATAAAAATTTTAAAGAAAAAAATAAAAATATTTCTTAGAAATATAATATTCTATTACAAAAGACCTTTAAGACTAGGCTTTCAGAAAAATTACCACCATTCATTACTTATATTTGAACAAAATTATTTTATTTAATTGGTCTCTTTCATTACCTAGTTACCCACATTATAAAACCCCAATTAAATTATGATATTTGTTCACCATTTTCACATCTTTCCCTGCATTCGTCATTAAAAGCGAAGTCAACTTTCATTTATATGATTTCTTCTTCATCTATATTGTCAATTTAATGACTGTATAACTTGTATTTAAAACGAACTATTTTTGGGTAGACACCAGTTATGTTTTTATTTAATTTTTTTAAACTTATTTTTTAGTTTCCATTTCTACTTGTTAATGGAATTAGTTTTATTATATGAATACTTTCTCGTATCTGTTACACTAAAATAATAAATTTGGTATAAAAAATTTTCATTACAATAAACTATTTACCCTTCTTTTTTGTAGTTCATACATCTGATATTCATTTTGTTTATTTACTGGGAAAAACATGTTGAAAAAAAAACTGTGATAATTTATGTAAGCAACATGTAGCTTCAATAAAAAGAAATAAAACTGAATCATATGAATAGCTTATGTAAAACGAGGATGGCAAAAAAAGTTCAATAAATTTAGAATAAACAAAATTTATGCATCCAAAATTTTATTTTTGTATAAATAACTTTTATTTCAAAAATTTAACTGTTTGTACTTTCTATTATTGTCTATAATGTGATTAACTATCTAAAGTGTTGTTTTAAATATTTCATTAAAAAAAATTTATAATTTGTTTTGGGAATAAGTATCTCCAAATTTGTATAATAAATTCTATTTAAAAGAAAGCGGCAGGAAACAAAAAGTAGCCTTGAATCTTAGCTTTTGTAAATCGTTATAGTTTTAAAAATCGTTCAACAATTACTTTGGTTATGGACAAGTTTTCAATAAAACCTCATAATTAATATTAATCATACGTATAGTAGGCCCAATTTTTAAAAATCTAGTTTTAACACTTTAAATTAAATTTTTTTTTGAAAATTGTTAATTTAAATAGCAAAGCGAAATAAAATCTAATATTTGAATGAAAATACAATGCAAATATTTCAAAATAAACATTATAAATTAAAGGATTTCGAATTTTGATTTTCGTTTTTGGAAAATCTCGAAATTTATTTAATAGAAAAAAGTTGTAGCAAATATTTAATAATACAAAAATGGAGTCTAGAGTTTTAGCTATTATCAGCCGTTAAAATTTTGGAAATCGTGTACCAATTGCTATACTTATGATGATTTTTCAACATAACCTCCTAATTAATATTAATCATACGTATGGTATGACCAAATTATTCAAAATCTAGTTTTAACACTTTCTCTCTAAAACTTTTGGGAAAATTATAAATTTGAATGAAATAATATTTTTAAACTTAAGCTCCTAATTAATATTAAGCATACGTATGGTATCATCAGTTCATTAAAAATCATTATTAAACACTTTTAAATTAAACTCTTATAGAAAATTGTTTATTTGAGTAGCAAATGGAAAGAAAATCTTCTAGTTTAAACAAAAAACATTATAAGGGATTTCTAAATTAGATTATTTTTTTTGGAAAATCTCCAATTTTTTATAACAAAAGAAAGTGGCAGCAAATATTTAATAACACCAAAAAGTAGTCTAGGATCTTAGCTTTTGTCAGTCGTTGAAATTTTAGAAATCGCTTACTAATTGCACTAGTTACAGACAATTTTTCAACCTAACCTCATAATTAATATTAATCATACGTATGGTATGACCAAATTATTAAAAATTAAGTTTAAACACTTTCTCTCTAAAATTTTGGAAAAAAATATGAATTTAGATGATAAAGCTAAGAAAAATCTACTAATTTAAAAAAAATTCTATATAGATATTTCAAAATTAAACACTATAGACAAAAGAATTTCGATATAATACTATTTTTTTTAGAAAATTTCTAAATTTTTATAATAAAAGAAATTTGTAGGGAATATATTATAACATTGGAAAGTAGTCTGTAAATTTAGCTTTTGTAAGTCGTTAACTTTTTCAAAATTGTTTACAAATTGCCCTGGTTATAGATAATTTTTCAATATAACCTCCTAAATAATATTAATCATACGTATGGTGTGACCAAATTATGCAAAATTAAGTTTAAACACTTTCTCTTTAAAAATTTAATGAAAATTATGAACTCAAATGATAAAACGAAAGAAAATCTACTAGTTTAAAGAAAAAACCTAAAAAATATTATAAAATTAAAGATTACAGATAATCAAAACTGTACAAATTGTGCTAGTCGTTGGCTTTAAATATCCTTACCACCCTCGTTTATATTATCTACATTATATAAATTTACTTATACACATTTAAGTTTTCATAGATGTCTGTAAAATTATCTGTGTGTGTCTACTCGTCTTTTTGCTGTGCATTAACTAAAACGTGTGCACTTGTCTATGTATTTGTCTGTGCCGGCTTAAATTTTCTAACAACAGAACATAAACCAACAACACATACGCCAAACAAACCGCCACAAAAAAAAAAAGAACAACGGAACCAACAAAAAAGGCAACTGGATGGAAATGGATGTTTTTAAAAAATGTATATTCCTCAAAAAACATAACAGGGAAAACTGCATGGTAGTAACATAAATGTATGTGTCTAAATTTAATTTGGCTTGAATATATCTAGTGTATGTACAATATTTTGTTTTGAAAGATAAAAACAAAAAATCATACTTTTTTTATAAAGTACTTTGGCAGTCTTAACTGGCTTGCCACACATATCAACAACAACATCATTATCATCTTCGTCAACATTTTATGGCAGACAGACCTACAAAAAAAACATACAAACATACGATCTCATACTGGCAACAACTACAAGACTGATAAGTTTGCAACAGCAAGCAACATATTAAAACTTACTCGTCGTGAAAACAGACAGTGGAGAAGATGGAGATTTTATAGTTTTTCGTGTGTTTTTGAAAAATTAAAACCCTTCAACCATACTTTTCTTTGACGCTAATAATTCTTGTTCCAAAGCCACAATGGTTTTTTGGTACAATTTTAGAGGATTTTTATTTTGTTTAGACGAATATTGTGGAATATTTTGCAATTAGCGGGAGTTATTGTTTTCGCCAAAAGTGTAAAATAAGTAATGAAATTTCTAGGAAATTGTAATTATATAAAGATCGTTTTTAAAACAAATACACCAGCATGAAATTTAAGGTATGTGCTGATATTTTTTTTCGTCGTAGTAAGACAAAATTCATAGAGAAGTACACATAGAGAGGAACTAGAATAAAACGCAAACAAAAAAATTATTAAAATTATTGTTTTTGTTGTCACATAGTTTTTTTTACTAATAAATTTTCACCATTTAAGTTTTGGCAACTGAGTTAGGTTTTTGACAAGAGAGTTTCCGTTCTATGTATACAAAATTATAAGAAAATCAGAACAAATTGTAAAATTCTCATTTCATTTCAGTGAAATAGACAAAATATATCCACTGAAACCATATTTATACACATGAATTCATTTAACAACTCTACAGGAAGAAAGTGAATGACCAAAACGGAAATATACTACAACCACAGAAGAGATGTTGATGAAATCATAAAATCTACACATGTAACAAAATGCTGGAATTTAGTTTTAACTTACTTTCATCTATAAAAACTTATTAAAGTTTTCTTGTTTATTTATTTGTATCCTTCATTTACATAGAATTCTTCTACTAGATTTTAGCTTCACTAAGTAAATTTGTTGTCTTCTTTGTTTCCTTCCTTCCGTTTAGGCTTTTAAATTTATTTATTTAGTCTTTTTTTTAAATTTTCTTTATTACACACTTTATAACAAAATGTTTTATTTCCTCCACTTTTCATTCTTCATTTTGGTAGGAATATTTAACAGAAAAGAAACAAAACTTTCCAAATGCTTGCATTTTATTTGATTCTAGTTTTTATTCTTCTCTCCAAATGTTCGAATGATTTATGAGTTTTGAACTATTTGTCAAGAATTGCTGAGGAAATAAATGATGACACATGTATGACGAATATTTGTTCTTTTTTAGTTTGTGCTGGAAAGAAATAATGCAAATTTTATAACTTTTGGTGAATTGAAATGGGGATATTAATTTTTTTTTTTAGTTTTCTTATGGTCTAAATGTGTTTGAGGATGACATAAATACTTTGCTAAAAGGACATCAATATTTAGTAGAAAATAATAATAGTTTTTATATGAGTGTTGCTTTTAGCAATAAATCAATTTCAAAGTAAAACTTTTTTATACAAATTTGACTAAAAAAGTTCTTTAATATAAATTTGTTTTATACATTACACTCCAACTAAATATTTTAAACCATAAAATATAAAGAATTCCTTAGCCTTGGTCGCTTTCTCAAAACGTAAAGAGAACTAAAACCATAATAACCAAAAATACGCGAATAGATTTTAATGTTTTTTTAAAATTGTGTCAATTATCATACTGAATTCAACAACATTGTTTGCCATTCATCCAGAAAAGGCCTTTACCGTGACAAAGAGCGAAGAGATCGGACACCCATTTATCATTAGCATATTTTGTTGAACGCTATATCCGTCCATGGTGATTTGACGAAACAAACTGCCAGCCAATTCGACAGATGTAGCTTCAACAATATGGCGGCAATCAACTGTCAAAGTTCGGAAGTCCCTATTGTAAGACCCTTTATAATATTTGAAACATTTTAAATTTTTTTTAGGCAAACCGAATAAATAAAACCATTTTTTAAGTGTCAAACACGAACCATTTCTATGATGCCGTTTTTTTCCCCCAAAAGTAACAAAAGTAGATTAAGGTATAGTGAATGCTATTTTTAGTATTTGTTATACTTTAGTTACAAACCAAAAAGTTATGGAAATAAACGGAAACAGCTCATAGTTACAATTTTACGGACATTTTTATACAAAAATCCATCAGCATTCAAATGTATCCTGTATAAATCTAAATAAGCAACCAAAACCCCCGTTGGCAAACCAAAACTCAGCCCATATAATATCCCACCAACTATTTAGCCATTAAAACTGACAGATTTGTACACTTTTTTCCTTTTTCATTCAACATTTTGAAGGTTTGATAATGAATGTATGGAGGGAGAAGGCAAAGTTTAAACAAAAATTCAAAAGATTTTGTAGTTACAGAGCGGCATGAAATATTCTCAGAAAACAAACACACATGAACTGTTATGTTTGAGCCTGCAGGCACATGTTTTATATCCGTATACTGTGATAAATATGTATGGGAGGTTGTATTAATGTTACAATATCACATGGTAAATGAACCTTAAATAATAAATGAATTTTAAAGAACGTTTCTAGAACGTGGACATATTTTCAGACATTAGAGCAGAGATTGCAAAGCATACTATGACTAGACTATGACTAGACTATGACTAGACTATGACTAGACTATGACTAGACTATGACTAGACTATGACTAGACTATGACTAGACTATGACTAGACTATGACTAGACTATGACTAGACTATGACTAGACTATGACTAGACTATGACTAGACTATGACTAGACTATGACTAGACTATGACTAGACTATGACTAGACTATGACTAGACTATGACTAGACTATGACTAGACTATGACTAGACTATGACTAGACTATGACTAGACTATGACTAGACTATGACTAGACTATGACTAGACTATGACTAGACTATGACTAGACTATGACTAGACTATGACTAGACTATGACTAGACTATGACTAGACTATGACTAGACTATGACTAGACTATGACTAGACTATGACTAGACTATGACTAGACTATGACTAGACTATGACTAGACTATGACTAGACTATGACTAGACTATGACTAGACTATGACTAGACTATGACTAGACTATGACTAGACTATGACTAGACTATGACTAGACTATGACTAGACTATGACTAGACTATGACTAGACTATGACTAGACTATGACTAGACTATGACTAGACTATGACTAGACTATGACTAGACTATGACTAGACTATGACTAGACTATGACTAGACTATGACTAGACTATGACTAGACTATGACTAGACTATGACTAGACTATGACTAGACTATGACTAGACTATGACTAGACTATGACTAGACTATGACTAGACTATGACTAGACTATGACTAGACTATGACTAGACTATGACTAGACTATGACTAGACTATGACTAGACTATGACTAGACTATGACTAGACTATGACTAGACTATGACTAGACTATGACTAGACTATGACTAGACTATGACTAGACTATGACTAGACTATGACTAGACTATGACTAGACTATGACTAGACTATGACTAGACTATGACTAGACTATGACTAGACTATGACTAGACTATGACTAGACTATGACTAGACTATGACTAGACTATGACTAGACTATGACTAGACTATGACTAGACTATGACTAGACTATGACTAGACTATGACTAGACTATGACTAGACTATGACTAGACTATGACTAGACTATGACTAGACTATGACTAGACTATGACTAGACTATGACTAGACTATGACTAGACTATGACTAGACTATGACTAGACTATGACTAGACTATGACTAGACTATGACTAGACTATGACTAGACTATGACTAGACTATGACTAGACTATGACTAGACTATGACTAGACTATGACTAGACTATGACTAGACTATGACTAGACTATGACTAGACTATGACTAGACTATGACTAGACTATGACTAGACTATGACTAGACTATGACTAGACTATGACTAGACTATGACTAGACTATGACTAGACTATGACTAGACTATGACTAGACTATGACTAGACTATGACTAGACTATGACTAGACTATGACTAGACTATGACTAGACTATGACTAGACTATGACTAGACTATGACTAGACTATGACTAGACTATGACTAGACTATGACTAGACTATGACTAGACTATGACTAGACTATGACTAGACTATGACTAGACTATGACTAGACTATGACTAGACTATGACTAGACTATGACTAGACTATGACTAGACTATGACTAGACTATGACTAGACTATGACTAGACTATGACTAGACTATGACTAGACTATGACTAGACTATGACTAGACTATGACTAGACTATGACTAGACTATGACTAGACTATGACTAGACTATGACTAGACTATGACTAGACTATGACTAGACTATGACTAGACTATGACTAGACTATGACTAGACTATGACTAGACTATGACTAGACTATGACTAGACTATGACTAGACTATGACTAGACTATGACTAGACTATGACTAGACTATGACTAGACTATGACTAGACTATGACTAGACTATGACTAGACTATGACTAGACTATGACTAGACTATGACTAGACTATGACTAGACTATGACTAGACTATGACTAGACTATGACTAGACTATGACTAGACTATGACTAGACTATGACTAGACTATGACTAGACTATGACTAGACTATGACTAGACTATGACTAGACTATGACTAGACTATGACTAGACTATGACTAGACTATGACTAGACTATGACTAGACTATGACTAGACTATGACTAGACTATGACTAGACTATGACTAGACTATGACTAGACTATGACTAGACTATGACTAGACTATGACTAGACTATGACTAGACTATGACTAGACTATGACTAGACTATGACTAGACTATGACTAGACTATGACTAGACTATGACTAGACTATGACTAGACTATGACTAGACTATGACTAGACTATGACTAGACTATGACTAGACTATGACTAGACTATGACTAGACTATGACTAGACTATGACTAGACTATGACTAGACTATGACTAGACTATGACTAGACTATGACTAGACTATGACTAGACTATGACTAGACTATGACTAGACTATGACTAGACTATGACTAGACTATGACTAGACTATGACTAGACTATGACTAGACTATGACTAGACTATGACTAGACTATGACTAGACTATGACTAGACTATGACTAGACTATGACTAGACTATGACTAGACTATGACTAGACTATGACTAGACTATGACTAGACTATGACTAGACTATGACTAGACTATGACTAGACTATGACTAGACTATGACTAGACTATGACTAGACTATGACTAGACTATGACTAGACTATGACTAGACTATGACTAGACTATGACTAGACTATGACTAGACTATGACTAGACTATGACTAGACTATGACTAGACTATGACTAGACTATGACTAGACTATGACTAGACTATGACTAGACTATGACTAGACTATGACTAGACTATGACTAGACTATGACTAGACTATGACTAGACTATGACTAGACTATGACTAGACTATGACTAGACTATGACTAGACTATGACTAGACTATGACTAGACTATGACTAGACTATGACTAGACTATGACTAGACTATGACTAGACTATGACTAGACTATGACTAGACTATGACTAGACTATGACTAGACTATGACTAGACTATGACTAGACTATGACTAGACTATGACTAGACTATGACTAGACTATGACTAGACTATGACTAGACTATGACTAGACTATGACTAGACTATGACTAGACTATGACTAGACTATGACTAGACTATGACTAGACTATGACTAGACTATGACTAGACTATGACTAGACTATGACTAGACTATGACTAGACTATGACTAGACTATGACTAGACTATGACTAGACTATGACTAGACTATGACTAGACTATGACTAGACTATGACTAGACTATGACTAGACTATGACTAGACTATGACTAGACTATGACTAGACTATGACTAGACTATGACTAGACTATGACTAGACTATGACTAGACTATGACTAGACTATGACTAGACTATGACTAGACTATGACTAGACTATGACTAGACTATGACTAGACTATGACTAGACTATGACTAGACTATGACTAGACTATGACTAGACTATGACTAGACTATGACTAGACTATGACTAGACTATGACTAGACTATGACTAGACTATGACTAGACTATGACTAGACTATGACTAGACTATGACTAGACTATGACTAGACTATGACTAGACTATGACTAGACTATGACTAGACTATGACTAGACTATGACTAGACTATGACTAGACTATGACTAGACTATGACTAGACTATGACTAGACTATGACTAGACTATGACTAGACTATGACTAGACTATGACTAGACTATGACTAGACTATGACTAGACTATGACTAGACTATGACTAGACTATGACTAGACTATGACTAGACTATGACTAGACTATGACTAGACTATGACTAGACTATGACTAGACTATGACTAGACTATGACTAGACTATGACTAGACTATGACTAGACTATGACTAGACTATGACTAGACTATGACTAGACTATGACTAGACTATGACTAGACTATGACTAGACTATGACTAGACTATGACTAGACTATGACTAGACTATGACTAGACTATGACTAGACTATGACTAGACTATGACTAGACTATGACTAGACTATGACTAGACTATGACTAGACTATGACTAGACTATGACTAGACTATGACTAGACTATGACTAGACTATGACTAGACTATGACTAGACTATGACTAGACTATGACTAGACTATGACTAGACTATGACTAGACTATGACTAGACTATGACTAGACTATGACTAGACTATGACTAGACTATGACTAGACTATGACTAGACTATGACTAGACTATGACTAGACTATGACTAGACTATGACTAGACTATGACTAGACTATGACTAGACTATGACTAGACTATGACTAGACTATGACTAGACTATGACTAGACTATGACTAGACTATGACTAGACTATGACTAGACTATGACTAGACTATGACTAGACTATGACTAGACTATGACTAGACTATGACTAGACTATGACTAGACTATGACTAGACTATGACTAGACTATGACTAGACTATGACTAGACTATGACTAGACTATGACTAGACTATGACTAGACTATGACTAGACTATGACTAGACTATGACTAGACTATGACTAGACTATGACTAGACTATGACTAGACTGTGTTAAAATATAACTAAAGCTTGTTATAACTGAGTAAACTGTTACATTTTTTTGGGAAAACAGTTGACCGAGCTTCCTTATAAACCTGTTTTATCCCACTAATGTTTAGGTTTTTTCATTGATGTTTGCCATCCTCTTTATTCTTTACTTAAAATGATTTTAGTTTCAAAATTTATAATCCAAATTTTGCCTGTGTTTCAAATTATTTAACAAATTGTAAAATCGCTTTATTTCTTCATATGTATGACCTCTTATGTAAACTGAGTTCAACATTAGTTGATTGCACGAAAGAAATGTTAAAGAAATCAATGAATAGAGTAGCAACAGCCAAACCAGGAAGAAAGAAAATGTTTGCGAAACTGTAGTGGCAGGCCATACCAAATGATGTTAAAGTGATGATATTTAATGATGAATGGTTTTCTGAAGAAAATAAGAAAACATGGATGATTAATATTTGCAGAAACAGCAATTGTTATATATTTTTCTATATGAATATGGGTTTCATATTAACACTTATACAACGATGAAGCAATTTAACACAATTTTCACTTGTTTGGCCAATGTATGATTTACAAAATCTCCAAAAAAAATTTAAAAGAAAACACGCATACGATTTTGTAACGTATTTCAATAAATTTTCAATTTAAAATTAACTTCTGGCAGGTAAACTAAACCTTTAAAGAACAATTTTCAAAAGAAAACACATTGTTTGGTGGCTCAGAAGAGTCTCTGTTCTGAATTATTTTATTTTACTGGCGATATGAACATTTTCTTTGGAAAAACTAATAATGACTGTTGGAGAGTACTTATTTATATTTCAATAAAGTTGGCGAAGTAAAATGCTTTGTATGCATTCAATATGCACTTGTTTCTCCCAATAATAACTAAATTTGTGGAGCTAATACAGATTTTTTCCAATGATTAAATTTTCATTAATTTTCAAGTGTTGTTGTCCAAGTTTTAGTCTTTGTATAGCTGTTTTGTAAATATTTACCAAACAACAACTACAGTAACTGTCAATATTACATTGCAACATGCTGTTGCAATAAAATAAACAATGACGCTGCCTTTTTATTTGAAACGTAAATTGTTAAACGCTGAATCTACATTGGCCCAAAAAGAGTGTTAATTGTTAACATGAGAGTCATTGAATATTTTTTGAAAAACTTTCATTTATGCCATTAACTTTCCTATTAGATTTTTGGAGGCTGCAATAAAAGTGACATTTACTTGTTTAACCAACAAATATATTGAACATTTTATAAAGTTTTGTGTTGCTACAAACAAATGAAATGAAAGTAAAAGTGTTGCAGGCTATATAATGTTTGCAAAACTTGCTTTACCAAATGAGCTTCATTTGCCTCATATGCCTTAAATTTTAAAATTAAATAATCTTTAAGTTTTTAGCATTTAACTTAATCTCCCACAGCAAATTGGTTTTTTAAAAACTTAAAAATTTCCTTTTCAAAATCAATGCGTTTTTAGGTCTCATTATCTCTTAAATGTGCAACATTAATTTGTCTTGCATTTCTTGATTTCATTTCTTCGATTCTTTGTTTTAATTTGATTTTCCAGCTAAATACCAAGCTGCAGAGTTGCAGCTTATAGATTGCATTTGGTTTTTTGCTTACTTGCTTGCAGCATGTTATTTCCACTTAATGCTTTAATGATTTTAGTCGCATGTCTACGTTTATGGAAGAAGATTTTTTTTTGTTAATTTCTTCAATGATTTTGCTTCTTGTACATAATTTGTAGCAAGCAACAGTTTTTGCAGCAAGAAAACTTTCGATTTTGATTTAAAATTTACTAAGTGAATAAGCAGTAGTGGTTTGACTATATATAAGGCAGACACTCCTATGATTTAATTAAATTTTTTAATGCATTATTAATGTTTTTAGGTTCCGCAGGAATTTTAATATTAAACCCGAATATTGTAATAATATATGATTAACCGAATAATTATGTAGTTACTCGAATAATCTAATTATTTATTAAAAAATATGTTTACACAAATATATTTGTTAGCTAAATATTTCGTTACTTTTCGTTTAATTTTTTTATCCGAATAATCGGCCGAATTTTTTCCAAACAATCGGAATAACAATTTATGTCTCATATTTTTAGTCGACAATTTAAAAGATATTTAGTCACATAATTAATCGACTTATCTATGTATGTATCTACTCCAATAATAAGTTGATCGAATAAAATGGTTTTGTTTCATTCTAAAGCTTGTAATCGATGAATTTTGTTTGAAATATATTTTGTTACATAATTAATCGATTTATTTATTACCCGCATAAACAAACTTTCAAATAATTTGTGTAATATTATGAAATATTATTTTAAAATATCTACCCTCATATTCATAACAAAAATAAATTTAAACAATGTTTTAAAGCAAAATTGCAATTCAAATTTTAAATTGTATGTTGTTTATGAATAAGGCCTTTAAAATATCTACTAATTATTGTTACAAAATATTATTATGCGATTATTCGATTAATATTTAAACCGAATTATCATTCCATTAAGAATTTAATCGAATAATCGGTCCACTATTGATTTAGCCAAATAATCGGTATACAAATTGTATGTTAAATATTTTATGGCGACCATTTTTGTTTAAAAAATATTTGGTCATATAATTAATCGATTAATTATGTAACCGAATAATTATAATTAATCGATTAATTATGTAACCGAATAATATTTTAATCGAATAAAATAATTTTTTACTCGATTAAATTTGTTAAAAATATATCTTGTCATACAATTAATCGATTATTTCTTTTTACCCGAATAAATAAGTATTCGAATAATTTTTTTAATATAATAAATTATTTATTTTATTATGTTTTTTTATAATATTGTTTTTCACTAAATCTTTTGTTATGCGAGTATTCGATTAATATTTGAACCGAATAATCGGTGAAAAAAATTTAAGTTTTTAATCTATTTTTGGAAAACAAAAAGTCATACAATTAATCGATTAATTATTTAACCGAATAATCGGTAATCGAATATTTTTTTTTAATCTAAAGCAGTTATTTCTATATTTTGGTTTAAATAATAACTCGTTGATTAACCGGTGAAAAAAAATTAAGTTTTTAATCTTTTTTGGAAAATAATAAATCATCGATTAATTGATTAATTATTTAACCGAATAATCGGGTAATCGAATATTTTTTTTTCATTCTAAAGCTTTTATTCCTTTATTTTGGCTGAAATAATAACTCATCAAAAGACTCATTTATTGAAATCGAATACATTTTTTTATCAATAATACTCATTAAATATTCAATTTTATTAAAAATATATTGTGACATACAATTAATCGATTAATTTTTTTACCCGATTAAAAAGTATTCGAATAATTTTTGTAATATTTGAAATTATTTGTTTTATTTTTTCATGTACTGTTGTTTACAAAATGTTTCATTATGAGAGTATTCCATTAATTTTTGAACCGAATAATAGGTGGACAAATTTTAAGTATTTGAAGTCATCTATTTTTGAAAAAATAATAATTTTTATTATTAATCGATTAATTATGTACCAAATAATCGGTTAATAAGAATAAAATAAAAATTTATAAAAATATATTTCAGCAAATGTTTAATAATAAAAATAACCTTTTAACAAAATACGTTTAGTTTTATTATTTTTTAGTATTTTAATATATTTACCGAATTAATTCTGTTTAAAAAATAGTTCATTATGCGACTATTTCATTTTATATAATCGCTTGATTAATGGTTTATCCGAATAATCGTAATACAAATTGTATGCAAAATATAGTAAGTCAAATATTTTGTATCAAAAATATTTTGTCATATAATTAGTCGATTAATTATGTAACCGAATAATCGGTAATCGAATATTAATAATAATATAATAATCATTTTTTTAAATAATAATTCATCAAACAAGTATTAGATTAATTGTTTATTCGATTAATTTTTAAAACCGAATAATCGCTACTATGAATACATTTTTTTATCAATAATCTCGCAATATGCTCATTAAATAATATATTAGGTTAATTTACAATGTATTTATGTGCACAATCGATTATTTGATTATTCGAATAATCGTTTAATCGCATAATTATTTCCAAGTTTTTGATTTCATAAAAATTCATGCCATTTTAATAATAAAGCAATTAAATGTAAAAAATAAATATCCTTTAGGATTTATTAATAAGAATAATTGACAAATTGTTTATTCGAATAATCGCTTACTTGAAAAATATTTTGCTTTGTTAAATATTTCTAATATTTAAATTATTATTTAGCATAAACATAAGTAATTACATGAATACTCGATTATTTCCTAATTCGAATATACGATTTAGGAAATAATCGCGCATTTAAAATTATCAAAAAGATAAATAAATTAAAAATTTAATTATGTATAAGAATAATGGTTGATTTATTTATTCGAATAAACAGTTTTCAAATAAATTATTTTCCAAATTAGTTTTTTGGTAACATTTTTTGGAATAATCCAACGAGACCAATCGATAAATTTGGAATTTTTTGACCCGAATAATCGATTAACTTTTTCCAGAATAATCGGTTATTCGAATATAAACTATTTTTTATAAGACTTCTTAAAATCTATAGTTGAAATAATAGAACAAAAAATTGCATATTGAATCATTCGAATTAATCGATTAATGACATATCCGATTAATCGGTTATTCGAATAAATTAAAAGTCAAATACGAATAATCGCTTTTAAAAAAATTCGGTTATCCGACTGAAAAATTGCCTTTCAATATTATCTATTTTTATTAAATAATATTCCTTTCATTTTATTCGAATAATCAAATTATTCGATAAACCAAGTAAAAATATGTATGTAAGTAATTATACGAATAATCCATTTTATCCCAACTCGAATAAACGGTTTTCGAAAAAAAAGATAAAACGCTCAGTTTAAATTACCAAAAAAATAAATTAATTTAAAATTTAATTATCCGAATAATCGTTGATCTATTTGTTCGAATAATCAGTTTTCAAATAAAGTTTTTTGCAAGCTACTTTTTTATTAAAATTCTTTAAATTTTATTAATAAAACGAAAACAATCGTTAAATTTAAAATTTTTTTCCCCGAATAATCGATTAACTTTTTTCAGAATAATCGATTCTTCGAATTAATTATATATTTATTAGAATTCATAAAATCTATAGATGAAATAAAAGAAAAAAAATTAAAAAAAAAATCATTCGAATAATCGATTAATGATTTATCCGAATAATCGGTTATTCGAATACATTTTTTTTATTTAATTTTTGTAGTTTTTTACAATAAGTAATATAATAAAATATCGAGAATGAATACTCGAATAATCGTTTTTAAAAATAATCGGCTATTCGATTAAAAATTGTTCTTTCAATAGTATTTCTTACTATTAAATAATATTATTTTCAATTTATTCCAATAATCGAATTATTCAACAAAATGATTATTCGAAAACAGATAATTGCTTTACATTTTATGCTGAATTTTTCTAAATTCATGTTATTAATCGATTAAATTTAATCTTAAATAATCGGTCTTTGAAGTGAATTTTATCGTGATGTTTTCTGTCAATTCTTTGTTTATTAATACAGCTGTAGTTATTCAATTTAATTGCTTTCAGTAGGGTATTAACAATAAACATGAATATTGCATTTCATCATAATGTTTTACAATTTTTCTTTTTATGTTTCCAGATCATGCTAAACACATCAAACATTAAAATGAATTACAAGTAATAAATAATTTCCGCTTAAAGGAAACCAACAGCAAATTAACAACAACATATTTCTAGCACATTCTTTCCAGTGAAATCGTGTTAAAAATAAAACACCAAACAGCATTTGATTTTAAATAAAGGAATTGAAATCATTGAAGGCTAAAATAAAACATCACTCTACAAAATGTTGAACATTTTAAAATTTCTACTGAAACCACTTAAAACGGAATATTTAATGATTTTGTTTGCTATGAAAACTATAGTGATGATATTTTCAATATGTTGCTTAATGGTTATAGTAAATGCTGCTGCCACACAGCAGCAACCACAATCTCTCAATTATAAACAGCAATTACAATATCAAATGCAACAACATGATAAATTTGAGTATCAACAGCATATGAAGCAACAGCAGCAATTTTATCAGCAGCAATATCATCAACAACAAGCACCAACATCAATGGCTTTATTACAAGAACAACAGCAGCAGGAACAACAACAAAAGCAGAGACTACAGCAGCAGCAACAACAGTTTTTAGCAATGAAACCTTCACAGGTGAGTGGCTGTTCAATACTTTTACTTTAAAATAAAATATTGAATTTGTCTTTTGTTTTTGGAGAACGAGTTGGCTGCCACTTTGTAAGCCAACCGCCAAAAATATTTTCTAACTCGATTGTTCGTGTCTGGTTTTACTTGAAATTATTTTATTTTTCGGTTTTATATTTAGCTGAAGGGTATGGGAAATGCTTACAATTTATGGTTGTCGATATTTTCTACAAAAAAATTAATATTAAAGCTATAAACCGTAAACAAGAGACTAGTAGGAAATACAAGGGAAGGCAATACAAGTTGTTAGACATTTTTTAACTTCAAATCTTGTTCTCATTCAGGAAGTTATAAAACATAATACATTTCAAAACTTTGCGTTAGAATTTCCTATTGGATTTTTGATCTTACTTGTTCAAGTTTTCTGCAACATCCATTTTTTGCTGAAGACCACAAATTTTATGGCGATTTAAAATTAATGCTCTATGATACACTTGTTAAAGTTTTATTACATAATTGCTACGGTATAATTTGTACAAAAATCGAGAAGGATAAATATTTTATATGTATTTGGTCTCGATCTTGTATGTTTGACATGTTGAAAAATCTATTAATGTTATTTTTGGATCGATTTATTTAAAGGTCATATTAAAAAATTAAAGCCCATATCCAAAAAACAATTTTAATTTAGAGTATAAGTAGACAACATTTCTGTTGTTGACATCCTAATACTTTTAAATCATCTTCAATTTAAATAACGTATTTGATTTTATAGACAAAGAAAATGCACCTCATATAAAAATTTTGCTTCCATTAAATGTTTGGGCCGCATATTCTCAAACAGATATATGAGTCAGAAAGCTTTAGTTAAGAATATAACAGAGTTATTCAAAAAAAAATGTAAAAATATTTCTTTAAATGTGTGAAAATCAGCTTTTATTAATTTTCAACCCAAGACGTATGATTAATATTAATTCATGGGTTATGTTAGATTATTGTTAATAACTTAAGCAATTCTTAATGGATTTTAATGGTTTGAAATCGTAACGAAAGCCAATATATCAGGCTAAAATTATTAATATTAAATATTATCTTGAGTGAATGATTATAGGCTAAACATTTAAAAACTTTAAATTGTCAATAATTAATTTTCTATATTTTTTGATTAGTAACTGAAAGATTTAACTTAATTAATAAAATCTATATTAATTAAGTAATATTGAATTGCATAAACAATTATTGGAATAAATTACTTAATGTGTTTTTCCGAGTTATTAAAAATATCGCAGAAATTTATCATCAAAATAATATTCATCTCTCCCCTATTATTTGCCACATTATAAACACCCTGTGATTGATTATAATTCACCACACTTGTAAGAAAATTCATTAATTGTGTTTATTTTAGCTTCTACGTTAATTTTACATAATCTACTGTCATATTTTTGACAATCCTTAGTCCAAAAAAACACTAAACGTATTGAACAATTTATGAATAAAAAATGTCTTCACTTACATTTTAAAGGAGCGAGAAAGTGAAAGTGGATCAAGAATATTTAGAAATTTAATTGAGAATTTAAATAGATTTTATATTATTTTATATTAAAATAATATATTTAATTTTTAAGACAAAAAAAACGCGCCAAACAGAATTTTCGCATCTATTAAATGATTGTTCCGCATATTTTCAAACTGGTAAATGAAGCAGAAATCGTTAGCTATGACTAAATGTAACAGAGCTATTCAAAATAATGTGAAAATGTTTCTATAAAATTCTTAAAATCAGCTTTTATTAATTTTCCACCCAAGACGTATGATTAATATTAATTCATGGGTTATGTTAGAATATTATTAATAACTTAAGCATTTCTTAATGGATTTTTATGGTTTGAAATGGTAACGAAAGCCAATATATCAGGCTAAATTTATTAATATTAAATATTATCTTGAGTGAATGATGATAGGCTAAAAATTTAAAAAATTTAAAATGTCAATAATTAATTTTCTAAATTTTTTGATTAATTACAAACATATTTATCTTTGTTAACAAAATCTATATTATTTAAATAATAATGAATTGCATAAACAATTATTCGAATAAATTACTTAATGTGTTTTTCCTAGTTATAAAAATATCGCAGAAATTTATCATCAAAATAATATTCATCTGTCCCCTATTATTTGCCACATTATAAACACCCTGTGACTGATTATAATTCACCACACTTGTAAGAAAATTCATTAATTGTGTTTATTTTAGCTTCTACGTTAATTTTACATAATCCACTGTCATATTTTTAACCATCCTTAGTCCAAAAAAACAGTAAACGTATTGAACAATATATGAATAAAAAATGTCTTCTAAGAAAATTTAGAAATTTAATTGAGATTTTAAGTAGATTTTATATTATTTTGTATTAAAGTAATATATTTAAATTTAAAGACAAAAAAATGCGCCCCAAACAGAATTTTCACTTCCATTAAATGATTGTTCCGCTTATTTTCAAACTGGTAAATGAGGCAGAAATTGTTAGCTATGACTAAATATAACAGAGCTATTCAAAATAATGCGAATATATATCCGTAAATATCTTAAAAACGGCATTTATTAATTTTCCACCCAAGACGTATGATTAATATTAATTCATGGGTTATGTTAGATTATTGTTAATAACTTAAACAATTCTTAATGGATTTTTGTGGTTTGACATGGTAACGAAAGCCAATATATCAGGCTAAGGTTACCAATATTCAATATTATTTTAAGAGAATAATTATAGAATAAAAATTTTTAAATTATAAAAATGTCAAAAATTATTTTTTGCTTATTTAAAAAAAAAATATTCTTTTATAAGAAAATCTATGTAAAATCAATAATAATGACTACTTAAGATATTCATTATGAAAATTAATCAGAAATTTAACAATTTAATATTTTATTTAGAGAATTTATCAAAGTAATTACGTATATTGTAATATGACTTGAGAGTGTAATATTTTGTTTAATTTAAGCTTTATTAATCTCTAATTTTCCATGATACTGACCATAATATTATGTTTTCTTTTCATAATATTCAGTGTTTAAAATTATTGATTTTAATTAATCTAAAATCTTTGTTATTTTAAACATATTTAAGTACATATTCCACTTACTAAGCATGAACCTGAACCAAATATAAATATATATAAATTTAAGCATCAGCAACACATTTCCACGTACAATATTATTAATTGCACATTGAGATAGTAAATTTTATTAACCAATATTACGATATGTATGTACGTAGACAAGTGTATGACCACATTATATCCAATAGTAGTAATGACTATAGGTTAAAATGTGGTCTCCTCAAAAACTTCATGTGTTAAGGATTTGTCTTATTGCCGAAATCTAAGTTGTGGGTTTTAATCGAAAACCAACTAACTTAGCTTACAGTTAAGTAGCAATAAATGATTACATCAAATTGGAGACTCAGACACAAGAAGTAGAAACTTGTGTACAAATTTTACAAAATATAATAACAGATGTACTTAGATTTGATTTGTAGGCAGAAAGTCTTACCTTAAATATAATAGACAAATTATTTAAATCGATTTTTATTTTTTCCTAACCAAGACGTATGATTAATATTAATTTAGGGTTATATAAGAAAATTGCCTCTAACTTAAGCAATTTTTAATAGATTGCTTATGATGTTTAAAACTAAGCTACTTCATAAATTAAGTATTTACTTTAGCCTTGTACTTAAAACACATAGCTAAGACTGTAATCGATATGAAAATGTTTCTGTAAAATTCTTAAAAACGGCATTTATTAATTTTCCACCCAAGACGTATGATTAATATTAATTCATGGGTTATGTTAGATTATTGTTAATAACTTAAGCAATTCTTAATGGATTTGTATGGCTTAAAATCGTAACGAAAGCCACAACCTCAAGAAAAAGTTATCAATATTATCTTACATCAATAAATATAGAATAAAAATTTTTAAATTGTAAAAATGTCAAAAATAATTTTTTGCTTAATTAAAAAAAAAATATTCTTTTATAAGAAAATCTATGTAAAATCAATAATAATGTTTACTTAGTTATTCATTATGAAAACTAAACAAAAATTTTACAATTTATTTAAAATTTAATATTTTATTTAGAGAATATACCAAAGTAGTTACTAATTGTAATATGATTTCAGAATAAATCTTTAATTTCCTATGAAACTAATAATAATATTATGTTTTCCCTCCATAATTGTCTGTACTTAAAATTACTGATTTTAATTAATCTTAAATATCTACTATTTTAAACATATTTATTTGCAACTACATATTCAGCATGCTCTGACTTTAATATTCACAAATTTAATCTTCCTTAAAACCTTTTGCTTGCTCTCTATTATTAATTGCTCATTGAGCTAGTGAAATTTATTAACCAATATTACAATATGTAAGCATTGTGCGATTATAGGTAAAATTACTAGAATGACTTTAGGGTATAATGAGGTCATTGCAAAACACTTCATGTGTTATTGATTTGTCTTATTGCCCAAACCTAAGTTGTGAGTTTAAAACGAAAATCAAGTAATTGATTTTACTGTTAAATAATAGTAAAACATTAAATAAGTACTGAAATACACTCATGAAAGTAGAAATAGTTCACAAATGATGGTGGTAAAAGAAGGAGATTTAACCCTCCGGTAGTCGCAACTGATCTGATAAACACCCTAAATTTGAAGCTATTTTTTGATAAAAAATTTATTTTTACTGCAATTTTACTTTTATCACTCTTTCAAATACCTTCAATTTAATATTGTTTTTATGTTTTCGAAATAAAAAGTGAAGAGATTATTTGCAAACGCGCCTTTCTTTTATTGATATCAATTTCATACATTGCGACTAACGGAGGGCCAAAAAAAATACTTTCTATAATATTCTTTAAAATATATTTACTTAAAATTTTCAAAAAGCTACAATGTATAAAGTTTGAGCAAAATTAACTGTTTTTTTTTAATTTGCATCTAACAAATACGTATGATTAATATTAATTCACGGGTTATGTTAGAAAATTGCCTAAAACTTAAGAAATTCTTAATATATTGCTTATGTTGTTTAAAACTCAGCTACTACACAAATTAAGCATTTACTTTAGTCTTGTAAAACACATCCCTTTTGTATAAAATATTTGTTTTAGCAGTAAAACTTTTTATTTAATTGAAAAAATTACTCAAAATTATGATGCTTACAATTTTGTTCGTGCAAAGTTCTTATTTAGTTTATTCCTTTAACACTTTGCTAAAAGTTGTCCTACTATTTTACAAGTGTATACCTTGAGTTGTGTTCTAGAATTTCCTTAAATATTGTAGGAAGTTTTTTAAGTGTGGGAGTTGCCAATTTTATTCTCCCACATAATTATTAAACAGTGTTAACTTAAAATCATGCTCTCTATTTTATACATATTTTCCATTAAACTGAACACTATACTGCAAAAGATTAATGATGTAAAAACTGAGCGCATCATTAGTGTTAATAAAGTAAAATTAACTGCAACGATTTTGAAATTACTTTGCAGGGAAATTTTGTGCTGTTTTTGATGCTGCATCTATAAAATAAGTTAACTTTGCTGAAGAAGTGTTCACTTTGATGTTTGAAATAGCTTTTAAAGGCTGAAACGTTTGGAGAGTTAGTATTAAAAAGCTTTTGCAGTTAATGAAGCAAAGTGTTTTATTAAGTGATAGAAAACTAAATTCAGTTAGTTTTCTGGAGATTATTTTATGTTTAATTTCCTTCAAAGAAAAGCGGAATATTAGTTGAAAAGCGTTTTAAACCAAATTTCATAAAACTGAAATACGTGAGCTTGAAGTATGATCAAATTATGTTTTATATTTGAGTTATTCGCTTAATTAGGAAATTTATTACATTTTGTTTTAATCTAAGCGTATGATTAATATTAATTGGGTGTTATGTTAGAAAAATCATGTATAATTTATTTTGTTTTAAAGAGATTTTGCAATTTTAAGTGGTTTTGCATAATTTACTATTTTTAGATTGATTCTTAGTAATTTCATTACTATGAGGTTTTTTATGCTTTTAAAAATATTCAATATTAAAAACATAAAATTTTGTTTTACAAAAATAAAAAAGTACAGAATACATAACCCACATTAACACGAAGTCTGGTTATGCGTAAACTAACAGTTATACTGTCGGTTAAAATTATTTCTGTATGAAAACTGTCGGTATAACTAGTAGTTAATTCATAACCAGACTTTGTGTTAATGTGAAAATTAAACTTAATTTCAGTGTTATTCCTTCGTTTGGGCATTTTTTTGTTGCATTAAGCTTATTTTGATGATATACATATTAGTTAGAGGAATTTTTAATCATTTTTGATATGTTTTGTAAAGTCAAGAGTCCAAAAAATGTTCAAAAGTAAAACAATTTATTTATGTTTCTTAGATTTGTCATACTAAGCGTATGATTGATATTAATTAGATGCCAAGTAAGCAAATCCTTATTAACTCTGATAATTTCAAATCAATATTGAAATTATAAAAAGGTTTGTCAAGTAAATAGAATTAAAAATCTTTCAAATAAAAACTTTTAGTTTAGTAGTTTATAAACTTCTAAAAAAAAGCAATTTTATTAAATAGTTTTTGAAAAAAATGGGTATTGTCTAAATCTTAATAATTCTTAGACATTTGTTATTGACAATTGCATTTTACTCTCTAAAAATTTCCCATTTTTTAACAGATTTATTAAAAAGCTGAATAAATTAAAAAAACAATATGACAATTTAATTTAGTTCTGTAGATAATTTTATTGATTTCAGAATTTTTAAGGACTGTTTCACGATGTCGAAAGAAAACTGATTCGAAGAAATTTGTATGAAAACCACTCGAAAGAATTTAAAAAACTGAGTGTTTTTCATATAAATTTTTTCGACTCATTTTTCTTTCGACATCGTGGAACAGGCAGTTAAATTTATGTTACACTGGGCGTATGATTTTTGTTAATTAGAGATTAAGTAAGCTCATTTTTAATAACTCTGTTAATTCTTAATCAACTGCAGGATTTTAAATGAGATTGTAAGTAAAACAGACGTAGAAATCTTACAAAGTAAAATAGTTTTGTTTAGTTGTTTCTATACTCTTCAAAAATCGTTTTGAAAACCACATTTAAAAATCTAAAATTTTAATAAAATTATTGTTGATAATTTCAGTTAAATAATTTTATTGTTATATCTTTAAATATTATTCTGCAGCCATTTCATAATATTGAAATTAATATGCAATGATTAAATGATTTCAAAATTGACATTACTTCTTGCTAAGTGCATTTGTTACTACATAAATTGTCTACAAATCGCTATATTGTATCCATATGGATACATTTTAGATTTTTGCACATAACTTCGACATTTATGAATATTTTTTAAAAGATGTTTTTGGGTCTATTTTTGGAATATATTTAGAGATGTCTACAATTTATTTCATTGAATTATCGATATTCGTGGTCGATTGATAGCAATTTGAATATGTGTGAAAATAGATTTTTGAATCCAATTTTTTTTTTTTTAAAAAAGTTCCTTCGATTTTTTGCATATAAAATTTGTAAAAACTATAATTTTATAATAAAAATGATTTAGAATGCTTAGAAACATATTAGGGAAATACAAAAATAAAAAATATTAAAAAAAAATCATTGGGAGCTACAGGATAAGCTTCTAAGACTAAAAATTTAATTTGGTATAATGGATAAACCGGGACACGTAGGACCTTAATATTAATATCGGTCAATACTGATATCAATACCAACCATATGATATACCTAAAACATCTATTAACACCTCCAGTTAAAACTTGTAGCGAAAGGGTTAATATTAAATGGATTTTTTAACAGTTTAGAAGCTGAGCTGCTTATAACAAAAATATGTTAATTAAGTTAAATTTAATAAATTTTTCTTCATTTAAGAACTTTTTAGATTTATGCCCCACTAAGCGTATGATTGATATTAATTAGAGGCTAAAAAATCCAATCCACAATAACTATGTTTAATCTGAATCAATTTTGAAATTTTGAAAAGGTTTGGCAAATAAACAGACCTAGAAATATTTCGAAATAGAACTTTGTTTGCCTGTTGGTTTTATCCAGCGTGAAAATCGCTTCAAAGTTACTTTTAAAATTTCATGATTTAAAAAATTTTTTGGTTTGAAAGCCTAATTTGTATATTTCCGTTTCATCACTTTAAATGTAGTTTTTGATCATATTGTTCTTTTAAATTAAATACCTTACCTAAATCACCATTAAGATTATGTTTGTGGGCCATCCAAACTTAACAAAATTCAAAACGGAAGTATAGTAATTTCTTTCTCATCCTGTGAGCTTAACATTTCCGCTACATAGTTAAGTTTTTTCTGGTTTAAAAACAGTTTAAACGAAATTTATAAAACATAGTGGAACATAATAGTCACACTACAAAAAGAAAGTAATCATCGCGTACAAATGTGCGACAAAATAAACACCGAAAATACCTCTGGTTGGAAAAACAGCACAATTTTTTTGTTATACCTAAATATATCCTAATTTTTTTGGATATTTCAATGTTATTATGGAACGATAAATAAGCGTGTTTGCATTTTGTCTGTACCTTTTTGTTTGGACGAAAAACTGAGAAACTCCAACTGTTGTTCATGTTAACAATGTTGCTTCTAAATGTAATAATTTAGCCTGCCGTGTTATTGTATGCATGTTACCTTCCACAAATGTTCATCTTGGCTGATATTACTTATATATGGAAAAATTACAAAGCAAAGAAAATTTAAATCAACTGGGTTCTATGAAGAACAGTTTGAATTAATTTAAAGTTGGCAAACAGATAATTTTGTTTACAAAAAATTAAAGTTTTGTTATTTTCTCAATAGAAATTCCATTAAATTTAAGGGGAAATTTAAAATTATTATTTTAATAAAAAATATTATGAAAATTTTAATTTATTGCTATTTTTGTTATATTAAGTATTATAATTCTTAAATACAATTGAAATTAGATTATTTCTGAGTGTATGCTGCTTCTAAACTATTTTCAATTTAAATAATCTGTGCAAAATTCATTGAGTTATTAAGGATTTTCATGAATAACTCCTAATTAATATTAATCATACGTCTAGTATATCATAATTTTTTTAAACTTGAACTAACTACATAAATGAGCATTTTATTTATTTAAAATTGACGTTTTAAGCTATAAAATACTTCTCTTATTCCATACACACAATTTTTTAAAACCCTTTAAAATATAAGGAATATAGTGAAGTTTAGCCGAAATGATTTCAAACATGATTCCATAGTAGACGTATTGTACGAATCATATATTTAAGGTATTTGGAGCCACGGAACATTTATTTAAATCGTAAATCGCCTTTGAAATATTAATTGTAGGCCACCCAAACTAAACAAAACCCAAAACGGAAATATAGCAATTTCTTTCTCAACCTGTGAGCTCAACATTTCCGCATCACAGTTTAGTTTTGTTTTCACACAGCGTCGTGCCACTGCAGAAGAAATGTATTCTACCTAAACAGACGCGCTACCAAATAAGCACCGAAGATAACTTTTTTGGAAAACAAACAGTAAAGTTTTTATGGTTTTCATAATATGTTCTTTTTGGGTAATTTTGTTATTATTATGAAGCGATAAACATTTTTGCATATTGTGTGCACTTTTTGAGATTGTAAGAAAACAAAAAAAATTCGGCTGTTGTTGGTAATTTTGGCGGAGTGTTATTGTTCTTACTCCCTACTAATGCTCCAGGTCGCTGACAAAAAAATTTAGAAACTCGGTCTGTTTTTGATGTTAACAATATTAAATGTAACTTTTTTGCTTGCCGTGTTTCCTCCAAAAATTGCTGCTGTTTGATAATATTACACTCGAAAGAAAATTTTAGTTTTATTTACTGCAAACTGAAGTTAATAATAAGAAGATTACATAAACAATTATGTAAATTTTAAACTAAATCAAATATATAAAGAAATATGATCAGGTGATAGTGAAAAATAATAATCCTGAATTCTAATTCTCTACAAAGTTAGTAAAATATATAATATCTGCAAGTAATATTGGACAACTGAAGATTGCTGGTTGGGTCAAATATTTGTTTCATTTACATATTCGATGTAAAAAATAGAAATAAATGAACTGTTGCGTGTATATTAATCATAAGTTCGATTTAAACTCAAAATTTTCATTATTTTAAAAATTTTCTCTTAATATTGAGAAAATATTTTTTCCATTTTAATGAAATTAAATTTAAGATAAAATCGAAACAAAAAACTTAAGTAAATATTTACTAAAAAAAACTGTTTTAAAAATTCTAGTTTTGTACTATTTTTATTATATTGAATCTATGTTCTTTTAAACAAAATTTTAATAAAATATTAATACTGAGAATAAACTGTTTCCAAATCATTTTAGAATTCGAAAATCCACTAAAAACTATTTGAGTTATTAACTATTTTCATAAATAACTCCTAATTAATATTAATCATACGCCTAGTATGTCATAATAATATAAAATGAAATTAATTACTCAATGGAGGATTTTATTTATTAAAATTTTAGGATTTAAAATACTTTACTAATTCTATACACAAAATTTCCTTGAAATCCTTTAAAATATTAGCAACATACAGAAATTTAGCTGAAAATATTTCCAACAAACTTTGTTAAAATTTTTACAAATTATTTATTTTGAGTATATGAGAATAACTATTATATGTTTTGTTGCGTCAAAAACTATTGTTGCTATAAGAAAGAAATTGTAAAAATTTAAAAAAAAATGTCTGTATCATAGTTGTATATGTTGAAATGTAAATGAAATTTTTTCAAAATTACTTTTTTCTTTGTTTAAAAAACTCTTTTTATTATTTCTAATAATTGTTATATGTATCATCATGATCATCAGATTGGACCACTAAAACCAGGATATTTTTATGTACAAGTTTTACTAAACAAAACACAGCAATTCTACATTTAATACTCCTACCTACGAATACATATTTGTTCTTATGTTGTAGCAATCATGACGTCTGCTTTTCGCTGTTTTTCTAAAGTCCTCTTTTAGGGATTTTCTATTTTTGCTAAAGGATTTGTTTTGCAATTTCATGTTTTGTTTAGTTTTCTAGTAAAATTTTATATTTATTTTGTATTTTGCAATTTTTTTTTTGTTTCTCTTTAAAACTTTTGTTCCTGTACTGTTTTTTTTAACAATTGTTTCATTGTGGTAGCATTTTATTTTATTTGTCATGTTTGCTCACAAAAAAACAATTAAGTTTTGTTTGTGTAATATTAGTGAGGATTTGCAATTTTCGGTTTGAGGTTGGGAGGTTTTTATATGTAAATAGTCAACACCTATTGTTGTTTACTTATTTATTGTAATTTATATACTTACATGTGTTTTTATAAATCGCCTTAATATATGCTACATTTTCTCTGTTGGTAGATGCATTGCGCGTATACTTGTTTATTTATTCTATTGTTAATTTTATATTTATTTCTTTTTTATGGGAATAAAAATGCTAACATTAATTAATGCTGAGTATGCGGTACAACAATTTTCATAACCTATAAATAAAAATAATGAAAAAAGTGGGTAATTGAAAAAAAAAACGAATATAAGAGGAAAATTTATAGTGTAGTGGAAAAAATTCAGAAAAATCCTGTAACATCTAAAATTTCATATAGAGCATACTTTGATAATATCAAAAAATGTTTATAAAAATTCTCAATTTATAAATTAAGTCTAGATTATTCAAAGAAAAATATACTATTTCTAACAGTAGTCATACTGGACGTATGAGTAATATTAATTATATGATCTCAAAGGATTTAGCTTTTATTGAAATAATATCTTGAGAACATTGTTTCATAAGTAATCATTTATATATTACTTATTTAAAGAATAGAGTTATGTTATGTTTAGTATTATTAATTTATGCACATATTTCACTATTATTTGCGATATACATAATATATGTATGCCTCTACATATAATGAGTCATTTTAGCAGCTATAACAGCTAGTTGTGAATATTTCGCTTTCAAATACAGCTCTAATAAACCTTAATTAACATTTTAAAATGCCATACAAGAATGTCACTTAAGGAAATGGACTCCTAAATAAACACAGGCAATTATTATAAAATTATTCACTCAAAAAATAGCAGCCTTTTAGGCTTAACATAAAATCAGCGACAAATATATATGCCCGGTTATGAATAACAAATGAATTAGCGAAGAAACTGCCAGAAGCATTAAGCACTAAAGATCATTTGAAAACCAAAAATATGTACATGTGGTCTTCGTCCAATAATAACACAAAAGACAATTAAAGTAATAAAATCAAATAATTACAGAAATTGAAAACTGCTAAAAGGCAACTAAATCTCAACAAAATGAAATTATAATTTTGAAATCAAATAAAAAGCGGAATCACTAGTTTAATTCCTGTTAAAATACAAAGCAGAATATATATAACATAAACTACAGCTTACTTTCGGTTTATTTTATTAAAATATGATCATGTCATACTTATAGGGGTTTATATCGAAAACACCTCATTAAATTGGGTAAATTTTCAATTAAAAAAAAAAATAAAATCTTAACAAAATCAAATAATGATTTTAAAATTAAATTTCCAGCAGTTTCACAATATTGAAACTTTCTTTTAATGGAAAAGGAAAATATATTTATGTTTTAAATCAGCGAAGTGCAAACTCACACCACTATAGTTTTTAGATATTGTAGTTGTATGAGTTGAGTATTATTCTCCGGCAAAAACAAAAACAAATAGCTGAAATAATGAAATAAACAAGCATAAAAGCGTAACACAACCTGCTTCTATCAATGCTCATGCGAGACTGACTGTTTTTATACAATGTGTGTGCTTGCCAGTGTTGGGGATTTCTCCCCAAAGATGGGGATTTTGTAAGGATTTTGAGGACAGAAAATTTCTTTTGGGGACTAGGGATTTTATGGGATAAATTATTTAGGATATGTTTGTTCGGTAATAGCAATAAGATACCAATAATTGAATTTTATTTCATGTTCTTTGAATTGAAAATGGAGACGTTTAATGTTATTAAATGTACATACGTATCCTAATATGATAAACAAACTTTAAATCCAAATCAGTATCTCCAAACATTTTCTAATTGTGGAATTTTATGTGCAGATCAAACCAAATTTAGATGGAGAGTTAAATTGAATATACAATTGGTTATCCTCAGCTCGGTTTATGCTAAATCGTACAATATTTGAAACGATGTGTTACGAGATGCAGTGGAAAAAAATGTTCAACCAATTGGAATTAATATTTTCATAAGAAACTTTGACTAATTCATAAGAATTATGGTTTGAAAGAACTTTTTAATATTTTAACAACTAATTTGATCGGGTATTGGCCAATTAATTTAATATGAAATTTAGTTTTTGTGAAAATATCAGGAAAAACAATATTTGGGGATTTTTGGGGATATTTTTAATTTTGTTTGGGGACAGCCATAAAAAGTACCTGGCATCCCTGGTGCTTGCGTACATGTGAAAACAAAAACAAGAGAGCTCATTTGAGAGCTCACTGCAGCTCGCTGTTTTAAATACTGCCATCATACTTACATCATTATCATAAATTAATTGTATACTTTCAGGTGTTCATATGTCAAAAAGATCTGAGTAAATTGTATGATAAAAAGTCGATTTCACAATATTTATTCTCCTCGAAAAATAACAGAAATAAAGAAAAATATCCACATTTCATTTCTACTGGTTTAAACTCAAAAATAAGCAGAAAATTATTTATGTTAATCAACAAGAAAAACTCAGTTAAATATAATGACCATTAATACTGATTCATTTTTATTTCTTTGTTTTTCTTTTCATTTTTAAAACCAAGTGGAACTGAACCATTACAATTATTTATGTAAACGGCAGTAATAATTTGAATAGTTTTAAAGAAATTCATAAAAGTACATGCTCATGCAGAAAAATTTAGATTTTAAATAAATACTTTAATGCCAAGGATAAATATAATGAAGACTATGAAATGAAAAAAAAGTAGACGACACAGAAAAGGGATTAAAAGATTTCTGATATGAATAAACAAAAAGGATTTTAAATGATTAAATGCAAGATGTTCATCTAAAGTATGTTAATGTTATTTAAAATTAAATTGATGACGGAATCTACGCATTCAAGAAAGAGCTATCGAGGAGATGGTGGATATTAATAATATTTACAAAATTGTAAAGTGTCTTCGTTGATACATTTATGGAAAAAACATTAAGGAATGACTTATTCTGCTAACGAAATATTTGGAATCC
Organism: Calliphora vicina; assembly: GCF_958450345.1. Lineage (NCBI taxonomy): Eukaryota > Metazoa > Arthropoda > Insecta > Diptera > Calliphoridae > Calliphora > Calliphora vicina. The sequence continues at coordinate 109,719,159 of NC_088783.1, read as the reverse complement.
TTATTGGAATAATTCTAATTCTAAAACCAAATAAAAAATAATTGTATTTAGATGGCGGCCAATACAAATTTTAGAAATTTCAACTATTTTCAAAAAATAAAAATTCTTCAGCAATAATTTATTTACACAAAGTATTTAAGAAATATTTATTGTTTTCTCTTTATCATATAACACCAATATGGGTTGAGTTTAAGTCCTTTGGAACTGTACTATTGTTATCTGTACAAGTGCCCCAATATGTTCAAGATGAAGGTGTACGTGCTTTTATGAAAATACTTGTATACATATGTATGGAAACATTGATTCATTTCCGCTTCTATTGTGGCCTTTTTTACGGAAAGTACGATCAACAAATTTAAAAGCAGTAATGAAATTAGGGTGGTTATAATTGGTAGAAATAAACATGAAGATACATAACCTGAAACAAAATATCAAATCTATAATTAATGGATCCTAAAGAATGGCTGCAGGTTGCACTAGAATAGACTCGCGATTATTTTAAATCTCTCACCGTAATTATACCATTCACCTTCGTGAGAAGGGTATATATAAGTTTGTCATTCCGTTTGTAATTTCTACATTTCCGACCCTATAAAGTGTATATATTCTGGATCCCTATAGATAGCGGAGTCCGTCTGTCTGTCTGTTGAAATCAATTTTCCGAAGCCCCCAAATAACTTACATACTCGATTCATACATCAATATCTCCGGAATTCTTCCGGCTCGGTTGCTATTTAAAATCGAGAAAATCGGTCCACAAATGGCTGAGATATAAGGAAAAAACCAGGACAACATTGATATTTGACCTATTTTTATACCCTTCTCCATGAGTGGCAAGGTTTGTAAGTTTGTCATTCCGTTTGTAATTTCCACATTTTTCATTTGCGACCCCATAAAGTATATATATTCTGGATCTTTATAGATAGCGGAATCGATATAGCCATGTCCGTCTGTCCGTCTGTGTGTTGCAATCAACTTTCCGAAGCCCCCAAATAACTTACATACACGATTCATACATCAAGAAAAATCGGTCCACAAATGGCTGAGATATAAGGAAAAAACTAGAACAACTTCGATTTTTGACCTATTTTTGACCTATATCCGGATTATTTAGTCATTAATATAGACAATATGGATATGTAATGATAGATATTTCAAAGATCTTTGCAACGACGTATATAAGACCATAGAACGTTGGACATACAATGGGTCAATATTTTTTAACCCGAATTTTTTTTTCATCAACATTTTTTTTTTGTCATAAATTCTTTTTCCAAAAAAATTAATTAAAGAAATTTAAAAAAAAAAATTTTGAAAAAACTTTTTTTAAAAAAAATTAAAAACAATTTGGAAAAAAAAATTTTTTTAAAAAATTTTAAAACATTAAAAAAGAAATTTTGATTTTGTTTAAATAAAAATATTTAAAAAAAAATATTAATTATAATTTGGTGAAGGGTATATAAGAATCGGCACAGCCGAATATAGCTCTCTTACTTGTTTTACCTATATCTGCATTACTAAGTCAATATAGACAATATGGATATCTATTGATAGATATTTCAAAGACCTTTGCAATGGCATATATAAGACCATAGTAAGTTGGACCTACAATGGGTTAAAATCAGAAAAAATATATTTTAACTCGATTTTTTTCGCTAAATATTAAAAAACCAAAAAAAAATTAAAATTAAAAAAAAAAAATAAATTTAAATTAAAAAAATTTAAAAAACAATTCGAATTTTTTTTTTCAGAAAATGAAAAAACTGGAAAAAAATAATTTTTTTTTTCAAAAAATATTTAAAATTTATGTTGAAGTATAATTTGGTGAAGGGTATATAAGATTCGGCACAGCCGAATATAGCTCTCTTACTTGTTTTTATTTAAGGAATATTTTGTATGGAAAATATTAATAATATTTCTATTTTTATCTGATTAAACATTAAATTATGGATTTTGCGTTTCCACAGCTGAAAGCTTTTGATTCCAAAAATCTTTAAAAAAAATATAAGTTCTTCTAAAATCATTTTGATTTTAGAAGAACTTATATTTTTTTCTCTTTTCATATTAAAATATTGATGTTGTGTGTCCCCACATTAAATTACACATTTCCAAATATCCATCTTAAATCCCCATTTTTATTTTTGGACAATTTTATATAGAAAATCATAGTTATAATAGTTATATTTTTATCTACATAATTGGGGGATTCAAACGGTCTGCTATTAGGTCGTATTGTCATAATGTCGCAAAATATTTTTTTTAGTTTAAACAAATTCTTGTTGTGCTGCAAACAAAAAAGTGTTATTTTATGACAAACCAATAAATATAGTTCTAAAAGTCTTATTAGTTTATAACTATTTTGTTTGAAACCCAAAAAAAATTTATTTAAACTAATTACGTTTGTTACGTTGTTTCCCCAGAAGATATTTTTGTGTTATTTTTCCTTGATCCGTCGTTTTCTGTTTACCCAGCCAAAATTCTTAAATCCCAAAATTTTTAACAAAATCCCCAATTGATTTTTTTTTATTTTCTATATTTTCTATAGTATTAATACAGTTTTTATCAAAGCAATACATTTCATTTTAATTTAGCTCTATTTTCTAATAAAAGTTACCGGGCTAGTATTAATACTTTTACTCCTTGCAAATGTACGTAAGTGTATATTTTAAATGTAATGTCGGTTGTTTTTCATTTTTCTTTTATTCTGTTTGGTCAAACACAATGTTTTTGTCATGGCCCTGGCAGCAGTGCTCCAAATATATACTGACAAAAACTACCCACATATTCCTGGCTACGTAAACAAAAAATGTCCAAAAAAATAAAATAAAAATTCCAATTTACACAGGATGAAAATGTTTGGGTTTTTATTTGGAAATAAAGCAAAGAATAAAAAACCAAATATTACCGGAAGTAGAAAGAAACTGAAAAAATATTCTTTGAAATTACATTTATTTACAGTTTAAATAAAATTTTTATTTCTTACTATTTGACAGAGAAATAAGAGACAATACACAATTTTATGCTGTTTCCTGTTAGGGTTTTATATATTTTGTTTCATTTGTTATCAAATTTAAACACCAGACAAGACAATATTCACATGAAATTAAATTATAACAAGTAATGTGACAATAAGTTAGGAATGATATTTAAAAGAAAAACGTTTACTTTTAACAAGAAGGAAGAAAATTGTATTTCAATAATAAAACAGAAATTAAAACCATTAATTAAAGACAGCAGAAAAAACATAAACAATAACGCAATTTAAGGTATTTCATTAGTTTTTTACTGAAATATGTTGTGTGTAAAAATTGTTGTGAAATTTTTAATTGTGTGTATATTCGAAAGCATTAAATCTTTTGTCTGTTTATTTTCCATGCCATCAAACAAAAATTGTATTTTTTTAATTTTTTTGTCATTTATTTCCTTTCTCATTAAAAATTTATAAAAACAAATTCCCACAACACTTGAATTTTACAAAAAAAAAGGACAAAATAAAACTCTACGTTTACATATGCAAATTATCTTTCTCTCCCTCTCTAATTTACCGTACTATTCATACAATTCTCAATAACTTTACCATAATTACTGGTTAGCATACATTTAGGTGTTTTATTTGTTAAAACAAACATACATTAAATATTCATGTATTGAATACAAGAGTGGCAGCATGTCAAAAGGTTTATTGTCACAACTGCTGAATTGAAAAACTGCATACGGAAATAATATTTTAAACTAAATGACTAAAAACGTTGTGGGAATTGAAATGATATACAGACAGACAGAGTAGTGGAACAATTGCATTATGAAAAATTAATTAGATACAAATAAAATTGTGAGCAATGCAACTCATTTTATGAATGCATAATTATTATTTGAAGTTGATGGTAAATAAAACATACCAATTTGTATTTTAAATAGAGCAATATCATATGTAAAACAAAATGTTAAGCATTTAAATATGTTATGGTTGGTTTAACTCATAACAAGCTGTTAGAAATTGGCCATTATAAATAATTGTGTGGAATTTAGTTATTTTTTTAATAATGTCACATACTTTTTATCCTATTTACCATATCTGACCAGTTTAATCAAGTTTTCAACCAAAAGTATAAAGATTTTCAATCCTCTGATGTACGTCTCTGTCAGATCCAAGAAGATCCAGTGCAAGAAGAAGTCGCCCCGACTTTTTAATTTCTAATTAGCTGACGACGGGTAGTGGCAGAGCAGTTGATTCACAGTCTCCTCCTCATTTTCATTGTGGCATTTCCTGCATTTATCATTTTATGGTTACCTCAGTTTTCGGTGAACACTTTCCATAACATTCCGTAGTAGATCACTCAGAATGTTTATCAGTATTGTTGTTAGATGACAGTGATTCTTATACCAAATTCCGTTGTCTTTGCACAGGTGGTTTAAGGGCACCATCTACTTGCCGCTTAATCAAAGTGTCTCCCCTCGACCCCTGCAACCAAGTTACACCACACAATCGGCCAACCTCATCATCAATGAACAAGATTAATCTTTTGTCTAATGCATGCAGACCGGAATATTTTTTTGTATTTCGATAACCAGAAAAAAATCCCCGCATTTTAACACCATATTTTGTGTCGTGTAGACAGACCTATCAATGCAAATTCAATTATTCACCCTGAATACTTGGTGAGAACCTAATTCACGGCTGAGATCTCAGCCCAAAGAATATTATACTGGTCCTATAGCTTCGCTTTACCAAAGGTTTTTTATGTACATGGTTTACCAATACCCACCCGGGTGACACTACATTTCTATAAATATATGCGACGAACGAAATTTTAAAAAATTTAAAAAACCTTATAAAAAGTTTAAAATGGTTCTATTAAATTCTATAGAACTCTAGAATTTGTTCAGTGAGTACAAATTTCATTTAAATCGAAACAAAATTAAAAAAAAATATTAAACGAATAAAATCGATGTGGTCACCCGGGTGGGTATTGGTAAAGCGAAGGTTAAAGAGTCAAGTGTTTTTCTGTGTGCATATAACAGCGAGATCTTAAATGTGTTATCTTGGAGGTATTGCATCCATTCAGTTCTTGCATCCGTGATTGAGTCTTTAAAGCGCTTGTCGAAGAAAGGTCTTTCAATGAAGTAATCGATATTGTTCGGTAAACCATTGATTTTTCAATACGGTAGAACAGTATCATGTTTATAGCAGCATTAATAGCAAAGGAAGTGAAATAAGCATGCGAAAATGGGTGTGATACGAAAAGCTCCTATAATTATCAGTGCCGAGGTACTTAGGATATTTTCAAAGGGTCTACGATGGGTAAATCTGTAAAGAAATATCCACCAAACATTGGGAATAGACACTATGCAGAAAAACTCCTGGTTTTTCACAAGGCCTTTTAAAAAAGTATCTGGAATAACTACATCTACTTTCCACTACACTTCTCAGTACGGTAGTGAAAATATGAGTATCTTGTATTTCCTCGAGTTGAGTACAATATCTGTTTTCCATAAAGTCCACTCCTGGTGCTTTACCAATAGGAGAGTGCCGGATTTCCGTATTTATTCATTGCGAGGTAATGTCTAGATATTTTCCAGACATTGACATGAAGATATCATCTGCATTCGCAACAGTCGTATTATTCTTAAAGCATCTAACTCCACAAGTAATGAATTTATGGCAAGATTCCACATTAGAGGTGTTAGAAAATCACCTTGTGGAGTCCTGCAGTCATTACACCCATAATAAAGGAAAATAAACTGCTGATCAGATTTTTCTCTAACCTTTTCTCTAAGCCCAAGATGATAGCTAATATATAATTTGTTTAATGTACTCCACGGAATTACCCGTTCAACTTTTCATATAGGCATGTTATAGGTCGGACCTAATCGACGTTCTCCGATGAACATCTACAGTTTTCAAAAGAAAACTCCTATGGAATATCTTTTCAACAGACTCTGCACCTGGTCCATGATTCGTGAACATAAGTCCTTTCAAACACATAGATAAGAGCAGCATTTTGCTGCTCTTTAGATCAATTTCTCCTCACAAATAGGAACAATAGCATCAAGATCATAGAGTAAATACAGCCAGTTTCGTGACATTCGGATAAGAACTGTCGAACGAAGTGAGGAACTTTTGTGAGCCGACCAATTTCCCCATTCCAACTACGAGCCCATGTAAATGCAAATCAACTCAAAAACACATCGGCATTCACTATGTGAAATTTCATTGTTTACTAAAGTTCTATTTTTTGTCATTACCCATACAAATTTGTTAATACTATTAAAATTAAATCTAAAAATTATTTTCAAATATTTTTTTTCGGTTTTTATTATATCATCTCATTTAAGCCTTAATTAATACTCATTTTATTTATAGTGTTTAAATTAAATACAAAACTGTTTAATTAACTTAATTAATGTTAAAATAAAAATTAAAAAAAAAAACAATAAAACAGAAATGCTTTAAATAAATAATACATATAATTGTGTTAAATTTAACCATTTATTTTGTTGACTTTATAAAACAATGAATATGTTAAAATATATTTAACAATAAATAAAAGCCATGTTTCATATAATTTGTTTAATTTTCTTTTAAATAATTTATGATTATAGAGTTTTTCAGCAACTGATGAAGTTTTGGAACTAAGCTAATTCAAGATGAATAAGAAAGAACCCCGGATTTGTCTGACATATTTCTAAAAAATTCAAACAATTAATATTCTTTATTTCATATAAAGTTTAAACCCTCTTGCAGACTTTAACAAAGCTGCAGTTGAGCCTTTTCGAACATTGTTTCTAATCCTCTTCTTGAGGCTGATGTAGCCCCTTTCAATCACAAATAATTCTCATACAGTTTATTGTAAAACCATACCCTGTACTTATAAATTCCTTAACCTACTATAACTATATCAAGTTGAAATTTGACACCCCTGTTTTATTATTTTCCTCTTTATTGCTTTCCTTTTACTCGTAAAACAAATAAATGAAACAATTAACTATTTAAATGAGATTTTTTCGATCTTTCACCCTAATTGACCATTATTCATTTAAATTATTTGTTCTAGTTTCCAATATATAAAATATTTCTTTTTGTACTTTGCAACACCACGGATTTTTATACTGTAGTCCAGACCACATTAGCTGGCAAATGGTTTTAAACATAAATGTTAAAAGAAATAAATAATCATATTATTTTAAAACATTAATTAAAACCGTAAAACAGTTGCAAATTACTTTTAAATATAAGAATAACATGAAATAGCCACAAATCATGTAATGTTACAGAATTTTCAATTAATTAAATTAATTTTCCAGGCAAATTTAACCAAACAAAAAACAGTATACACAAATCACTACATACTTATGGGCGTAAATAATAAAATGAAAATAAAGTTTGATTGGGACTAGATCTTTTATTGGTATACACAAACAAATTTAAACAATTTAATTAAAATAAATGAAATTGAATAAATAAAATAACCTAAAATAAAAGAATTTGCTCCTCATCATAATTTTAATTTTATAGTGCAATTTTAAGGGCTGGTAGTCGAATACAGGAATAATTTTGCATACATTTGCCATTAATATTGGCGGCTGCTATTGGGCTGTTTCCTCTTTAATATTTTTCCTTTTAGTCCTGCTACTAAGGAATCATTTAAACTAGTATTTAAACACTTCTGAACATTGCATATTTTAAGTATGTTAATTAAACAAAAATAAAAGGTTGCATAACTTTAGGAGTACATGGCAATGCCAAAAACATGTACAACTTTTTTGTGCAGAAAAATGCAAAAGAAAAACTTGTGAAAATGAGCGGCTAAATCGTTTTATATTTCATTTTGTGGGTTGTACTTCTCTGTTGTATGTTTAAGAGGTTGTTAAGAAAAAAAATTAAAAAAGTTAGTAATGTTTCAAAACAGTTAAATCGATTAAAAAAGCAAGTAAAGACTAAGTTATCCACAATACTATTTAATTTGCATTTTTTGCTCTATCTCCATTTATCAAAATAACTTGGTTGGAAAATTCCTGCTCTAATATTCATTAAATAAATTAAACCAAAACTGTAAAATATTTTTAACATAGACAAATTTTCTATTCCCCAATAGTAATAAAACAAAATAAAATATTAAGCTAAATTTCCAAAAAATTAAACTTTTTATTTAATGTATTAAAACTGTTAACCCAAATGTATGCTATAGAAATATTAAAAAAATAACTCCTGAAAACAAGCTACTTTTTTGCAAAATGTTTGTTGATTTGTCTTTTGAGATTAAATAATAATTATAACTTAATTTACATAAATGTTTTTCAGAAAAAAACAATAAACGAACCATGAATGAAATATTTGGATTATTTATTTAAACTTTTAACCGTAAATATGTCAACCTTATTCAAACTATATCATCAATCTTTTTTTTAATTTTTGTATAAAACTAGTTATTTTAAAATGAAATAAAATATTATCTTATACATCCATGATTCATACAAAAAAGTTGAGGAAGGCAAGAGCTAAAATTAACTTTATTACCCTTCTTTTTGCTCTTTCATACAGACGTGTGTATTCCGAGAGTATTTTTATGTGTCATTCAATTAATTGACATTTGTGCTACTTTTTCTGTTGCATATATTGTTAAAAAGTGTCTATAAATATATTGACAATCCGAATGGTTGAACGAGTGACATATTGGTAAAGTAGTTCAAGCATCAAAGATTATGCGGAGAAAACAGTAGGCTAAAAAAGAATGGAATCTGAGGTAATGATATAATTAAATTTTCGATAGTTTATTTTAAAATTTTGACATTAGTGACAATTACTGTATATAAGGGATACATTGACTACTTGCTTAACTGCTGGGAATGTTATTTAAGCTGTAGTCTACTTTACGTATAGCCTACTTTTAGGCATATTTTCTTATACACACGCAAATCTAGGAGAAACTGCAATATTTCCAAATCTTTTTCTTTTAGTAAATTAATATTTAATTTTTCACTTAAAAAAAATAGTAGAATAAAATGCAACTGATTTTTTTCTTAAATCTATTATACCCACAATTGAGGTCATTGTGGCACAACAGCAACAACAAAATCTTTAAAACAAGAGAGAGAAAAAACATCATAGCAAAAATATTTCTTTTGTGGTTTTTAATTCATGGTCGAATTAAAAAATACAATAATATTTATACCACAATATTATTATTAGTAGAATTGTTGTGTTTACTTATTTTATGTTTAAAATATAGTTATATATGTAAAAAAATAGGCTTTAAGCTACTAATACACCAACAAATATTTATTTTGATTATAAAAGCTAGCACTGAAGAAAGTGTGGCCTAGTTTTAGGTGAAAGGTGTTTTGTTTAATTTTTTTATAAAACAAATAACTTATTAAATATCAGACAAATTGACCTAAATGTAAATTTCGTTCAACATTATTTCATATTTGTAAACTTAACAACCTCTTAAAAATTTGGCTTAGTCATAACACTAAATTTTAATGGACTATAGTGCTTACAACTATTTCACTTGAAATTTCAGTAGAAATCCATTTGCACCATCTGAAAGCGTAACTTCTTCTTTATTGATCATTAAAATTTCATACAGATCGATTTAGTAATTTAGATTTTTACACTAAATTTATTATGCTGACCCACTGAGCGTATGATTATTATTAATTATTGGCTTATTTTGGAAAATATTACATAACATTTCTATTTGCAAAACAATTTTTTGAATATAGAACTTTTTTGAAAGCTAATATTATAGAATTCATATTTGTTAAATATTATTAAGTAAAAATTAATGGAATTTGTGATTTTTCTTTTGCAAAAAAAATTATTTGTTGGACATTTTGCTCTTAACCATCTAACACGCAAGAGTGCCTCAAGGCATGCATTACAAAACACCAGTTATCTCAATTTTTTTTTTAATTTAACTGTGACTTAGTTACAAATTTGTTAACTTTTCCTTCGAAGGTCGAAATGCATTCTGTCTTTTAGTTTTTATTCTGTCAGATGTTTTGTGAGTGATGTCATAATTTTAGCATGTGAAATTTTGTGTGTAATTTTTTTTTTAAATCATAAAACTTTGATTTAAAAAAAACTAACTTTTGTCGACCGATCTATTCGAAATATTTTTTACTAGTTCTTTATCATTAGTATTTCAATAAAATCGTATCATAGTTAATGATTTTTACACCTAAAGCGGCATCAATGGCCTGAGGCACTCTTCACCTTTTTGCACCTAATTCCTAAACTTAATTTGCAAATTAGTTTCTGATGGCTGTTCTGAGTTTATTGGGTCATAATTACCCTAAAACAAGTATTAGAACACTTTTGTTTAGCTTTTTAAAGTTTGCGGGTTAGAGGGTTAATAACTATTTTGTTTAAAAAAATCGAAATACATAAGAATGATTTAATAATAAAATCAAAAATTCTTAAACAATGATCTCGATATAATTAACAATTTTATTTATAAAGAGAAAATCAAAACCCTATTTATAATTCCAATTCCTATCTATAAAACCGTAAAAGTTAAAATTTCACTTTAACATAGTTTTTTCTCCTTTATTAGGTTGACAGTACTAAAAAATATAAAATCTTAAAATAAATATATTTCATATGAAAATTTAACAATCACAGATAAAATTTTCTCATCTGAATATAGCTACCCGCGAATTTAGATTTAAAGTCATTACAGATATCAATATGAAAGCCTACTTTCTACTCAACATTTCTTTAAAAATTTCGTAAAAACCGATCTATTGCATAGATGTTCTTATATATTTTTAAATTTTTATCTACTAGACGTATGATTAATATTAATTAATGAGATATTTTGTAAAGTAGTATATAACATTTTTATTTGTAATACGATTTTTACGAATTAAAATTTTATGCAAAATTAACAATATAAACTTTTTTTTTTGTTAAATATTTTTATTTTAAAAATATATCTTTTGTCAAAATTAATTTTTTTACCATTCTTACAGTTTGTTAAAGATTAAATTAAAATGAAATGTAATGTAACAACTAAGAAATATCTTAATAAATATTATCACATTTGAATGTGAACTTAAAGAATTCAATTTTGTTTTAATACCCAAACGCCTAAATGTAGACACTGTTTCTCAATTATTTCAATTTACATAATAGATTTGAAAAATTGCAAGTTGAGTTTAAGAAAAAGTGGAAACTATTTAATTGAATACACAAGCATTAATCGTAAGTGAGTAAATGTGTGAACATGTCTATAAAAACTACTATTTATTTCAACAACCATTTCCCTATGATATCGTAAAGAGTTAGGAGAGAGTTTTCATTGTTTTCAGTGTTTTAAAATGCAAAAAAAAAGAAACACAAAAGAAAATGAAGCACTAATTTCTCGTAAAATTAAACACTTTTTAGCAGTGTAGTTGTACCTGTTTAGGTATATTTGAAAAAAGGTCTACATTTGCCCGTGCATTGCACATTTTTACGTTTAATGCAGGGAAATGGGAGCGAAATTGTTAAGCCCTACCTCAACATTTTATACAATTCAATGTATATACAAGGCTAAACATAAAAGTAGGTATATATGTTTGAGTGAATTTGCCTGCGTGAATATGTGTGTGAGTAAGTTTGTAAGTATACTTCAACATTATTTGTCCTAGTAGTGGTGGAAAGTTGTAAAGTACTTGCAAACTCTCGCCCATGTTTACACTCATTCCATAGTGAATTGTATTGTGTGTCAGCAGCACTTGTTTGAGTTGCAGTCTGCCTACTTAACATTGAAAATTTCCGGTTGAAACATAAACACACTGACATACACTTGAAGTTATTCACTATTCAAAAAAGAATGTACAACCGAGTAGAAGCATTAAGTTGGCAGAGAAATTAAATACAATGTAGTTGAAAAAAATATTCAGCCTTTTAAAAGAAATGTTAAAAAATGAAAACTTAACAAATTCTACCTATGGCAACATATATTCACAAATAGTTCATCCGGCAAATGAGTTGGGTTTTGAATGTATTTGGGTTTGTGGAAACTGAATGAATTTAAATTTAAATGTATTAATGCAAGTTTTGTGTAAGAAATTCTTTAAATATTTTTAAATAGTAATATTTCCAAAACAGTTGGCTTCAATTTAAAATTACAATATTTTAAATCATATTAGTGGTTTTCAAACAAAATCAATTTAATCGAAGAAACCTACTAATCTATATATGTATATAAAAGAGTAACGTTACTGACTCACTGACTGACTGATTCATCATCGCACAGCCCAAACGGCTGAAGCTAGAATCATGAAATTTTAACTGTGGGTTCCTCCCTCCCCAAAACGATCCGATAAGAAGGGATTTTTGGAAATTCGAACGTTTAGGGGGTAAAAAAGGGTAAAAACGGGTAAATTCGGTAACCTTATATCTTAAAAACTAATAAAGATACAAAAAAAAAATTAAAATTGCGTTACTCTATTGAAAAAATAAGATGACAAGTGTTTTGTACTTTTTCGAAATTTGAAACTTTTAGGGGAGAAAACGGGTAAAAACTGTATTTTGGTACTTTTTTGGCACCCTATGTATCTTTTAAACCAATAAACATAGAATCAAATTTTAAATCGTATTCTTTACTTATCAAAAAATAAAAAATATAAGTTTGGTACTTTTTGGAAATTCGAAACTTTAAGGGATAAAAATTGTGTTTATTTTTGGTACTTTTTCATAAAATATGTTTTTCTATAATTTGACATAGACATACGAATTTTATTTGAATAAAACGTTACAGAAATTTATTTGAATAAAATTGTACCACCTCAATGGGGATAAAAAAGGTACCAAAAAGGGGATAAAATCGGGAAAATACATTATATTTGAAATTATTAAGCCAATTTTCATAATTTTTTTAACGTTGGTTCCTGGATTCAAAAAAAAATAAACTAACAGGGTGTTATTTGGAACTCGAGTACCAAGGTGTATATTGGGCCAAATAAGGGTACTTTTTTAACATTTTAAATTAATTCAGTTATCGACATTAAAGTTAGCTGATATGTATCTGAGTGAAGTTAGTGTTAGGAATAGGGTATAATATTTAGGTACCAAAATGTGTGAACTGAACTATAGGTACTTTTTCTTTATTCGAATGGTACTTTTTTAATTTCTTCACCAATGAACATAAAGCCATGAAATTAAGCTTATATGGACCCGAGTGAGTGGGAAACCACAAGTGGGGGATTTTTGGTACTTTTTATATATTCTAATGGTAATTTTTTGAATTTCCTATAATAATGGACCTAAAGTTTCCAAAAAATCGAAGAATTTCAAAACCGCGGTTTCGGTTTTAAAAAATTAAAAACCGATCGGTTTCGGTTTTGTGATAATTTATTAAATATTAAGTATTATAGAAACAAAATTAGTTGATAATATAGGAAATGATATACAAATCAAAAATTTAAACTTGGCGGGTTATGGTTTAGTGAATGCGAATTTAAAATTGATAATCAATGGTACTATTTCCTTATTGCAATGGTACTTTTTGAATATTTTATAATAATAAACCTAAAAATTTAAAATTAGGAACACATTTTGCATTTTCTATAATAATGGACCCAGAAATATGAAATTAGACATTTACAATTAGATTCACAAAGTGAGACTTGATAGTACTATTTATTTCTTCTAATTGGGGTGGCGAAGCGCACCGGGTCAGCTAGTTAATAATAATCATACGCCACGATACTTACGATACATAAATCATTTGATATGTATTGTATGAAAATTAATGGAATCAGTTTTCTTCAGAAGTTTGAAATGCAATAAGTAAAGCAACAGAAAACTATAACCAAAACCATCCACATTCTAAGAATGAAAGAATATTTTCGGAATTTTATTTCATATTTTATTATTAACCATAACTTTGTAAACTGAAAACTGTAGTATAAAGTAGTTATACAGTACATTTTATAAGCTTTAATTTGTAATTTTAAATGTTTTAAATCACTCAGATGTTAAAAAACAATAGTTAACTTAAAAAATTACACTATTAATTAATATAAAACAATGTCGTTAAAGTAAAGAAGTGGATAAAATTTTTAATTTTTTTAAGTAGATCGGACAATATTCCCTCTTAACTTTGAAAAATATAAGGTAAAGCTACATAAATATTAATTAGTACACAACTTGAAAATTAAAACTTACTTAAATTTTTAAATAATAATGTTTAATTTTATATTAAAGTGGAATCTATTTAAACAGTTTTTCAAAATGCTTATACTTTAGCTTAAAATTAGCCCATATTCAACAGTATTCCAAAAAGTGTCCTTCGTTTTTGAAGTAAGTGTCTATCATTTCTAAAATGTTGAACAAAAATGTCACATTCTTGGAATTATGTTAATGTTCTTCATGTATAACATAGCTATCAGGCTAATATTTGTTTATGGCCATGTAAACTTATTGTAGCTACACTTTGCAAAATTATCATTTGAAACTGTGCTAGTTCTATGGAAAATCAACAATTCTAAGTGCAACATGATGATAGTGAAGCCTTTACGCTATGCATCGAACTAGCAATGACTATGCTTTTATTGGCTGGCTAGCATAATCAGTCCTTTTGTCCGACAAAAGCCACCGCCAGCAGCATCACCAACACAAGCAAACATTGCCTTCATCATAATGACCACATTTTGATGTTCATTCTAAATTCGCAGACAGTCCTGTAGCCATTACTCATCGTGTCAACCAGACAGTAGAACAATACGTTATTGAATACAGATGTGGTTTCTTTTGTGCAAGATGTTGCTACTAATACATATTTTATTGTCACATTTGAGCAACATACAGTCTTTAGTCAGTATTTATGCTAGCTTGTTAAACATTTTTGCTTGTTTGTTTAGCGCTCTGATAAAGTTTATAGAAACAAATCTAAAGGTCTTGTACAAAATACTTGATCAATGAGACTATAGAGTATGACAATGCGTTAAAATAACAAATTATGGATAAAAACGGTTTTGAGAATTTTTATATTTTCAACATTAAATATATTTCTCCGTTTTATATTTAACAAGCTACTTTAAGGACCATTATTACAACTTGCCTTTAAGTTCGTAATAGTAAAATTTAACTTTAAGGGAACATTTTTCTATTACTTAAAGTTAGTTTTTACTATAACGGACTTAAAGGCAAGTTCTAATAGTGACCCTAAGTGTCTTAATCATCAAAACTATGTTATCGAAAAATCCTTTTTAAGAAAAGAATCATAAAAGGTCCATAACCTGTTAGAAATTAATATTGCTATCATTCACTTATCAATATTCAATTTATTATTAAGTTGTTTTTACGATTAAGGGTTTAACATTGTAACATAAATAGCAAAAACAACAACTTAGTCAAAGAAAAATAAAATCATTTCCATAATTTGCTATCCAACAATAACAAATACATTAAGAACTTCACTGACCTTGCTGTAGTATCCAAAGGAAAAAAAGAAAATATTAAAAACAATAACAAACACATGCCTACTAATGTAAACATATTCATATATTTTACAAAAACCAATTACCTTTGGTTTACTGAGAAAAAAAAACAAAACAATAATAAACACACACTGACTGAGACACACTCATCCAGTTACAGTAAATAATAACTACGCAGAGTAGGTGAAAACAAGAGAGCGAGCATAAGTGGGTGAGTAAGAGAAGGAGTAAAAATAGTCAATTATTTATGTACGTTTGTATGACCTGAGAGTATTATTTGTAAACATACATAATTACTGAGTATAAATGATACATGACAGTATGTGATACATTTTTATATTGTTGTTATTATGATTATCATTATCTGTATTGTTGTTGGGATGAGGACTACTTATACTCTTGTAATTAGTACATTATTTTTATAATGAATAATCTTTTTAATAATGCAGCAAAATTATGCAATGAACAAAAACAATACTTCCACATACACATTCATTTAAATTAATGTTGGCCTCAGCAACAAAACTTAATGACCACAGGAGTAACTCTAACACCAAAGTAAAAGGAAATGAAAGGATTCTGTGAAATATGTAAGGGTATGCAAAACTAGTATATAGTTTATATTCACAACAATAATTATAAGCGAATTAAGTATTTATACTTCAATATAAACTTAACAAAATGACATGGACATTACAAATCATATTTACATATGTAAATTGTCTTGACACAGTATATAAATCTGACAATTTAATTGTCAATGGTCAGATAATTTTAAGAACATATGAGAAAGTAAATAAATTTCATGTTTTTGTATATGTCGTAGTATGCAGTTCTTTAATAACAATTTCATGGAAATAATTTTTTCAAACCCTACCCAGGAAAGCTAAAAAATTGTGAAAATAACAAATTTTGCTCATCACGACGTATGATTAATATTAATTATGAACCATTTTTAAAAAATCTTTCAGGAAGTACAATTATTTAAAAACTAGAATTATTTAAATGGATTTTAAGAGCTTAGAAATCTTTCTAAAGTAAAATCAACTGATAAGTGAAGAAACTGCATTCTAAATAGATTCAAAAACCACTCCTAGTCAAATCTAGATTGGGACTATTTGGTGATGAAGAAATTGCAAAAAAAAGCACTGAAAATTGAATGTCCAGGTTACGTCATAAGCTCGAAATCATATTTAAACAATAATGACATTAAATTATCTAATTATAAAGACAATTGGATGGATATTAAACACATTTTTCTCTATTTTATTTCAATTTAAAGTTCTTCGGCTCTATAAAAAAATACCCTTTGCATATAAATATATGCTAATAAAGCTAAAATTAAACTACAAACCTTACAAATAAAGTGAAACTGGGACTGAATAAAATCCAGCAATATAAACTAAATTGCTATTAAATAAATAACGATTATAACGAAACTTAGACTAAATTAAGGCCTCTATTTGATGTTTGTCTTAAACTAAATAAATACAAATATTAAAACTAAACTACGATTTCAAAAGGTACTCAAAGATTATAACTTATTACTAAAAATGGTTGTATAGAAAAAAAATCAGTTGCTGAATTCATAACAATTTGTATCGTGTATCTTGTATTAAATACAATTTTTGTTTATTAGTTTGTGAACACCCATTGTATATTGTATGAATGTTTTTGAAAGCGTAGTATGTATAACAAGTAGACCGACTCTCATTTTTTTCAAATTACTCTCTCACATATACGGGTACTATGTGTGCTCAGAGAAATTTGTAGCTGTAAACCAATACAACTTTTAAAAACATTCAAAATAAAAGTGTATAAGTGTATTTAATTTTTGTATGAAAATTTCCAACAACAAGCTTACACTATTGTATTTGAATTCAATAATACACTCGATACAATGATACAAGGGGTTTTGTGAATTCAGCAATTGAATCACAACTAGATTTTCTTACACTGAGTTATATAGGTTAAGGTTTATAGGTCAAATGGTTGACTTTTGTTAACCCTTTGATATTTAAGTACGAGTTTAGCTATGTTTAAATTAATATATCAGATTTAGAAGCAAACGTCTTTGGAGTTTAAAAGTTCAATATGTATTAACATTCCTTACTTACTTGCCTACTGTGCATGGGTTTATATTTTAATATGCAACGTCAATTTTGTATGTTCAAATATGTCATTATTTTCATGTGTGAAACATTGTTTTGATAACATTATTATTTAATGGAAGAAACTCGGAAGCCCCACATACTATTTGCATAAATATATTCATAACATAACATTGACTATGTCAGTTCAAAGTGTTACTTTTTGCATCCAATATATGCCAGTGTGTAGACGACAAATTGCGTGTGACTGCCAGCATGTATCTATACTAAATTCTGAAATTTAATTTTAATACAAGGACATTTTACAAAAATGTTGACTAAATTTGATGACCTCAATCAACTCAATAGCATATTAAAATGATTGTGTGTAGATTTTAGTTTTCCAAAAATGTATGTATTTTAAATTCTTTGAATTTACTGTTGTCGTAATTAGGTACTTACAATATTAGGTATATTTTGTAAAATTTTGAGTGACAGCCGTAAAATATGTGTCTTTGGTAATTATGAGGTATTGAAATATTTAACGGAAATAAAAGGAAACATATGAGCTTAATGTGTGAGACAAAATAAGGTCTACTGATCTGAAAATATTCAACTTTATTTACAAAATTTTAATAATGAAATAACATATAGTGAAAATAGTAAATGTTTGATTATTATAAGGCGTATGATTAATATTAATTATGAATTATTTTAGTAAAATGTTAATAAAGAAAACACCCATTAATGAATTTTAAAATTTTAAACAGAATTTTGAAGACAAGACTCCGGTGGTTTCTCACGAACATATACATTTTATAGGCTGGATGTAAAATCAGCTAATTTAAAGTTAATTCGAACAGAACTGCAAAATGAAATTTAACATACAGATTCCCAAGTATTATATTAAAATGAATTATGTAGATTGAAATTTGCGTTTAATAAATTACAAAGCTACAACTTAATTAATTAACAACTTGTATAAGTAAATATAATTGTTCAAGCTTATCTAAGATCAAACAATAATCATTTGTATTTTTTTCAAAGTCTGTAAATTACTGTAAAATATTAATACTCAGTGGTCATCTGTGTATAATTTTATGTACGTTTAATTAAAAAATCATATGTAAATCCTCAAAATCCTCCATCAAATCTAGAAATTAAAAAAATTTAAATTTGTAGAACGGTACGTATGATTAATATTAATTATGGACTTTTTCACTATAAATGCTATAGGGAAACCAATTATTGAAAGAGTTTGTAAATTTGCATGTATATTTACAGTTAAGACTTCTCATTAGAATATAAAGTAAAGAAAACTTCATTAATATATTTTAAAGGTATTTAATTAAGTAAGGGTGTGTTCGTAAATCCAGTATGATTGCATCACTGCAGCAAATTAAAAGTTTAGCGTTCGAAAAAGCATATTTGCGATTATTGCTTTACGTCAAACGTTTTTTAATGCAAATTGTTGGCAGTGATGCCGCAAATTTGTGCAACCAATGCATCATTAAGTTATATGTTGCAAAAGTTTGCAGGTCGTGGCATCAGTGATGCACAAATTTACTGCATTTACCAACACACCCTAATTGTTCGAAAATATTTATACCCTACACCACCATAGTGAGGAGGGTATTATGCGTTTGTGCAGATGTTTGTAACGCCCAAAAATATTAGTCTAACACCCACTTTAAAGTATATCGATCGACTTTCTGAGTCGATTAAACGATGTCCGTCCGTCTGGTTGGCTGGCTGGCTGTCCATGTAAAACTTGTGCGCAGAGTACAGGTCGCAATTTTGAAGATATTTCGATCAAATTTGGTACATATTACTTTTTCGGCCCAAGGACCAAGCCTATTGAAACTGGCTGAAATCGGTCCATTATTTCACCTATCCCCCATACAAATGTCCTTCCGAAATTGGACTTTATCGGTCATAAATGTTTAATTTATAAATGTATATCTACAAATTGCTCTCCAAATAAGTTTTATATATACAAAATTCATGTCACCAAATTTTGTTACGATCGGTCCATAATTAGTCATAGCTCCCATATAGACCCGCTTCCGAAAATCACTTTAACGTGCATAAATCGCTTAAAAATGTTGGTATACACACAAAATTCAACATAGTAAACTTTCATATAGACATAAATCACTCGACCTAATTTCATGGTGAGCGGTCCATAATTGGTCATAGCCCCAATATAAGGCCCACTTCCGAAAATCACTCAAAAATATAAATTAATGAAATTTTAAAAGAAAAATGTTTTTGCTCTTTTACTTAGTGTAGGGTATACATACTTTCTTACTTTCATAAACTATGTCCTTATTTTATAGTCCTCACTGTTTTCCAAACAATAATGTCACAATTATGTAATTTCCAATTCATATTTTTATAAATTAGCATTGAAATAAAATGTCTGCATAAAAATATATTTTTAATTATTTAACGCCATACCAGAACAACATCATACATTCCAAAACCTGAAACAAATTATAAACAAAATTTTGTGAATGCCAAAATGTTGCAATTTTAACCACGTGTGTGCAAGGCACGAAATATGTTATTAAAAATTTTGGCCGACAGCGGTTAATAAAAGCATTTTGTAATTAAAAAGTTAACAATTAAAGTCACAAATGGTCAGACATTATGGAATTTTAGAAACATAACAATATAAACAGAAAATGCTTAAAAAATGTCTAAAGAAAATATAAAACTAAGTAATTGTTATTAATATTTAGCACAGTATATACACTTCTACTTACAGTCCCCGATCTTCGTTTATATTCTTCTTAATACTCATAAATTATATAATAAATAATATTATATAACAATGATTAATATTTATTTGTTTAAGGACTACAGAAAACATCCATTACTTCACTGAAATTAAAATAAAAATTTGTTTTCGCTTTTTGAATGGTCAAATATAACCTGCAGTTCTAGTTCAAGTTCAGTTCTAGTTCAGTTCAGTTCAGTTCTAGTTCAGTTCTAGTTCAGTTCTAGTTCAGTTCTAGTTCAGTTCTAGTTCAGTTCTAGTTCAGTTCTAGTTCAGTTCTAGTTCAGTTCTAGTTCAGTTCTAGTTCAGTTCTAGTTCAGTTCTAGTTCAGTTCTAGTTCAGTTCTAGTTCAGTTCTAGTTCTAGTTCAGTTCTAGTTCAGTTCTAGTTCAGTTCTAGTTCAGTTCTAGTTCAGTTCTAGTTCAGTTCTAGTTCAGTTCTAGTTCAGTTCTAGTTCAGTTCTAGTTCAGTTCTAGTTCAGTTCTAGTTCAGTTCTAGTTCAGTTCTAGTTCAGTTCTAGTTCAGTTCTAGTTCAGTTCTAGTTCAGTTCTATGTTATTTCTGAAATACAATTGGAAATGGTGTTGTTTATTTGGAATTTAAAATTTACAAAGATAAATGCATTTGTTCTTTGTTTTACTTAAATTACTAAAATAAATGTTCTATTTTGTTTATTATTCTTTCAGTTCATTCTGCACAGAATTCTTGTTACAATTTAAAAATTTAACATTTCAACTCAATCATTCTCCCTAACAAATTCCATTTCAATTGTATAGAGTTCAAGACATTGAGTGTACATTAGACAATAAAATTCATAAATTTCTTTTACTGTTGTTGTAAAATGAATTCCTCTTAGCAACTGATAGACATTTACAAAATGTTTGTGCTGGGGTTGAATTAGACTCGTTTTTTTGCAACAAAAATACTGCTGGTATGAGGTTTACAAATTTGAATCTCAGTCTTCCTTCAACAAACTGTCTGATTCAGTTTGAAGATTTCAACTTTTTCGTTATGAAATTTTTTGGAAAATATTTAGCTGTAGAAGTTTTGCTAAAAACTATTCACAAAATGTATGTGCTCCTATTATTTTTGTGTATGTAGAACATATTTACATGCCTTTATGTAGAAATATTAACAAAAATTTACTTGTTTCTTAGGCAGGACTCCCAAAAGGTCTGCAGATTGTGGTAAATGAAAAAAAGTTTGGTTATCAAATATCTAGAAATTTGTTATTATACCTTAAAAAGAGACATGCAACATAAATAGCCCATGGTGTATGCGATTGCTCATTATTCCTCTTAGATAGATGGTCATTTGTAAGAACATATAAGCCTGTTGCTGTCTGTGTATAATGATTATCATGGCCAAGGATGAAGTTCCATTTTGGAGAAATATGTTTAGTCTGCCAAAAACGTATCTAAGAGAAATTCATTGAAAATGTTTCATTGCAGCCAATTGTACATGCAATGATATTTAAGTTTTCTATAGAGTGGATGTAGAAGTGAGTGTCCCAGGAAATCAACTTTATTTGCCTTAAAGTTTCTCATTTTCAACTCATAGAAAGCATTTATAGATTTAATGAAGTCTTTAGCGCTCCAGCACGACTGTAATATTCACCAGTTTGTAATTAATATATAAAATATGTAAACTATAAGCATTTTAATAATACCACCACGTAATTAATATTAATCATACCCTTACAATTAAAGTTAGAAAATAATTAAAAATTCCGAATAGTTATTGAATCAAGTTTAGTTTTGAGTCAGTTTCAGGTCCAGCAAATGGCTACTATTCCGAACAAAATTAGTCATTATTATTAATAACATAAACATTAGACATTTCTTATATTCAAATTTGTAATTAATATTAATCATACGCTCTCAATTAAAGTTAGTAAATTTTTACCAAGATCGATTTATTGTAGAATCTAGTTTAGCTTTAAATCGGTTTTAGTTCTAGACAATGGCAAATATAAATTACAAGAATAATCATTATTTTTAATTGCAAAAAAGAGGCGGTCTTTATAACAATGATACCTACAATAATCATTGCACTTGTTATAAAAATGTTTAAAAATTACGACATTTTAAAATTAAACTTTTTCATATTAGCACTTGTTGTTTTTTAATATTTCATGTCTATTTTCTGTTTTGTTTAGTTGAGAGCAACTTCAAATACATATTGTTTGCAACTTCATGGCGTATGATTGATATTAATTCCAGCTGCCATTTGATTGATGATAGACTGAAAATAAATAATTGAAATGAACACCAAACAAATTCAACAACATTTTCCAAAAAATAACATTTAAATGGCCAGAAAAACGGCAATAAACAAAGTCATATATTTTGTTAAAACAAAAAGGATTTTTTGAAATAAAAATTTACTGTTTTTTAATAGAAAGAAAAAAAAATAATAAAATTTTTAAACGAAAACAGATTTTATTAAAATATTTAAATATTATAAGGCTATGGAATGAAATATTATTAAATTAGATTTAAGGTGTTTAAAGTTTTAACAGTAATCAGGAAAACATGATGAATATATTTAGTATTGTGATATTTAAACGGAATTTGTATAATTAGAAGATATTGTTAGATGTTTATCTTTTAAAAACGGTGGTATATTTGCTTTAAATAAGCCGTATTCGTTTAATTGAAAATGAAGGAGATCAGCAGTTTCAAACAACTCTTTATTTAAATTAACGCAACAATTTAAATAGTCACTATCAATTAATACTCTCTTTTACAAGAATACACTGATAGGTAATACAGTTGATGTTAACTCTTACAGCCACTAAAATATACTGACTCATTCACAATACGCTATTACTATTTATATACACAGCGCTATCTTCTTGAAGTTTCATGAATAATGTAAGTAAAACAACTCGAACTTAACTTGAAAACTTGAGTTAATGTTGTAATACTTATAAACAAATCTAACAACAGCGTGCTATCAACATTATTGATAAGTAGAAATTTCTACTGATGGAAAAATTTTAAACATTCAATTCAATTTCGTAACAATATTTAGCAAGAGTATACTATTTCAGTTAAAGTAGAGTAAGTAAAGTACTAGTTTAGATTGGGTGTAAATGAGTAAATGTCTATGTCAATATTAAGATTGGTCAAATTGTATTGGTTTATCTAATTGTAAACTTCGAATTGATCATCCACTTAAATATACTAAGTGGTATTAATTTCCTTAAGTGAAGCCTAAGTTTGACTTGGCTGAACAATTTCAGTATTTAACTAGTAATAGTTTAGTCTTGTTTTCCAGTCACGTCAAGTAATTCAACACCTTAACATCCAGTGCTATATAAATTTAACACTAAACTCTAAAACGATTCTGTTTTGCAAAAAATAAAAAAGTTAAAAATAAAATACAACACAAAGTTTTTAAGTTTTTATTATTTTTTTAGACCAAGAAAAACGAAGAAACCTCCAACAAATCGCCTTAAATAAATAAATAAATAAATGGAAAAGTTAGAAATAACAAAGAAATTATTGCGACTCCTTTTGGCCAGCACTTAAAAGGAAAAGGGGAAGTAAAATTGGATTGTGTTTTCAAACTTGTTGTCACATTGAATTTGTCTGTGTTTATGTTGTCATAAAAATAAAAATTAAAAAAATAAATTTAAGAGGAACAAGTAAAAATGTTATATTCAGCTGTGCCGAATCTTGTAACAATAAAATATTTTTCTGATATAGGGGTTCCTCTCAAAAGTTGGTAGAAGGATTTGGGTTCATATAAAACTTATTTATATCCAATTTCATCACGATATTAATTACTATAAGACAATTATGAATGTTCAAGTCATTTTCTGATGAGGACCTTTTACGGAGACAAGGGATAAATGTTGCCCGATTTACGCCTTACTTTACAGTATAATTTCGGAGTACTTAGAACTAATTTGTGCAACATTTTATCAGAATTGCCGCATAATCAAGATATTTCTGACTGCTCAAACAGTATTCCGGGGGAACATTTGTATGGGAGCTAGGTTAAATCATAACATATAACAAATCTTATTAACATAGAGTATTTGTGGAAAATTTCAAAAAGCTGGCTTCATTGATTTGGGCCCTATCGTGCTTTCAACAGACAGACAGAAGGACGGACAGGGCTATATCATCTTAAGATTTTGTAAGAACCCAGAATATATAGTCTTTGTTGGTTATCAGATGAATGTTTCTATGTATTATAAAGATGATGACAAAATCAATATTCTCCCCATCTTCTTGGTGGTAGGTATAATAGCACAATAACGCAACTTTTTAGCAAATCCAATTGAATAAGCAGAGTCAAAAAACATTTAGTTAGAAATAATTACCTCAATTAAAGTGGAGTAAGTTATATTATAGTGCAGGTCAGATATAATTGAGTATATGAGGGTCTAGACTAAGTCTGTCTATTTGCATTATTTTCCCTAATTGCATTTTTTAACTTAGCACCACGATAAGAAATTGAAACTGCTTTAACCATTTTAAACGAAAGATCATTTCTCCATAAAACGTGACTCTGTAAAAATTAAGAGTTTTAAAAAAAATTAGTCTTTTAGAGGCACATAAAACATTTTAACACTTTAACATCCAGTCCTAAATACACTTAATACTAAACTTTAAAAATGATTTTGGTTTGGTAAGTGAAATTTTTAAATAAAATACAACATAAAGGTTATTAAGATGGTGATATTTCTAAGACCATGAAAAACAGAAACCTCCAGAAAATCGTCTTAAATGAATAGAAAAGTTAGAGATAACAAAGAAATTATTACAACTCCTTTTGGTCAGTATTACAAGTACTTAGAAGATAAAAGGGGAAGTAACCCAATTGTATTATGTTTTCAAACTTTTTGTCACATTGTTTTCTTATTTAATATGTGTATGTGAGTGTCTTTGTTTATGTTTGGCTGGAAGTCATACACTGAATAACTTGTTGACCTGTTTTAAGGAATTGTTGTTGTTCTATTTTTCAAAAAATATGAAAAAGCAAGAGGAGGAATGGCTTGAAGAAGAAATATAAAAAAACAATTCAAGTATCCTTACATGTAAAAGGTATGTAAGAGTAATAAATTCTACAGGAAATAAGAGAAAAAACTTTGTTTTACTATATTTTTTTGTTTAAATAAATTTTGTTAAAAGTTGCCAAATTGTGGACAAAGGAAGGAAAAAGTGGAGACATAAAAGCCAATACTTGTATATAGACGGCTGGTAACAGCCAATTTACTACCACTTCATAACAAATAATCAAAAGAAAATAAAGTTGAAGAATAAAAGGAGAAGACGAACTGTGAACACCTTAGAATATGAATATGTTAACAATTTGTAGTTAGTATTGTATACAGAAATAACTATTTTTTAAACCGATTCAATGCAAATAAGATTATGAACATTTGAATCAAAAACAAAATTTTCTAATAAAATTTGAGTATTGAAATCGATAATTTGAACAGACAAAAACTAAAAAATAATTTCAATAACAAAACTTGTGTATAGAATTATGGAATTATCAAGACTAAGGTGAGGTTAAATTTTTGGTCATTATTAACATTAAGTTGAACTTCAATCATAGCTCATTATGAGTTCAAAGTTGAACTTCAATGGTGTGTCATTATGTAACACAAGGTTAGCTGCAGTCGATGGTCTTTACTAAGATCAAGTTGACCGTCTGGCGTGGGTCACTATGTAGTCCTTTTGAGCTTTTAAGATTCTAATCTGAGCTACAATCAAAGGTCTTGAGGAAATCTAAGCTGAGTTTTAATCTTAGGCCTTTACATAGACTAAGCTGAGATTTAATATTAAGTCATTACGAATTCTAGCTTATGATGTTGAAGTCGAGCTTAAATTATAGGTTTTTATGAAGTCTAAATTGAAATTCAATTGCAGGTATTTGTGAACTATAAGTTAAGCTGTGATCAAAGATTATTATAGACACAAAATTCACCTTCAGATTTCTAAGTTGAGCTCCAATCGATAATCATTATGGAGTCTACGTAGATTATTATAAAGTCTAGGTTAAATTACAAGAGCGGTTTAGCACCATTCGTAGGTCAATGTGAAGACTAACTTCAGCGTTAGTCGTAGGTCATTAGAACATCAATTTTAGGTTTTGATGAAGTCTAATTTGACCAACAATCGTAGTTCATTCTCAATTATAGGTTGAGATTCGATCATAGGTAATGATAAAGACTAAGTTTACCTACAGTTACATGCCATTATGGAAACTTAATTAAGCTGCAACCGTAGACTATTTTAAAGTTTAAGTTAAGCGTCCTTATGAAGTATATGCTCAGAATAGCAATATCAGTTTCAAATAAATTTAAGCTTCATTCGTCATATTATCAATTTCAACAATAAAAATTTAATAGAAAATACAAAAAAATAATGTTTTTGAGAACATGAATACTTAATCAAATTACGAATTGAATATCTGAAAAATATTTGAATTGCAACTGTTTAGAAAATACTTTTTTTCTGTGTAATTTGACAGACAGATCTGAGACCTGGCAATATTTTTCTTTAAAGTTTCTCTTAATAAAAAAATTTGTTTAAAGTTTCTAGATTAAGTTAATATTTTTTTAAAAAATAACTTATATTGTATAGTTCAATAAACGTTAGTATTAACTAATCGCAAAGTTTTTAATTCTTTTTTATAATTTTCAAAATGAAAACTATTTTTTATGAGTTTTTATTAAATTTACAACAAAATTATAAAAATTAATATGTAAATAAAACATTTTGTGAAATTCATTATCTAATTTACAGGATATTTTTAAAAATTATAAGCAAAACTTTGAAATTTTAAATTAAAATAAATTTCTCATACTAAGCGTATGATTAATATTAATTATAGGGTTATGTTGAACAATATTTAATAATGTAGTTAAAAGTTATAAGATTTATTTAACGAAATTAGTATATAAAAGACTAGATTTCAAGGTATAAAATAACACAAAAATATTTTGTATTTTAAAAGTCTTAACTTAAAATTTTGTCCCATATGGATTAGCTAACTCAATATTCTGCCCCATATAGTCCAAGTTTCAAATTAATTTCTATATAATTTATATTCAATATTTTATAATATATTCCACCAGACTTTTTCAGTCCATTGATGATTCTTAGCATTCCACATATTTTAGTGTAGTTCACGCAGTAAAAGAACAAATAATAGAAAACTAAAACTAGAACACACTTATAAAATTGGGTGAATAATGTATGTATGGTCTCAAGTTACTATATTTATTTTTGTTGATGTGTTTTTTGAGGTCTTTGACTTTGAAGAAAAAAGTTTTCCTTTTTTTCAACACTTTGTTACACAGAAAAAATTATATTTCAATTCAAACATTTATCCCACATTGAACTGGTTTCAATTATTTCATAATTAAATCAAGTATTCATTTGCTCAAAAACAAAATTTCTTGATATTTTCTATTGAATTTTGAGTTTTGAATTTGATTATTTTGACAATTGAATATACAATTTTCGTTATTGGTTGAATTTCAAATACAAAAATTATTGAATAGATAATTTTCGTAATTGAAACACAAAAAATAACAAAAATGTGTTTTCAATTACGAAAATTATCTATTGAATAATTTTTGTATTTGAAATTCAACCAATAACGAAAATTGTATATTCAATTATCAAAATAATCAAATTCAAAACTCAAAATTCAATAGAAAATATCAAGAAATTTTGTTTTTGAGCAAATGAATACTTGATTTAATTACGAAATAATTGAAACCAGTTCAATATGTGACAAATATTTGAATTGAAACGGTTTAAGAAATAGTTTTTTCTGTGTACTAAAGAAACAATAACAACCAAAACTTAAAAAATCTTTACAATATTAAGGAAATGGCAAGAATATTTTCTCAATAATTCATTTGTTTTCCGTATAAATTTTATTTGTTTTCTTAGCAAATTTACAAGGAAATATAGTAGAATATTGAAAAGTATGAAAAAACTAAAAAAAACTTACATTTGTAATGATTTAAAGTAAGGTTTGGAGAACCGATAACATGATAAACATTTTATTTAAATAAGCATAAGTTGCCAAAAAAAAAAGCAAACTCTTTTTAGAACAATTAAAGAAAGTCAAAATTAAGAGATAGAATCCAAAAATGATATCAAAAAATAATTTTTTTCATTTAAATTTTTTTTAAACTAAAAGCTATAGATTTCATATTTTACCACAAGATAAAGGCTAAAGCTTTGGCTTTTATTAAATTGTGTATTTATAGAGATATAT
The DNA here is from genome assembly GCF_958450345.1 of Calliphora vicina. NCBI lineage: Eukaryota > Metazoa > Arthropoda > Insecta > Diptera > Calliphoridae > Calliphora > Calliphora vicina. The sequence continues at coordinate 109,690,595 of NC_088783.1, read as the reverse complement.
TTATTAGAGTATAAGTTACGATGATTTATCCACAACAACCTTTTAATAAATAAATATCAATCATACGTTTAGTATGAATAAATAGAATATCAATTTTAAATAATTTAGAATATTGTTTAGTATTTAGGAAAATACTAAACAGTGGTAAGAGTTAGATTAGATCAATAGATTTGAATGGGTGTATACTATAAGAATTACACTTCCAATCGGAGATCTCTAGCCTAGATAATATAAATAGGTGTGAACTAGATGTGAAGAGAAGAAATTAAATTGGAAAGAAAAGAAGGAAGTAAGATAATATAAAGATAAATAAAGTGAATACGTATTCGAAAAAGTACATTAAGTATTCGAAAAAGTACATTAATAGAGTACTGTTACCTACAACAGCCAGCCAATTCCCCTGATAAAGCCTAATAAATTACATAGCTGATTTCATTCCCATATCCAGCTTTTACTGAGATCCTATAATCTAAGACTGTTACATAGAATATGTTCTACTGTTTCTAGTTTATCAATATCCTAGAACATTCTACAAAAGTCCTATGCGCCCATATCCCATTTACCAATAAAGACTCCAATTGAGCAGTGACCTGTTAAAGACCAATGTATTTTGTTTATATAGGAAAAATAGTTGGCTTTGTATAAGCATTCCAGTTTTTAAACTATTTTTAGTTTTTTTCAAAGATTTAAGCAATTTGTTAAATTAATCTCACAATTAATATTAATCATATGCCTGAGGTCATCATAATTATCACATGAACATATTTACTTAGAATTGAGGGATTTTCTTGGCAAAAAGTAACTACAGATAATTGTTTGATAAATTCTTTAAACATTTTATTGTTCTGATGTAAAATATCTCTTAAAAATCCTTAGATTTTTATTTTTTTTATATATGTATGTATTTATCAACATTTCATTTAATAGATTTTCAAATCAGATTTTTAAAATCAAATATCAACAAACACGTAAACAAATAAGTAAAATAATTGTGTTTTATTTATTATTTTTATTAAAAGCGTTCGTTTGGAAGCTTTAAGCGTTTTTTTATATTTTCATTTCACAGAAAACTATTGTTATTCCTTTTCATTCGATATAAATACGTGTGTTTATTTTTTTATTTGCTTGCAAATTCAAATATCATACTCGTAAATAAACATAAAAAACACAGGAAATGTGTTTGAAAATCGTACGTAACATAACTTCAATATGCTAATATTGATAGAAGAAATTTCAACAAATAATGGAAAATAATAAAAAAAAAAAGAAAAAGAACGAATGGAAATCATAATCCTCTGTCTATTAATATTGATATGTATATCATGTTTGTACAACAATCATGAAAAACAAAAAAATAAATATTGAATTTAAAATAACTTGAGGCATAAATCATATTTTTTATGCAGTAAGCAGTGATTTTGCACAATTGCTTAAGAAAAATCACATATATTATTCTAAAAAGGATTATAGTTACAGAAAAGTATTAAATTTTATACTGAACTCAAAACAAACAAGGAAAATAATCCCAGAATTTACTTTATAATACAATTGTTGGGTAGGAAATCTTTAAAGGATAGAATATTTATGTGTTATTTATTATACCTTGAAATGTTAGCTTTTTTAAAATGCTTACTTTCCAGACATTCCTCAAAAACTCCCCTAGCAATAGGCAATTTTCCAGCATAGCCTCATAATTAATATTAATCATACGCTCAGTATGACAAATATACTTTAAACTGAAATTTAACAGTTTTTCTGGTAGTTTCTCCATTATTATTCCATTACTCCATTATTAGTCCATTATTTTTGATAGAATTGAGAGTGATGATTTCGATGGCTTCATTAGTTTTATTCTAAAAGCTCTAGGTTCAAAGATATATTCATATTTAATATTTGCATAATTTACACCATTTTTTGTATTATTCGCTTAATATTTCATTAACAACCTTTAAAACCTTTAAATATTTTCTGGATTGTTAATTTACACAAAAATCAGTTGAGTATACACACATTGGTGAGTATATCAGGATATCTAACTTGTATTGCAAGGATATTCAAAATTATGTTCTTTTAGGTTAGTCCTTAAAACTTAGTAAAATCTAATTTTTTCAACAATTTTTCAAAGTATTCTCAAACTAGACATTCCAACGAACTGCTTTTAGTAAAAAATTTTAAATCCATTAAAAGAATCCTGAAATATTTGGAAAACAACTTCACATTTTATATAATTTTTCACATGTTTTCAATACTTAGTACCAAGAATGTTTCTCTTCACATAAAAATAAATTATTTTTAAAAAAAATTTATTTCAGAGTCAATGTGAATACGTACAAATTCTTCCCTTTTAGGATTTTCTTGTATAAAGAGCCTGCTTAAGATCTGGACAAAAATTCCAGCAGTAATCTACCATCATATGGTGGTCCCATCTCCATTAATCTTATATCATGGAGAAATATTTCACTTTGATCACCACCAACAATGTCTTTTCTTCATAGCCATAATATTATTATCTTGCTGACCCGGTGCGCTTCGCCACCCCAATTAGAAGAAAGAAATAGTACTATTAAGTCTCCCGCACACTCGGGTCCATATAATCTTTATTTCATGTTTCTAAATTCATTGGTGAAGAAATTACTAAAAGTATCATTCGAATAAAGAAATAGTACCAAAAAGTCTACCCCTAGAATTCTCACTCACTTAGGACCATACATGCTTAATTTCATGTTTCTAAGTCCATTGTAATAGAAAATTCAAAAAGTACCATTAGAAGAATGAAAAAGTACCTATAGTTCAGTTCTCACATTTTGGTACCTAAATATAATTCCTTATTTCTAACACTAACTTCACTCAGATACGTATCAGCTAACTTTAATGTCGATAAGTGAAATAATTTAAAATATTAAAAAGGTACCATTAGGAGAAAAGTACCAATTTCCCTTTTCCTCCTTGAACACCCCTCAAGTTTGAAATTTAAAAATATTCCATTTTGCAAAAGTTGTTTATGCTACAGACATGTCTCAATCGATTAAAATCTGTGTTGATGTGCCCAATAATAAATATGTTTTAAAAAAAGTACCAAACTGTTTACCCGGATTTGGCCTAAAATACACCATGGCACTCGAGTTCCAAATAACAACCTGTTAATTAATTTTTGTATGAAAAAATTATCAAAATTGGCTTAATAATTTCAAATATAATGTATTTTCCCGATTTTATCCCCTTTATGGTACCTTTTTTATCCCCATTGCTGTGGCAAAATATTATTAAAATAATTTTCTGTATCGTGGTGGGAGCTCATAGTAAAATATTCGAATGTCTATGTCAAATTATAGAAAAACATATTTTATGAAAAAGTACCAAAAATAAACACAATTTTTATCCCTTAAGGCTTCGAATTTCCAAAAAGTACCAAACTTATATTTTTTGTTTTTTGATAAGTAAAGAATACGATTTAAATTTTGTTTCTATGTTTATTGGTTTAAAAGATACATAGGGTGCCAAAAAAGTACCAAAATACAGTTTTTACCCGTTTTCTCTCCTAAAAGGTTCGAATTTCGAAAAAGTACGAAACACCTGTCAGCTTATTTATTAAATGGAGTAACATGCAATTTCAAGTTTTTTTTGTATCTTTATTAGTTTTGAAGATATAAGATTAACGAATTTACCCTTTTTTACCCCCTAAACGTTCGAATTTCCAAAACTCCCTTCTTAGTGGATCGTTTTGGGGAGGGAGGAACCCACAGTTAAAATTTCATGATTCTAGCTTCAGTCGTTTGGGCTGTGGGATGATGAATCAGTCAGTCATGCAGTCAGTCAGTAACGTTACTCTTTTATATATATAGATGATAAATTTTACATAAATTCGAATTATTTTGATGGAGTTAAAACGGGAAATTTAAAGTATTTAACTAATTTACAATATCTCTAAAACAAGAGGTGGTAGAACTAAACTAACTAACTATATATTCGTAATCAGGGGACAAAAATACATACGGATAAGTTATTTCGATTCGATTTTTTTTTTTTGAATTTTAATAGAAATTTATGCTAACATTTTTTCAAATTTATAATTCAAAAAAAATATTTTGTAACTAATTAATATATTCATATGCAATTACAATCAACTATTTATTATATATTGTATTATATTTCTACAAATTATTAACTCAAACTAGAAACTTCTACCAAATTCTTTATTAGAAAAGGATATTGATAACCAAATATCTTTTAAAATAAATTAAAACGTTAGATTAATAAAAATTAATTGCTGATAATTATGGCTTAAATTATTAGCTTTAATATGCTTTAAACATTATTAAAATCTATTAACATTTACTAAAGTTATAAACCATTTTCCAAAAATACCCAGTAATTAATATTAATCATACGTAAAGTATGACAAAATTATTTTGAACTAAAATTTTATAGTTTGGCTTGATATTTTTTAAAGGATTCTTTACTAAAAGCATAAAATGTCCTATAGACAACCAATTGAATTAAGAAAGTATTTTAAAATATTTCAATATATAGTAGAAAATTTAAGCGAAATTATGAAGAAGACTTTTAGTTCTTTAAAAAATATGTACATGTAAAAATTAACATGCAGTGAATTAAATTTCTTTCAGAAATCCTTCTAAAATAGAATATTAATTAACATGCATTAAAAGATCATAAAAAAAATTAAACTAAACTTCAATAATTTTTGTTAGTTAAAACTAGTGCAACTTCAAATGGTTTAAGTTTCATATAAATATCTTTCAAAATTAATGAATACAAGAATGTTTAAAGAAAACTAAATCCAGTATTTGATTTAACAAGTAAAATGCTCAAGATTCCTTTTGTGTTTCCAGTTGTTTTTTAGTTGGAAGATAATTATATTTGGTTTAAAATTGTTCATGATGAGAAAAAAAGAAACAAGAAACGTTTATACGAATTTATATTCAGACAAAGTTGATGATGATGAATAGCAAGTATGCAGAATAAACCAGCAAACATTTGCAGAAGTCTATTTAATTTTGTATGTATAACTGTCGCAATAAGCTTAACGTTTAAATACCAGAATAGCTTTCTAGAAAAAACTGATCTTGTACTGAAATATTTCATTAAAAATATTTCCTGAAAAGCTGACAGTTCTTTAAGTATTCTTCTTTTAATTTCCATCATAATGTTCATAATGAATAGTTTGTTCAACATAGAAGAATATTTATGTAAACGATTTTTGATTAACGACTATGATACATTCCAGTACTTAACAGCTTATGAAAAATTTGTCATTTGCTGTGAAAGTTTGTTTAGTTGTTAAACGTTCGCTGGTTTATATGCATTAATTTGTTGTGGAAATGATATACAAGTCTTTATAATTCACAGCATAGATATTTCCATTCATATTTTATAATTTATGGACTTTATTCATGGACTTAAAATGCCACTTTACATATTTTTTCGTTTGAATCTGATGAACACATTTACACATACTTAAGTGGAGAGTATGATACAGAATAAAAGAAACAAAGTTTATAAATAATTTCAATTGTACCAAAAATGTAATACAAATTTTAAAGTTAATAGTGCAATAGTGCAATAGTCAATGTAAAATCGACATATGTTATTGACACTTGAAGGAAATGAAATCAATTGAATTTGTAAATATTAGCTGGAAGTTTTAGCTTTATTTTTATATCAAAAATATAAAAACCCTATGGAAATTGTTAAAGTTATAGGCTGTTTTCTAATCTAACCTCTTAATTAATATTACTCATACGCACTGAGCTTTACTTTATTATAAAATCTTAAATTAAAGGATTTGTGACCAAATATGGATGATTTTTCTTACTTAAATTAAAGAGTAGAATAAAAATTGCTATACAAATACATGAGACCATAAGGAGTTCAAGGAAATAGTCAAAGATTAAGTCTATTTTATATTGAAAAAATTATTACAAACTGAAATTTTTTTCTTAAAAATAATTTTTCATTTTAAATTCGGATATTTGTGCTGATTAATTTCGGTCCACTATATCGGCTGTTACACTGTATCTCGAAAATTTAAGTAAAACATGAACCAGCAATAACAACAACCTACATAATTATTCTTAAAACAAAGACAAATAATTAAACACAAAAAGGATATTAACGGTAAAACAAGAAGATTTAGATGAAAAATAACGAATAGAAAATATTACCATTTTCTTCAGCTTTTTAATTGCATTAAAACGATTATTTTTTAAAGAAAAATATTTTACCAAAATGGAATTATAAGTAAAAAAAATTTTATTTTGTTTCAAGTTTAAATAATAGAGTCTTCCCAAGGACATCAAGCAATAAAGCGTAATTAATTTATTAAGTTTTTTAACTTTAATACCTTTTTAAAATGTACATGCTTTAATATATCCCTCTCATATATGTCTGTCTCTTCTGTTTTTGTCATTTAAGCAAGAAAACCATCAAACGATAATGACAACAGCTGACGTTGTTGGTAATTAATCATATAATAATGTTGTTTAAGATATTCAATTATTAAAAATAATGAAAATAATGTATAAAAAAAAATCAATATACAAAAGGCAATAATGGAATAATTATGTATATAAATTATAGTTGATGATATGAAGCGAAAAACAGGTTCATGCATAATTTTATATGAATGTAAATGGTTCTTAATTTGATGGTCTATGAAAAGAAATATTTTTATTTTTTTCAAAGAACAAGTAATTTGTTTAAATCATATTGGCAGGCAAAATATGACTTATGTCAAACTATTTTCGATATTATTAATAGTTTTATGGCGCTCATAATAATTTGTTAATATTTGTAATTTAATTATTTTGTTAAGAAGATAAGAAAATGTGCGTTGCAAATATTAAATAACAACTTTTCATTTACATATTTAATAAATTTTGTTAATTTTATTATTTTCATTATTAAAAGTCTACAATATTTTAGCGAAATCACTTTCAAATCCATTTAAATCAAAACTGTCCACTGGTCGTATGATTAATATTAATTCATAGGTTGTATCAAACAATCGCTCATAGTTTTGAAACGCTTTAATGGATTTTCATGATTTAACTAAAATATTATAGCAGAGATATATAGCTATTTAAAGGCAGTCATAATTTTTAATTTATTCATGCAAAAGTCACAAAATTCCACAGAAAAAAGGAACCCTCGCACTTAAAATATTGAGAAATATAATTAATTTTGTTAGTACATTATCCCTTTCGCAAATATTAGCTTTTTGCTGAATTTTAATTGAATTTTATGATTTCATATTGATAACAGATTGGTTAATTGTATTTAGAAGTGTTTTTTGTAACCAGTTAAATTTTCAATTTTGTATATTTAAATCAACATGCATGTAGCTTAAATAATTTAATTTCAATATGATAAACATAATTTATGTGCTAATTTACATACTAATTTTAGACAATAAGGAAGGAGTTGGTATTTGTTAATTAATGTAAATATATGTTCAATAAAAACAATTATGTGGTTACTAACTGTTAAGGAGATTTTTTGAATGCCCAAGGGAAAGCGATTCAATAATGATAAAAGCTTCAATAATTTAACTAGAAGGGATTCATAAAATACTAAGGTTACTGTTTATAATTTTCTGTTATATTTTTGAATTTATGTCAGTGTAAATATTGTTACCGATTCGAATTTAGCGGTCATAGATTGTATCACAAAATCGGCAATTGTTTTGTTACGCTTTAATTTATTTTCATGATTTTACTAAGATATCAGGGATATATAGCTATTTAAAGACAATCATCATTTTTAATTTATTCATCTTAAAGTCACAAAATACCACAGCGAAATCACTATAAAATACATTTAAATCAAAACTGTCACACTGGTCGTATGATTAATATTAATTCATAAGTTGTATCAAACAATCGCCAATAGTTTTGAAATGCCTTAATGGATTTTTATGATTTTACTAAGATATTATAGCAGAGATATATAGCTATTTAAGGGCAGTCATAGTTTTTAATTTATTCATGTAAAAGTCACAAAATAGCGGAGGAAAAAGAAGCCATCCTACTAAGAAGATTGAGAAATATAATCAATTTTGTTATTACATTATTTTTTTTGCAAATATTTGCTTTTTGCTGAATTTTAATTGAATTTTATGATTTCATATTGATAACAGATTGGTCAATTGAATTTATAATTGTTTTTTTGTGGCCAGTTAAATTTTCAATTTTGTATATTTAAATCAACATGCATGTAGCTGAAATAATTTAATTTAATTTCAATATGATAAACATAATTTATGTGCTAATTTACATACTAATTTTAGACAATAAGGAAGGAGTTGGTATTTGTTAATTAATGTAAATATATGTTCAATAAAAACAATTATGTGGTTACTAACTGTTAAGGAGATTTTTTGAATGCCCAAGGGAAAACGATTCAGTCATTACAAAAGCCACAATAATTTAACTAGAATGGATTCATAAAATACTAAGGTTACTGTTTATAATTTTCAGTTATGTTTTTGATTTTTTGTCAGTGTAAATATTGTTACCAATTCGAATTTAGCGGTCATAGGTTGTATTACAAAATCGGCAATTGTTTTGTTACGCTTTAATTTATATTCATGATTTTACTAAAATATCAGGGATATATAGCTATTTAAAAACAATCATCATTTTTAATTTATTCATGTTAAAGCCATAAAATACCACAGCGAAATCACTTTACAATCCATTTAAATCAAAACTGTCACACTGGTCGTATGATTAATATTAATTCATAGGTTATATGAAACAATCGCTAGTAGTTTTGTTACGATTTAATGAATTTTCATGATTTTACTAAGATATTATAGCAGGAATATATAGCTATTTAAAGACAGTCATAATTTTTAATTTATTCATGTAAAAGTCGCAAAATACTTCAGGAAAAAGTAGCCATAATTTATCATGCAAATATTGCTTTCTTGCTGAGTATTAATTGAATTTTATTATTTCATATTGATAACAGATTGGCTAATTAAATTCATAAGTGTTTTTTGTAGCCAGTTAAATATTCAATTTTGCATAATTAAATCAATATACATACACTTAGCTTAAATAATGTAATTTAATTTCAATATTATAAACATAATTTATATGCTAATTTACATATTATTTCAGACAATAAAGAATGGAGGTGGAATTAACGAATAGAAGCTAAAGTGTGATTAATAATAAACCATTATATGATTAATAACAACATTTCAACTGGATAGGATTTAATATTATTCTCTCATTTGAAAATTTATAAAATTCTCAAATATTTGTATAAAATAGACAATAACAAGCTGCTACGATGGAAAAAAATTGGAAAACGACCAAGCGTAGGTTATGTCTTGCTGAGTACATTAAAAATTGTGTCTAAAAATTTCGAAAACACCCTCAAATTTAGAAGTTATTCTAAGAAAAACATTTTCAGTGATGTTCTTCAACCTTTAAATCAGTCAGTTTTTTGTCCGACTTTAAATTGTTTAACGTGTTTGGAAAGAAAACTGATTACGCTTTAAAATCACGTGCTTTTTTTGATAAATTTGTAGGTTATAAGTATTGTTTTTGTTAAGAATATCTAAAAGAAAAAACAAAATTTATCAACTTTTTTGATTTTATTCGTTTTTCATTGCTTATTTTGATACGAAAGCTTATAAAAATTCTACAAATGTATAAAGGAAAGTTAGTTCTTAACAAAACATAGTTTTAGTTATTCAAATCGGATGAAAATTGTAAAAGTTATTCAACTTTTTATTAACACCTTTTTTTTAGTATTTTCTCCCCCAGCGCATGTGAATAAAGACACAAAAAACTATACGAAAAAAAATATTTCTAAAATTTTAAATATTCAAGGAAAATTTGTTCGAACTTTTTTCGAAAAAGTTTAATATCTTTTGCAAATTTAAACCGATTTTAACAAGTAATATCTCATTTTTGTCTATATAAAATTGTTTTTAAAAAACTCTGCAAAGAAAATAGGTCCTTATAGAAAAAAATTAAAATAACTATTGTTGAATTTGAAAAATTACGAAAAAAATAAAGCGAAACTTTTTATAAAAACTTACAAAACTTTTTGCAATATAAATTTTATGTATACATTTTATGAAAGCTTAATTCCTTGGCTGTCCATAATAGTTTAAAATTTTGAAATCGGTTTAAAAGTGTATGAGTTAGAGGTACTAAAGTACTACGACCTACCTTAAAACTATTTTTTCAAAATAACTCAAAATTTTGAGGGTGCTTCAAAATCTCTAAAATATCCTCAGAAATGTCCGTTTTTCAAATTCTGGCAAAACGTTTCATTTTGTAGCAGAGTGTAATCAATATTAATAAATCAACAAAATGCTTTATGAGGGAATTTTTACTTTTATTTTTAAGCCGCACACAATTATTTATTTTAATTCTAAAAAGGATTCATTCAAATAAATTTTTGGTATGAAAAACAACTGCTTCTGTTTAAAATTGTCATATTTATTGCAGTTAAATATGTGGCTTTAGAGTATTTTCATATTTTTGAAGTGTTTGAAGTGTTTGAATGAACATTATCCTCATATGTCTGGATTTTATGACCTATGTTTTATCAACATGACATTTTACATGATATATGAGCCAATGAATGATGTTAAAATGTCGCAAAGTTGTTAAAAAATTAACAATAACATTGTACATATTTTCACATTTGTTGCTTTTTATACTTTTGGTTTGTGGCCATAAAATGTAACAAATGGCAGAATACTAGGTTTGTTAAATGTATGGAAATGGTACGATTGATGCTTTTTAACATAAATGTATGATGCTGCATAATTTTCTAAAGGAAACAAAGCTAAATTATAAAAATGTTTGATTGTTTCGAAGGATTTTCATGATTTTTATGAAAAATTTAGTCATAACTTTTCTTTAATTTCACTTCTGACAGAAACGTAAAATCTACATACTTCTTATCTTCAGTTCCTTTATTCTATAAATACTAATATAATGTATGAAAATCCTTAACATAATTGCATGTCAACTGTTACTTTCAAAGGCAAAAAAATACTAAATTCGTTTTTTATTTTATCAAAGTATTAAGTGAAAAAAAACTGCAAAGAAACTGTTGGGAAAAACTTGTCATTAACTGTTTGCGAACATAAAGTAAATTAACTACTTAAGATTTTTCCGTAAAACAAAAAAAATACTGTTATTTTCTTGATGTTGTTAGAGTCAGATCTAATTGAAACAATCGTCAGCATTACTGATTAAGAATATCATTGTAGACATGTCAACATGTTGGATACAAAAATATAAATATACAGAATTTGTGAAAGTCAAAATAAAAAGTCGTTTTTTTCAATAATATCTCGCTATGAAAAGAAGAAAAATTTGAAGTCCACTGGTTCAGTAAACAATGATCCAATACTCGTACGACTATGAAGCGGAAGATATTACGAAAACATCGCCGCTGTCCATGAGAGTGAGCAGGAGAATCAGTGGCAGTTGTTTTCGCGTTGCTCTCAACAACTAGGCTTTTCGCAGACCACAACTTTGCGAATTTTTCGTCGTGACTTCGACCTAGGACTTGGTAAACGACCATAGACAACGATGTGTGAAGTTGGAAACTAATTTTCATCGAATAATCATCTTCAGCGATGAGATCCATTTCTGGATCAATGGGTACTTAAACAAACAAAACTTTCAAATTTTGGACGATATCAATACTTATGAGAACCAAAAGTGTCCAATGCATCCTAAATAAGTAACTGTTTGGTATGGATTTTGGTCTGGAGGCAACAGAGAGCTATATGGCTGATGTGGATATTAATGAAATGTTGTTTCAACGGGACGGTTCTACGACCGATTTGAGAGCATGATCATCTCACGTGAAGGTGATGTGAACTGGGCACCATGTTCGTGTGGTTGACTCTCAAACATTTTCTCATGCAGTTTTTTTAAGTGGCAGTTCTATACAGAGGTCCTTAAAATTAACAAAACCCAAACAATCGGTCAAATTCATCCTGATTTATTGTTTTTATACAAAATGTTCAGATGTGAACATAGAAGGCGTATGATTTATTATTGTAATAAATTTAAAATACTAAATTCTGTTTGGTTTTGCAAGCGATTTTATTAAGTTTTAATTAGTTTGTAAGCTAAGACTATAGACTTTATTTCTGCTGCACAAATTTATTATATTAAATGTAAAGATTAAAATAAAATCCGTCAAATTAACAAATTAAATGAAAATTTTATATATTAATATTTTGGAAAATCAGTAAACTTTATTTAAATTGAATAGATAGTAAATTGTTAATTTATATATTTCTGCCTTCTTTTTCATCTACATTTATTCAAAGAAAAGTTGTTCTACTAAGTATTTAGTATTCTTAAAAATAGAAAACTATTGCTTAAGTTTCAACAGTTAAAATGACAAAAACACATAAATAAATTTTGTTTATTTGCTTTGCTTTCAACACTTAACATACAATTGACTATTAATTCAACATAAATTTTGATATACACGGTTTCACACACATTCACTCTACTCTATTTTATTTAGTTACACCTGCTGGCAAACTTTAACTAGTGGCTACAATAAGCTTCTATTCTCACGCAAGTATAAATCCTGCTAAGTTATTTCCGTTTCCTATTTTGCAAGCTGAGAAACAAACTTTGTATAATATCAAGAGTATAAGAAAGAGAGGTTAGAAAACAGTGCGGAGAAGTAGGATGGTTAATATTAAAGAGAATACTTTGTTGTGTATTTGTAAACAAATGCAACAACCACTTCAAAAATTAAAACAAACTTTAACTGAACAAAAAAAATTAAAACTTAAAACAACAACCGGCAATTTTTTACTCTGCTAAATGTTTTGTTTAAAATGCAAAAAAAAAACAAAAGATAAACTTTCTTATCTACCAGGATAATTTGTTAAACAACATACAATAGAACAGAATTCACACAAATGAATGAATTAAAACGAAACGGAAAACATTTTTTAGGTGGACCTTTTTTATTCTACCGTTTTTTGTTATTCTTATTGCAGACTTAGTTTTTCCTTACAATTCTTCACACTGAATGAGGTAAACGACACTAAACAAAAGAAAAATATTTAAAAAACTTAACTTTAAGGCCGACTCTTAAACCGTAAAGGCCTTGTTCATAAACGATTTTTAAATTTAAACAACGTTTAAAATCATTGGAAATTTTGCTTTAAAACATTGTTTAAATTTTTTATAAATATATGGTTTAGCATCTAGTTTGGTGATTTTTGTAAATATGAAGAACATTTTACAGTGCTAATGAGTTACAGACATTATATCAGGTCATTTGTCCAGAAACGAATAGTGTTGCATACTTTTAGGATGTGAATTTAAATGCTACAATATAGTCCCTCCCACTATTATTTATTAGAATGTTAAAATATGTCAATAAAACCACCTGCTAAATATTCAATTGAATTTATTACTAAATACACTTGTTAAATTTTTGTAAAATCAATATTTTAAATTGAATAACCAGACAAATTATGGCCAAAATTTATTGCATTTTCTTCCTTTTGTCTGCAATGAATTTTAATAAAATTCACAGCATGACTATTCATCAACAATATAATTTAAAACAAATTACACATTCATATGCTAATTATAATGCACAATACATGGAAATATGCAAATGTCAATAGTTAATATGCATATTTAAAATAAACTGCCTTAAAAGAGGAGAGTCGTGGCGTTTTCCTTTATAATTTATTTATTTTTGAATATTTTGAATGCACAATATTAATCACTTTAACTGCAAATGTATGCTTTTTATAAAAATTATAACCATTTATTATGCAAATACTGCAGACATATAAGTTTTCATATTTTTCATAATGTTCACACATGTTACCAGATAAATCTCTTTGAGGATATATAAACACTTGGGTGTTTATTATACAAATGTATTCATAATTATTCAATATAAATTGTTTAAATGTTTTTAACAGCACCTTTTATAATTGTTTGTATAACCCATTTTCTTAAACAGATTTTTCCCATTTTAATTTATGAATTTGTTAATGTACACATGATTAAAGATAAAATACAACAATTTGTTGAAACAAATTTTTTCGATTGAATTTCTTGATTCTAGAGAATGCAATGATTAAATTCGGAAAAAATCTTAAATAAGTAGATTTTTCTGTTGAGGTTTATGAAGGGATAATGAAGTTAAAATATTAAATGGTTTTAAATATGGAGGATTAAATCAAACTCTTGATTAAATGTACTACTTAAATTCAAGAAAAGAAGCAGTGGATAATGATGAAAAAAGAAAAAAAAATAATTAACTTAACAATCCTGTAAATTACAACACCCTAAAAGGGATACGAATACAATAATCTTGATAATAACATGTAACAAAATGTATGTGTTAATGTTTATTATTACATTGGTTTTAAATATTTATAGAATTAATTTAAAATTTGTTTAATAATAGTTTTTATCACAGATTTTCTAATGTGAGCATACGAAGCGTATGATTAATATTAATTATTGGATTATATGGAAAAATATTTCACAATTCCTTTGTTTTGCAAACGATTTTAGTAAATAATAATTTTTAGTTAAACCAAGATTACATACCTTATTTCTAGAAAATACGCTTAAACAAAATGTGATACACAGACTTAAAACAAATCCTGCAAAGTCATAAAATGATATATGTATTTAAAATTTAAAAAAATTGGAAAATTAAAACCCTGATTATAAATTATTTTCAAGTGCTTTTAACACTCTTTGACTTAAACAAGTTATAAATCCGGAAAATTTATTTCTGTTTCCTATTTTGCAAGCAGACATACAAACTTTGTATTCTATTAAAAGTACATGAGAGAGAATGCGTGTATATATTTTGATATTTATTTGTAAATAAACGCAAAAAACACTTAAAAAATTAAAACAAACTTTAACTGAACAAAAAAATTCAAACTTAAAACAACAAACGGTCATTCTTCTAAATGTTTTGTTTAAAAAGCAAGAAAAAAAATATTTTTAAAACAAAAGACAAACTTTATTTTTTTAGCAGGAATATAATATGTTAAACAGCATACAATACCACAACATAATGAATTAAAACGATTTGCAAGAAGGCTATATTCGGATATTCTTAGTCTCCTGATTTTTTGCACTTTCTATTGCAGACTTTATTTTTCTTTAGAATTATTTAGACTGAATAGGGTAAACGACTATTAACCAGACAAAAACAATTGTAAAACTTATTTTTTAAACAGAAACTAAAAATGGAAGCACTTAGTTTATTGTTCACGGTTAAAAATTATAAAAACTTACTGTAAGTGTGACTTGCTTGATGTCAGGTATTTTAATTCTTTCCTCAGCAACATTGCTGTTGCATACTTTTAGGCTATTATTTTTTATTAAAGCTAAACACTTCAAAATATCCTATATTTTAGTTGCTAAAATTTTAAAATGTTGTAAGGCTTATTCATGAAAAATTTGTAAATTTTTTTTATAAACATCTCTAAAAAAACACCTGCTTCTAATATAAATAGTAAACATTATTTATCTTATTATTATATAGAATTGTTAACTTGTTTGTAAATTGAATAACCAGCCACATTATGGCCACAATTTATATCATTTCGTATGTCACAGCATGACTTTCAATATTATAACAAATTACACATTTATATTCAAATAAAAAAAACAACATAATTATAATTGATATTCCATTAAACGTGTTACTAACAAAGGGAAATATGCAAATGGCAATCAAACACAGTGATAGCGAAGACTCATGCCATTTTTCTTTATCATTTATTTAACTTGAAATACATACACAAATTTTAAACACTTTAGCAGAAAATATTTGTTTTTCAAAAGAAGTTAATAGCATTTTTTTATTAAAAAAAAATATTAAACTTAAAAAATCCCACCACAGTTATTAGCAAGGGAAACAATTTAGTCATACTAGACGTATGATTAATATTTATTTAGGGTTAGCTAGGAAAATTCTCCATAAATTGGAAAATTTTTAATATATTTTAAAATTGTTAAAGACATTTAAACCTATTACTACAAGTTGTTAATTAATCAATACAAAAATTTACAAAATATTTCATTTATAACAAAAAATATTTAATTTTATTTTCTTACTTTTTAAAAAAAATTCTTAATTTTGTAAAAAACTAAATTTTTATATTGAAAAAATATAATTTATTTAACTTTTAAAATTTGATATTATAGTCTGTATCCTTAACTTTGGAAATCCATTAGAATTTTAAAAATCCCTACAAAATTGCCATAGTTACTTATAAAAGAATAATTTGTGTCATACTAGACGTATGATTAATATTTATTTAGAGGTTAGGTTAAGAAATTGCTTATAATTTGATAAACTGTAAATGTATTTTTAAAATTTCAACGACATAAGAAAGCTAAGGCTTCAAGTTTAGCATGAATTAGCTATAAAATATGTAAACTTAGATTTTTCAGATATAAAAGTATACATATTAATCATAATGTATACGTCTGTGATCAGATAAATCTCTCTGAGCATATATAAACACATGAGTGTTTATTATACATGTGTGGTCATAGTTATTAATGTATGTTTTTATGTTTTCAATTGTTATATGTGAAATTGTTAACAATGTATTTATATGTAGATTTTATAAATGATTTTAATGACAACATTTATATTTGTTTATATAACAGACATTCTTACAGACAATATCCCATTTTAATTTATGTATTCAATAACGAACACATGATAAACGTGTAAATTCATAATAAATGTTTCATAAAAAATCAGGGATTTAATGAAACAGATAATTTTTCATATGATTTATGAGTGTCTATAAATATTTTTGTATATTTTATGCAGACATGTTGAGCTTTTTAACAAACAATTTTTTATACTGACAATACTCTGGACGTATGATTAATATTAATTCAGGGGTTGTTAGAGAATATTGTCTATAACTTTATTATGTTCCGAATAAATTTTAAAAGTAAAATATGCAATGATAAAAAAGATTTCAGGCAATGGCTACAATATTGTTTAAATATAATGAAATCAATTGCATTTAATAAAAATTAGTTTGAAAATAAATTTAAAAATACAAAATAAAATTTTAAAATTAAATTTGGTTAACAAAACTAGTAAACTAAATTACTGAATATTTAAATTTAAAGTTGGAATTAAACTAAAAATGTAAGCTTTTAAGTTTCGTTAAAAATATGAAAGAATTTAACACTGAAAATTGTTTTATAATATACTACTTTCATTAACTTATTACAATTGGTTTAGTATTTCAGTTTTTTATGTAATTTAAATATTTATTTTCATTAAAAAAATTAAAAGATTTAGTTCTTTTTAGAATTGTTTAAATAATTTATTTTATTTATGCAGTATCTGTATGATTAATATTAATTCACATTATATTCGAGACAATTTTCCAATTTTCCAATACAATAGAATAAATTAAAACAATACGAAAAACAATTACACCAGACTGAAATCTTAAAGCAGATTTTTATATTTTCCCCCATTTGATTGCTTTTTTTTGGTGAAAGATGAACAACACAGAAG
This sequence comes from Calliphora vicina, assembly GCF_958450345.1. NCBI lineage: Eukaryota > Metazoa > Arthropoda > Insecta > Diptera > Calliphoridae > Calliphora > Calliphora vicina. The sequence goes on along the minus strand of NC_088783.1, from coordinate 109,673,015 downwards.
AAAATTAAATATAAGAAAAAATTTGTTTTAAGGCAGAATAACTTGGAAATGCTGATATGATGTCAGATCCTTTATTCAGCAACAAATAGTGTTGCATACTTTTAGGAAGTGTATTTTAACTGACGCTAAATATTTTTAAATATTATCTCTTTTATAACTTATATCTCTAAAAAAACACTTGCTAAATATTTAAATTCCATACATTGTTTATTATTTTATACAGTTGTTAAATTTCTGTGTGAAATTTATAATTTAAATTGAATAACTAGACACATTATTTTATTTTGTCTGCAATTTGTTTTATTTTGTCTGCAATGAATTTTGAATATTGAAAATTCACAGCATGACTTTTCATCAACAATAGAATTTATAACAAATTACTCATTCATATGTAAATCAAAATGCACAAAATAATAATATCACTAGTTTACAAATCAAACATTTTTGTTTGCTCATGGAATGAAACTTATATTTCTGAGAAGAGCTAGGGGCGCTAGCTAACTGACCATTTTTTGTTTCCCACCTATACGTCAACATTTTGATATATATGGGTTTTTATTTTTCACCTGCCCTGAGTACTACTAATGCATACTGTAGTGTACCGAATTGTGGTAATTAGGTATTTAAATCGTTTTTGGATACTCAACACTCTAGCGAAGCTACTAGATACTTTCAGAATTGTATTTTTTGACAAATTGCAAAAAAAATTAACGGGAAGAAAATAAATACTGTTTAAATGTTCATCTTTTTTGTAGATAAACGTTATTAAATCGCTATTAGATACAAAACACTAAAGTAAAAACTATTTTAAAATGTCTTCTAGAAAGTGTAAAATAAACCCAGACCATTTTTGTTTTTTTTGCGGAAAAATTATTCAGTTAAATCGAGGTTTTCCTATAACACAAACACTGCAAAATGCTTATTTACATTATTTTGGATTACCCGTGTCAAATCAGGATAAAAAGTGGGACCCTCATTCGATTTACACAAATTGTAGTGAATATATTCCAGGTAAAATGAACATTAAAAATGTCTGTTTGGTTCACCCACAAAAAATAGTTTTGCCGCCACTCCACATTAAATTAGGTTTAATGAAAAATTTCGTAAACGCTTTAGATACGACAAAACCAGCATTTCAATATTTGTGCAGCGTGTTCCCGTCTTTCTGAAGCTAAATAAATAGAAGGGATATTTGTGGGTCATCAAATAAGAAAAATTTTGGGTGATACCAAATTTGAGTGTCTATTAACCGATGTTTAAAAAGCAGCATGTTATTCTGCTTGTTCAAGAATTTTTGGGGAATAAGAAAAGTCAAAATCACAGAGATATTGTTGCGAATTTATTACATAATTTTGAACTGATGGGTGTAAATATGTACCTCAAAATTCACTTTTTACATTTTCATGTGGATTTTTTCCCGGAAAACCTCGGACACATGAGTGACGAACATAGAGAGCGTTTCCATTAAGACTTGAAGTTTTTTGAGAGGAATTATCAAGGTTTTTGGGATCAGAATATGCTAGGAGACTACTGTCGGAGTGTCGTGAGGGAGACAAATGAAAATAATTATAAAAAGAGGACAAAACACTTCACTTTTAATTTATTTGTCCTAATTTAATGTATATTTTTATATGTTTCCTTTTTAATAAATATCTCAAAAGTTTGACGTCCAGGATTTTTTTAAATATTTTTTCCGAAGTTAGAAGACCTAAATACACAAATCCTCATATGTTTCAATTCATGAGCAAAAACCTTGTAAACTAGTGTAATTGGTATTCCATTACATGTGTTGTAACTACTATTGTAACAAAAGGAAATATGAAAATGTCAATAATAAATATACATATTTAAAATAACTGACTTGAAAGCGGAGACTCGTGGCATTTTCCTTTATAATTTATTTATTTTTTAATATATAAGTGCAACAAATTAATCACTTTAACAGAAAATGTATGCTTTTCATAAAAATTATAACCATTTAATATGCAAATAACTACTACAGAATTCTTTTTCATATTTTTATAATGATACATGGGACCAGATATATGTATATCTTTGAGGATATATAAACACTTTGGTGTTTATTATACAACTGGCATCATAATTATTCATATATGAACAATGTGTCCATATATTAACTATGCATTTAAATATGAATTGTTTAAAGGTCTTTAACAACACCATTTTTATTTGTTTGTATAACCCAATTTCTCAAACACATTTTTCCCGATTAAATTTATGAATTTATTAACGTACATATGATGAAAGTTTATAATCTATAACAATTATTTAATAAAAATTCAAGAATTTATGAATTTAATGAATCAGAACAGTTTCATATAATTTGAGTGTCTATAAATATTTTTTTTATAAATTTATGCAAGCATGTCAAGAATTTAAATAAAAAAATATAAACAAGTAAGAGAGCTATATTCGGCTGTGCAGCATCTTATATACCCTTCACAAAATTATACTTTAAAATAAATTTTTTTAAATATTTTTAGGTAAACAAAATTTATTTTTTTTTAATTGTTTTTAAATTTTTTTTTTTAAATTGTTTTTTAATTTTTTTAAAAAAATTTTTTTTTTTTAGTTTTTAATTTTTTTTTGGAAAAAAAATGTATGACACAAAAATTTTTTGATGAAAAAAAATTCGGGGTAAAAAATATTTTTCCCGATTTTGACCCATTGTAGGTCCAACTTACTATAGCCTTATCTACATGGTTGCAATGGACTTTGAAATATCTATCATTAGACATCCATATTGTCTATATTAATGACTTAGTAATCCAGATATAGATAAAAAATCGAGGTTGTGCCGGTTTTTTGCTCATATCTCCGTTATTTATGGACCGACTTTGCTGATTTTAAATAGCAAACTTCTCGAAGGCATATCTGACAGAATTATTGAAGATTTGGATCCCGAAGATATCTGGGGTCTTCAGAAAATTGATTTCAACAGACAGACGGACGGACAGACAGACGGACATGGCTTAATCGACTCCGCTATCTATAAGGATCCAGAATATATATACTTTATAGGGTCGGAAATGAAAAATGTAGAAATTACAAACGGAATGACAAACTTATATATAACCTACTCACGAAGGTGAAGGGTATAAAAACGACAACACACTGGACGTATGATTAATATTAATTCAGGGGTTGTTAGATTAAATTGCCTATAACTTTTTTATGTTTGAAATGAATAGAAAATGTAAAATATGCAGTGATAGAGGACACTTTCGTCTATGGGAACAACAATGTTTTGAAAAAATATAATATGTGGGATAAAATGAAAATGAAGTCAAAATTAAATTTAAAATAATGACAAAATTTTTAATTCAGAATAAATTGTGCAGAATATGTTTCGAAATACTTTCACTTCAATAACTTATTCCTTAAGCTTTTTATGCAAATCTAATCAATAGATCTTTTTTATTGATAATTTGTAATTTCTGCGGTCTTCAAATGCGAATAATCCGTGCTTCTTTTAGGTTTATTGACCAATTTCTGCTTTTTCTTTTGCAGGCATATGATTAATATTAATTATTAGGTTATTGAATCAGATGAATGACAAGAGATTTTAAATCTTAAAACAAATTTTAAAAGCCAACTGTTTAGCCTGGTAACCAAATCTTACAAGCTTATTTCAAATGTTAAATTTTATAATAAAAATTTATAAATTAAAGTATGTACTATGAATTGAATATTTTCTTTTTTCTATTTTCAGGTACGTTTAACAAAATTTAAAGGTAAAATAAAAATACTGCCATAAAGTGCTTGTTTAAAAACTAAAAAATTATTTGTTTTAATAAAGAACAATTTTGTTCAGTTTTAAATTTAAATTTTTAATTCACAATCCAGGTTTTTCACCTTTTAGCCCGAGTTTACTGAAATTGTTCAGTTATTCTTTTTCGTTGGTTTTGTTATTAATTTTTTCAATTAATTTGAAATTATTTTTATATTGAAACGATATTTTTTTGTTCTGCCTGTTATAAATTACAATAGTAGCAATCAATATCAATAAAATATTTGTTTTGACATTTTAAAAGTCAAGCAATGTTTTAATATGATTTTTTCTTCTTTGTAGTCGACAGCAAAAACCAAAATTGTTAACATATTTATTTATTTTAAGCAAACATTTGTTTTACTGTTAAATTCAAACCCATCAAATAATGAAATTTTATGCATTTTAGTGGGGAAAAAAATCATTGTTTCCCATGTTGCAACATTGTAAAATTTTATAAATGTTTCCATTTGTATGCATTTTTTTCGGAAGTGCTATTTACTATAAACTTAAGCAAATTACAAAATGATTTCGTTGTAAAAATGAAACAAGGAAATTCTGTTACAAATTGTTCACAAGAAATTCCTTAATTGTTTAGGCTATCAAAAGTTAAATGAATTCAGCTAAAAGTGTTTTTTTTCGAAATATTTTTAACAAAATTTTGTTTAATTTATTTGTACTTTAGTAATACAACATTTATATCTGTTTATAAAACACACATTCAAGCACACGATTTTTATATTTTTCGCATGCATATATATCCCGTTTATCCGTCATAAAACCTATATCGAAAATGGATACAGCTATTGTATAATCACCAGACGTATCTATATTGTTGAATTCTAAAATGTTGTTATGACCATACTTTTTTATATTTGTTGGCTAATTATTTTGTCAATATGTCTGGCGGTAACTAGTTAAAAGCAGAGAACAGTGCCTTAGATGAAAATCGCCACCACTAGAATTTGTTTTGGTAATTCTTCTTCCACAACGCTATGCTCCAAACATAATAGTATTGGTTTGATGTCAAATTTTTTTTCCCCGTTTTAGGCCAATATTCTTTTTTATAGCAATATTGTGCAGTTGCCATTTTTAAATAAATTTAAAACCAAGATTCAATTAATTTAAAATTGATTTATTAAATACTGAAGCAATATTACTCGTATATACCTTCTACTTCTTTTTCTACACACTCCTCTTTGAAATATCAATATCAATAAATTATATATTTGAACATTTTAAAAGTCAATTTTTTTCTTCTTTGTAATCGACAGCCAAAACCAAATTGGTAACATCTTTCTTTAAAACAAAGAAGTTGTTTTATTGATAAACATATGACGAACTTTTTGTACATTCTTATGTAGAAAAAAATCTGGTAAAAAGAAATTGCATCATTGTAAAATGAAATAAATATTATGGCGTGCATGAATTTCACGGAAGTGCCATTTACTATAAATTAAACCAAATGGCAATAACATTTTAACTTGGAAAAAATGCAAGGAAATTCATTTACAAATTGTTAACAGGAAATTCCTTACTTTTTTGAGCAATTAAGAATTAAATGAATTCAGCTGAAAATATTTTGAATGTGAATAATTATTTGTTTTTTTTTTAATTTTAGAACATTTTTGCATATTTTAATAAAACTATTTAATTTATTTATACTTCAGTAATATGTCTTATGTATGTGCTTTATTATGTCATTAAATTTGTTTATCTTTTTAAATAAACAAGAATGTTATTGGAGAATCTGTCAACTTTCCTCTAAATTAATATTAATCATACGTTTAGTATGATATTTTTGTTTTCGGAAATGTAGGCATTTTTTGGTATAAACTTTTTTATGAAATTTGAGCAGGGTAAATGATTAGAAGTCAACAAATATTTTCAAGATATACAAAATTAAGATTATCTATGCACAAGGTTTTCTAGAGACCCTGAAAAGACTTGTTGCTGAAACTCAATATTTTCTATAGACAAATAAAAGTATTTCGCTCTTTTTTAAAGTGCCAGATGAAAATCAAATTATTTTTTAATTTACACTTTTTTACAAGTTCTTTTGAAAAAAAGTAATATTTTTAATTTTTTTCTTGTCCATTGCGGCGTATGATTTATTTACATTTCAAATGATTCATATTTAATATCAATCATATGCAACATTGTTAAAATATGTTTTATTTATGTACATTTTTATTTTGCGTTATTTTTTCGAACATATTTCTAATAGGGCACAAAAAAAACAGATTTTTTATTAATAAATAAATACTAAATCGGTGTAATATTTAACACAAACAAAGCTAACAAAAAATTAAAATAGTTTGTCATAAAAAATTAGTTAGTGAATAGAAAGTGCTCTAGTAGAATATAAATAAATTGGTAACAATTTAATAAAACATAACTAGAAAAAGTATTTTCGTTCTCACCTTTTAAAACTGGTTTAATTTTTTTTAATAAACAAATTAAATTTTAAATTCAATCTGAATACTTCAAGTAATCTTCTTTGATTTTTCGATATTTTTTTGAAAATATAAGTGATCACAAAGTATCGTCGTTTATCAATTAGGACCACTATTTACCGTCTTATACCCACTTGTGTATTTTAGTTAATTTTGATAAGAAAATTCGATTTTGGGTTCAAAATGTAAGTGATATCTTAATATAACCATGTTTGGGATATCTGTAATAAAAATCTTCTAGAGAGCTTTTTGTAAAAAATTTCGTTGAACTTCCGAATAATATTCTATAAATACTGACAAGTGTTTGATGTAGTATTTAAAAACTTTTATTGAATATTTATATTTCGAGTACGTACTTGTATATATTTTATACGATTAAATAACTAAAATAAAAACCACTTCAATAGTTTATTTACAATTTTTAACAATTCAGTATCAGCACTCATGTTCACGTTGATATGAATGCCTGTTTTTTAATCCTGCGAATGTGTTTTAGCCCCATTTTGTTGCATATTTATTTAAATTTGTGTTTATAACACACATAAAAAAGGTTAACAATCCGTTAACAGAAAAACGTAGGTTCAGTTTTTGAAAATAAATGGATCAAAAACATAAAAGTTCAATAAATATGAAAGCATGCTTTAAATAAAAACAACATAAATGACAAAATAAATAATAGGAATTGAACAAAGTACAAGCAAATTCAATAAAGCTTCAACAAATAATTATACAATTTTTAAATAAATAAAACACATTAAACAAACTTAAACAGAAAAATACTAAATAATTTGATTTCCATCAAATTATCTCTACAAATAACAAAAATCCAGCTTTTGAATATTTTTAACGGATACGTATGATTAATATTAATTAAGAGGTTATGTTAGAAACTTTATTAAATAAATGGAAATAAAAGCTTATACATTAAGCTGTAATCGTGATATATAAATAAGGAGAATAGAGAAAACTATGTAATAGTAAAACTGTTTAAAAATAATTTTTCATTATATTGTTACGTTTTAACCTTTTCAAAACGCTGGTTTATTTCCTTTAAATAAACCGGATACTTTTGATTGCAAATAAAAGCCGTTTAGTAGTTTAAAAATTGTAACAACCACAGAATTAAATAGCCACTCAATGTTTTTTATACAGGTTTATAAATTCTCAGAATTACAGACACAATTTATAATGTACACGAATTTACTTGAAAAAAACACAAGGCACTCAGATGATGTTTATTCGAAAAGAGTCACTGATCAACTCACTCACGGCTGCAACCTCTGCCACCATTTATAATACTGCATTACCATATAGAAAGCTCTTTAACTGTCAAAGTTCGAATATTCTAGATTATACGCCATCTGTGGTGTACTTTCTACAATGTTCTTTAACTGAATATTCGAATACAGCGTTGCCAACTTACGATCAAATCAACCGAAAGCTTTTATTTAACAATACGCACAGATATGTTACAGTCTGCCATTACAGCACTGTTATTTGAAAGCATTATGCTACTTTTAAATCAGCCCTTAAAATCGTTATATTTGAATTCAAGTACAATTTCGTAACAATATTTTCCAATGTTTTTTTGCGACTGAAAAATAAAATTTTAGATTAAGCACTTTGACTAAACTTTTACAGAGAAATACAAACAAATTTGATTTCCATTGAATTATCACTATTTGACACATCAATCTTGATTTTTAAATTTTTTCATTGGATACGTATGATTAATATTAATTTATAGGTTATATTTGAAAGTTTACTTAAAGTTAAGCAATTCTTAACAGATTTCAATTATTTTAGAACTAACTGAAAGCCAAGAAAATAGGTTATAACTTGCTTAAAGCAAATATGTCATTCGGACAACTTATTTATATAAAATATCTTTAATTAACACTTTTACATATTTTATCAAAAAACTAATTTTCTTTATTTTAACTTCTTTACTACTTATTAAAACCAATTAAATATTCTTCATTTTCAACAATTTTTCCATTATTATTTTTTCAGTTTTCGTTTCATCTTACCAAAAAATGTCAATGACCACATTTGAAAATTTAGTTTTTTTTATCACTTTTGTGTTGTTGATTTTTGGCATCCTGCCAGCTGCAATATCAACAAAAACTAATTTATTTTATCTGTTTTGTTTTGTAGCTAGAGACCGGAAGTTGAAATCATTAGAGAACACATTTATAAACTAACAGCAGCCAAAATAACAGAATCGCCAAAAAAATATTAAATGAGCTGATAAACAAGACAAACATTTTTTGTTATTACTTATATTGAATAATTAATAAATAAATAACAACATTACTGGTTTTAAATTAGTCTATAAAATCTAAAATAATACAAAGACGAAGGAAATTATCAATATTTTTAATATTTTTATGTTTCGAATTGAAAATATATTCTGTGAGTTAAGGATTTTTATACCCTACACCACCATAGTGGGGAGGGTATAATGCGTTTGTGCAGATGTTTGTAACGCCCAAAAATATTAGGGTATCATTTTGTAAAACGAAACGTTTGTAAGCGAAAGCAATTTGTATGAAGAATATTGTGAAAAGGGTTTGAAACTTGAATATTTTTCATACAAAATTTTGTTAACGTTTGTCGTTTCGTTTTATAAAATTAGACCCTTAGTCTAACACCCATCTAAAAGTATACCGATGTCCGTCCGTCCGTCCGTCCGTCCGTCCGTCCGTCCGTCTGGTTGGCTGGCTATCCATGTAATCCTTGTGCGCAGAGTACAGGTCGCAATTTTGAAGATATTTTGATAAAATTTGGTACATATTATTTTTTCGGTCCAGAGACAAAGCCTGTTGAAACTGGCTGAAATCGGTACATTATTTTACATAGCCCCCATACAAATGTCCTTCCGAAATTGGACTTAATCGGTCATCAATGTTTAACTTATAAATGTATCTCCACAAATTGCTCTCCAAATACGTTTTATATATACACAACTCATGTCACCAAATTTTGTTACGATCGGTCCATAATTAGTCATAGCTCCCATATAGACCCGCTTCCGAAAATCATTTTAACGTGCATAAATCTCTTAAAAATGTCGGTATATACACAAACTTCAACATAGTTAACTTTAATATAGACATAAATCACACGACCTAATTTCATGGTGATCGGTCCATAATTGGTCATAGCCCCCATATAAGGCCCACTTCAGAAAATCACTCAAAAATATAAATTATTGAAATTTTAAAAGAAAAATGTTTTTGCTCTTTTACTTAGTGTAGGGTATTATATGGTCGGGCTTGACTGACCATACTTTCTTACTTGTTTTCTATTCTATTACTTCATTGTAATTATACCCTTCATAATCTGTTGAAATGAACTTTCTGAAGCACCCAAATAACTTGCAAATAGGATTGATACTCAGATATATCGGGTATAGTCCTGGTTCAGTTACTATTTAGAATTGCGCAAATCGTCCAAAAAACGGCTGAGATATAAGCAAAGACCTCGACAACTTAGATTTTTTAATCCATTTTTCTTAAACATTTTTTTCACAAAAAAATTTTGTTTTCACCAAAAACTCATTTCAATGTTTTTCTGAAAGTACCTTTTTTGTACTTTGGTGAAGGGTATTAAAGATTTTTACTTGTTCCTTTAACAAAGTTCCTTCAAAAATAAAACCAGTTTCTGTTTATTTTAATCTTGATTTAATAAAGAAATAAAAAGGTCTACATTTCGTATTGTTTGCCTTATATTTAATATTTTTTATATTCTTTTTTAAACTTATTTTGTGGAACAAAAAATAACAACTGCAAAAATAACTTAACATATTTAATGAAGAGAATACCAACATTACTACACATTTATTTAAGACAAACGACCGTTAAAGTATTTTCAATGTTTAAATAAACGTGTTGTTGGAGGAAAATGGCACAAAATAACACATCCTCACACACACGCTCTTAACTCTGTTTGTTTCCCTATCAAAAATAAAAAAGGAAAACATAATAGGGCTATTCACAAATATTTAAAACCTTCAAAATTCAATTTCAATGAAATTTTTTTAAAAAAAAACTCCCCAAATTAGAAATTGAAAACACGACTTAGAAATTTAAAATTTAAATCAATTGGAATAAGTCTTTAATTCTATCGAAATCATTCTGAAATTCTTGAGTCATTTTTCTAAAGCTTATTAAAGTTAATTTTATTCAAAAATGATATCAATTTAAATTTAACGGTCTGTAACGGCTTCAACATTTATCATGTTTAGAAACATTTCCATGAGTAGAAACTTCTACTTATCAACAATGTTAACAACATGCTGTTATTAATATTGTAAGACAACATTAACTGCTAAAGCTGCTAACATTAACACTAAGTCATTGTGGAAATAGAACTAGTTTTGTCCGTTAAATAATACATGAAACTACTAGACGGCACAGTGTATAGAAATAGTAGCAGCTAGTTGCTGAGAAGACAGTATACCGTAGCATTTGTTAGAGTAAACATCAACTGTATTATCAGTGTATTCTTGTTAATTATAAAGTGTGTTTTTAGATTTAAATTGTTGTGTAAATTTAAATAAATAAAGAGTTGTTAAAATTTGTAAACTACTTGGGGCTTTTATTTGCAATTTAATAGAATCCTTTTTAATTAAATGAAATAAACCACCGTTTTTAAAAGGTAGAAATGTAATAATATATTGTTGCTCTTTCTGATAGACTTGTACCATGTTTAGCTAAAAACTTTTCATTTCTCAAAAGTCCACTATATACATGATTCGTACCAACAATATTCGTCCTATCATCGAATTTATATCAACCCAACAAATGACACATCAACAACAGCCTCCATGATATGTATAAATATGTATAAGTATCTAAAATTTTGTTATTGGCCTAAATTCAGTTAAAAGACAACGAACGATATCTTCACATGAAAATGCTTTTAAAACTTAATAAATTTTGGATATAAATTTGACACATTTGCGCTGAAATATAAATTCTGAGGCAAAAATAGACTATGGTGAGCAGAAAAAAACGAAACAAAAATAACAAAAATTTATTTCAAACATCCTTAACAAGTAAATAAATAAAACATTCTATAAGAAATAAATTTGTAAAAATAAATTCTTAGATAAAATAAATATACATATTTACAGATAAATATTGAACGAGATCTATCACATGTAATAACATTGTACAATTTTGACATATCTTTCAAAAATCTGTGACATGATATCGTGAATGCTAACACGTCTTGCAACACCTCGTCTACAGTACTTTTAAGAAATTTTATCGCAACAGTCCTACATTAGTTATTTAAATAGAAAACTTCTCGAAAGCATGTCTGACAGAATTATTGAAGATTTGAATCCCGAAGAGATCTGGGGTCTCCAGAAATTTGATTTCAACAGACAGACGGACAGGCGGACATGGCTTAACCGACTACGCTGTTTGTAAGGATCCAGAAAATTATTCTGTGGAAATTACAAACGGAATGACAAACTCATATATAACCTTCTCACGAAGGTGAAGGGTAAAATAAAAGCAGTTTAGTAATTTAAAATTTGTAACAACTCTTAACTTATTCAAATGTACACAATAAGAGTTTAAATAGTCTATGTGTGTTTACACACACATATTTATAATTCACAACATATACAGCACACTGTACGGCAGTTAATTTATCTTTACTTAACGATGTTTCAAATTAGACTAACTGATGTTCTTGCTTTCATCATATATACACTGCATTTAATTCTAGATGTTTACAGAATCATCTATCGATGCTTCGTGAATGTTCCATTTCTGCAATGATCAACTCAAAGATTTTATTCAATGTAGCAATGTTAACAATATCCGCAGGCATGTTAATAATGTCCACAGTTATGTTAGCTGCTGTTAATAGGTCGGTAAACAATATTGTCGCTAGAAATAGAAATGTTGTGAAACATTATGCATTTTGAAACGAGCAGTAAGAAACCGTTATATTTAAATTCTTGTAGATATCGTATCTTAAGTTTTAGTTCTTCAAAAGAACGAGATTGTCTAAAATTAAAAATGTCCTTAACTCAAAATAAATTACGTATCTGTTTTTGCTGCAATTTTGTAACCACAATCGCGTACAAATATGTCAAATGTTTGCTGTCTACAAAACGACGATATCAATTTCATTTTCAGTAACAATAATTTTAACATTTTAATAAAAACATGCCTTACAAATGTTTTATATATGTTTTTAACCAATATGCATGCAATTGCATGCATGTCAACTGCATTGACAGGCACAACAACTTCAACTGCATTCTTGATCTTTCAAAAAAAAGAGAAAAAATTAATTTTACAATTTGGAAACATTGCCAAAATACACACATACATACTGATAGTAATTTTTTCCAGGTTTTCATTTTCAACAACACACATCTATTTCCGTTTACACTATTTCCTGTCAAATATTGGCAAATGAAACATTAGTATCCTTTTTTGCAGCAATTTAAAGCAATTAGAAATCATATAAATATGTTATTAGTTCTTCTTAAGTGCAGAGTCTAAATTTATTCAATAATTATAGGTCTATGTCATTAAGGGCGGATTTTTGACTTCAAGATTGGATATTGAATTAAGTTTAATCTATGTATGTTGAATTTGGGTCGTCGATTATTTTGTTTTATTTGATATGCAATAACAACTGATAAACAAATATAATGGATCATTCCAGAGCTAAGGAATATTTAAGATACTTTAAAATACATTACTTGTATAGATTTTTTGTTTTAATGTGATTTTCGGAATTTTTTCAATTTATTTTCTCAACAGATACAGTCAACTACCTACAATATTCTTTGTAAATTACTCACTATTTTCATAACAAATTATGACAATTTTCTGAAGTTGTATATGGCAATGCTACGAATTTTAATCTAGACCCAAAACATCAATTGGATTATCTTTAGATAAGATTTATTTTTAGTTTAACTAATCTGTTTATCAACTGGCATTTGCTCTTCAAGTAAAAAACCCGACCTAAGTCGTTTAAATCCCTAGCCTAATTATGTGAGTAGTATAATTGCAACCGATTCTATTGGCTTGGATTCTGTAAATAAATAATCGGATTCGCTTCAAACGAATCAGTTGTATTCGGTACAGGTTCTCTGTGATGGTCTGGCCATATTTCAGCAGCTGGCACCAAATACAGAGCTTTGGTGTCGATTCGGCTGATTGGCCGGGCTTCACATACGATCTATTACGCTTCAGGTTATTGAAATGGATCCATTTTTCATCGCAAGTAATGATTTTCTTTTATAGCTTTCATGCATACAAAATCGCCTTTCAATTTCCTACTGCTCACAAACGTTTTGAAATTGATGCTTGAGTAGTATCTCCCAATGATTTTGCAAGTGTTGATTTAAAAATAATTTATCTTTAAACATAAAAAAATCTTTTTATTTATAAACTTTAAATAATTTTGGTTAGAAATACAAGCATTTAATTCTTATCTTCATATTCTTCAACTAAAGATAAACTCTAAATTAAACACATATAAAGTAATAAAAAAATTAAAAATAATAAAACTTAGTTATTCATGACACTCAAATATAAATTAACTGCAATTATATAATGAAATACTTTTAAGAAAAAAATTCAAATACTTCTGAAATTTTAATTTAAGAATTAAAGCGCTGAATATATCTCATAAGTAGCAACAGAACTTTTTATAAAGCCCTGGAGAAGAACTACAGATATAATGGCCACTTTACAATGTTCTTTTTAAGTAAAAATAAAATAAAATAATTCACAGAAAACATAGAGATAAAACTATACAACTGTCACAAAAAAAAGTATTCTTAAGAAGACTTTGTCTCTTTGATAATTCTCTTATACACTCACTCTCAGTTGCGTTTGTGAGCTATTGTTTCGGTTGCTGTATTTTCACTTTGTTGCATTGCGGTTGTGTAGTTGTTATTGTTGGTTATTTGGTTTTATATTCCTTTGTTATTTTGTCATCTTGTTTATCTTGTTAAAAGTGGCTGTTGCTCCTTAGGCTTTTGTCCTTTGTATGGCATAATCCAAAGCAGCAGTCAATATAAGTTTCTTCAGTATACGATACTCCAATATCATCTGTATATAGATCCTTGTTGGCTTTATTTCACCCTTTTTCAGTCCCCCTCAAATAGCTTTTCATCATTTTCCAGGGTGGTGAAGAAGACTCTCAATAGTAGCATAAGGCTTATCTGCAAACACTGCCAGGTTTTCGACTCCAATTCAGTTTCTAAAGCATAATCAATATGCAGCAGGTCCATGGAAAGCTCAGACGTTATCCAGTGATCCAATTGTTCTTCGTTCAAATTGAAGACGCATAGGAAACCTAAAAGTTCTGAGGAAATGTGCTCGTGTGGATGTAGAACTTTCAATTCACTAGTCTTTCACAGAAAAAAACTATTTCTTAAACCGTTTCAATTCAAACATTTGTCACATATTGAACTGGTTTCAATTATTTCATAATTAAATCAAGTAATTGAAAACATATTTTTGTTATTTTTTGTGTTTCAATTACGAAAATTATCTATTCAATAATTTTTGTATTTGAAATTCAACCAATAACGAAAATTGTATATTCAATTGTAAAAAAAAAAAAATCAAATTCAAAACTCAAAATTCAATAGAAAATATCAAGAAATTTTGTTTTTGAGCAAATGAATACTTGATTTAATTATGAAATAATTGAAACCAGTTCAATATGGGATAAATGTTTGAATTGAAATGTATTTTTTTCTGTGTTTGGTACGTTGAGCAGTTGCAAAAGATGATTGAGTTTCTCGAATAGAGCATCTGACGAACGTAAGCCCAGTTTAATGGTCACACTCTCTTTAGGATTTTGAGCATTGATGAAACTGAAAAAGAGACAAAGAAATTAATTAATTGAAATGAATGAAAAAAAGTTGTTTTTTAAAAAAATCCTTTATGTGAAACTCCCTTATAGCTAAAATAGCTACTTTCACACAGAAAAAATCATTTTTATCAAATAAAACTTAGTCACTTATTATATAATGTATGAAAACATGTTCTCCCTGCTTAAAGTCCTCCTTTGATCTCCATTTCTTGGGTCTCCACATTGAAGAAAGACGAAGTGGTGCCATTACGATGATTGGCCATGTCCCAGAAGGGTATTAAGGCAGGAATAGTAGAGGGCTTATCTTCACCCTTCAAGGGTTTTCACAAGCCATAACAGTATAAACGGTCTATCTGTATAAAATATAAAAATAACCAAATTTATTCATAGTAGAACTAACAAAATAAAACCTATTTTGATATAAAACAAAGTTTGGCAATTTAAAATTAATTGCTATGTAAGGAGAAATAAAAACAAAATGAGAGTTGAGTTGAAACTGCATGGGGGTATTTTTGGGTTTTAGAAATAGTATAACAAAGTATACGTACAACTTTTGTTTAGTAGAAACTTGTTTTATTTACACAAAGCCTAAAACTATGTGTTAATTTTAATGTTTTTACACATGAATTGGTAGATTTGTTTTTTCCAACAGCATCATCATGTTCGTCATTTACCATTACCATCATGGTCTTCTCATCAAATATTAAAAACACTAAAAGTTAAGAACTTGCTTAACACAACCACAACAAATGTTTAAAAATAGCTAAACACCATCAAAGTTGCTTGGTCTATATATGAAAACGGCTTTAAACCAAAAGACAATTTCCAACCCAAAACTCTAAAAGCAACAGCAGCAACATTATTATTATCTTGTCTATTTCCTAGATTGCTGAAGCATTTGCCGCCTTTTCCCTTTTTTTTTGTAACACTAAGCCAACAGTCAAATATCGTTAAGTTTCAGTTAAAAAAAGCCACAGAAAAAAACATAGACTGTCTATTAAAGTTTTAATCTTTTAAACCACAAAATGATGATAAAATCATCATTAGCAAACCTCTTACTCCATAGACTTTCTCCTAAAATAAAATAATTTATCAAAGACAAGTTAATCTTTCTTATAGTGTTTCTGTGGATTATGTAAATAAGTACTAAAGAAGTCATGAAAATATACATTCTTCTTGTACAACTTCAATTATTTTGCAGGGTTGTAATGATACATTCTAAAAATTGTCCTACTGTACGTATGATTAATATTAATTCAGAGGTCAAGAGGGATAATTGCTCATAACTATTTACATTTTCATCAAAATTGTATTTTTGAAAAGGGAAATAAATTCTAAAATATCCAGCTATAATTATCTTAAAATAAATTTAAGCTAAAAGCTTAAAATTGAATTTCCTATATTTTCCAAATATGCTTTAGAATTTTCCATACTCATGTTTTTTTGCTTATTTCTTTTCCTACATTCATTCAAGAATGCATAGTTTCCTGTATGTTTACCTTAAATGTAGGTCACTTAAATTTTTCTTAAGATTTCATATTGTATTACTCTAAATTATTATAAGAAAACAAAAACTCAAGGTTTTGTTTGTTGTCTTTAAATTCTTCTACTGCGAGAATCTTTTCAGACAACAACAAAATTCTGCTGGAAATAGCTGACTTGTTTTAAGAAAATATGATGAAATTTTTTGAATTGAAGCGGAAAGAAAAATATTTTAAAACAATTAAAAACATTAACTTTGCCTATTATTCAAGAACACATTTCAAGCCATTAAGAAAAGCAAATGTTTGTGCTTAGAGCTGAAACTAAATTACGCTGAAAATATTTGCAATTATGTGTAGGCAAATAAGATTTTGTTTAAGAAGGAAAAATAAACATAAAAGTGACACACAGAGGGAAATTTAATACTTTTGTAGAAGAGTTGTAATCATCTTGGAAAGCGATTAATCGGTTACCAAACTGGTTAAAAATAAGAAAATAATTAAACTAAAGAATGGTTTTATATAACAGTAACAAAATAAACTAGAGAACGAAGGAGGATTTAGTTCATACCAGGTCAGTTTTTAAAGATGAGGATATACAAATGATTATAATCCTCGCATTTGTTACTCGCATTATTATCAATTCGAATATTTCTTTACTTTCCTAACAGCTCCATAGAAAGTCTTTGAAAGAAAAACTTTACTTTATGGATTTTAAGAAAACTTTTCTTTATAAATAAGGCATCTGCATATATACATTTTAATAGGCTGTAGAGTTAAATTAATTTTCTTAAGACAATAAGGAAATAAACCTAAAAATAAAACAAAATTTTCAACAACGAAAATAATTTGTTAAAACATTTAGAACGAATAATAAAATTTCTAAAGAAAATCACAACTTAAAGCTTGAAAAGTATTTTATTCGATGGCTAAAAATAAAGGCTGTGAGAAAATTAATAGGGTGTAGAAATCTATAAATTATATTAAAAGGAAAATTAGGAATTATACTTTAGAGATCTGTCATATTACCTGTTCATATTTCCACAATCTTCTATTAAAATTATACATTTAAGGTCTGCATTTATAAAACACAAAATAATCTTCTTTCGTAAAAGTATTCATCTTGAAGCTATTAAAACTTTCTTTAACCACTCTTTTAGATACTCAAATTGTGTCCTTTATTTTCCACCATTTTGAACTTGCACATTTTGTCACTTTTTCTAAAAAAAAACTATAAACTTAATTAATTTCAAATCTAACAAAATTTAATCACTACAATTTCCAGTCACTGCTTCTAACTGAAGTAGCAGCAGTGATACAAACAAGCACTAGATGATGAACTGAAAACATTTGCCATAAATGGCGAACTGTCAGCGAAGAGAAAAACAGCTAAGTGTGAATTGAATGACTGTAGCAGACATCAGATATAATTAAACTTTAAAAAATATATGTAGATTTACAAATAAAATGGAATAAATATTTATTAAAAACAACAGGGCACTAACAGAAAAAAAAATAGAAAAATAAATGAAAATAATAATGGACAAAAAGAGAAACAAAAAAACAAACAGAAACAAAAATACCGAGTAGAAAAAAGGCACAATGATTTTTTAAAGTAACAAAAATGCTTTAAATTTAAGTGTATTTTACAATAATTATTAAGTTTAACATATTTACAAGAAATAAACAGAACTAGTTGCCTTATAATGTAAAAACATAATTTTGGAGAAGAACAATTAAACATTTTTTTCACAAAATTTATTTTTGTTAAAATTTTAATATTATAAGTCAAATTAAGACTTTTTAGATACAATATATATTATATGTTAAAATAATAATTATAGCCTGCTTTATCATATTTTATTTCCATCTCCATTCATAGATATTTCTCTAAAATTAGCAAAGTTATAGACAATTTTGTCACCTAACCTCTGAATTAATATTAATCATACTTCCCGTAAGACAAATTTTAGATTTTTTGTAATATGTCCCTAAAATATTCATATAAATATTAAGTAATTTTATAGAATCAAGAATGAAACTATTTTCAAGCAATATTTTAGATTCAACAACCAAAACCTTCCATATCAAACTAAAAAAGTACGTTTTTCTTTACGTTATTTGCCCTCAAAATTGCTTGAAAATTTGATTATATAATTTCCTCTTTTTATGCTTCGTTGTTTTTGAACATTATTTTTTATTTTTCACCCTATTTAATGTATTTTTTTAGCTGTCTACTCTAAGAAGATGTTCTTGCAGAAAGTTTGAAAAGGGGAGCAGAAAATTTTAAAACTTACTAAATTTGTGATTACAAAAGAGCAGATATTACTACTACACACATATTTCAACTACCAACCAACCTTCAAACAACACTTAGAACTTCAATTAGTACGAGTATTAAGTACCACAGCACTGTTACTACACAGTACAACAGCAGTATAGTGGAAACATGCCAGATTTGAAAAAGAATGGAAACTAGTTTTCATAAATATTTTTCTTGAAGCCAAAATCTATCTATTCCATACTCTAAATGTTTTCATTCTTTTAAGCATATTTTTCTATTTAATTACATGGTAAAACTTCATATATGTTTCACAGAATATTAAATACAGAAAATTACCAACTTCTACAAGATACTGATATGATTATTGCTATGAAGCGATACTAACTAGAGGAGTTCGTAACAAAAAAATAAAAGAAATCTTAAATGTGGCTTTAGAGAAAAAGTCCTTAAGATGAGAAAATAAAATGAAAACTCATCAGTACGTCCCAGGGTATTCAATTTATCGGGTTTCTGGTTTAAACGAGCAAATAATTAATCAGGATTTAAATTTAATTGGTTAATAATCGATTAATTTCAAATTATATCATCGGAATAATTTCTATTTAATTTTAAATTAAACATAAACATAAAAAACAAATAAATATAACAATTCAACAAAACAATAAATTTGCATGTGTGTTTACTAAGAATTTTAGGGTCATCTTCTGAAATAATCTTTTAAAAAGGAATATAATTTAAATGCTTTCCTTTTAGATTTAATAAAACTTGACCTGAAACTCTATCACTGATTGTAGATGCTGGAGAAATCGAAAGTAAGGCATATCCAATTTCTCAGTTCCTTTTCTAAGCATATAAAATCCTCCATCATACCATTGGATTTCCTTTTTGAATTTTTTTACATTTTGAATACTTTAATAGTTTCGTTAAGTTCTGATGAAATACTCGTTTCAGTACTGTCTTCAATTTGGTCTATCACCATGTCGTCATCCGATTCATTAGGACAAAGTTCAGCATAGAACATTCTAGAAAAAAGATAATTTCCAAATTCCTTAGTTTCAATTTTCGTACTATACATCAAAAAACTGTTGCTAGAAGGGATTATTCACGACTTAAGAAATAAAATCAATTATGAATAAAAAATCCGCGGCAGTTTTTTTCCCTTTTCCTATTTTTCTAATCAATTCAATGTTGAAAAAGGAAAAAATATCCCGCGGAATTTTTATTCATAATTGGGCTGTATATTTCAATATTAGGTGCAAAAAAAAAAAAAAATTTCGATTAATAATCGGTTTATTTGTTGTTTGAAAATCCTCAGTTTTAAATTATTCGAACAGTTAACCGACCAAGACTAATCGGCGAACCGATTAATATAATAAATAAATTTAGTTTTGTCATATGCAAGTTTGTTTATACAAGTTTAACAATGGAAATAATTTATGTATTTGACAAAAAGAAAATAAACAAGTAAGAGAGCTATATTCGTCTGTGCCAAATCTTATATACCCTTCACCAAATTATACTTTAAAATAAATGTTTTTAAATATTTTTAGGTAAACAAAATTTAATTTTTTTTTTTTTAATTGTTTTTTAATTTTTTTTAAAAAAAGTTTTTTCCAAATTTTAAAAAAAATTTTTTTTTTAATTTTTTTAAATTTTTCAAAAAAATTTTTTAAATTTTTTTTTTTTTGGAAAAAATGTATGACAAAAAAAATTTTTTGATGAAAAAAAATTCGGGTTAAAAAATATTTTTCCCGATTTTGACCCATTGTAGGTTCAACTTCCATATTGTCTATATTTATGACTTAGTAATTCAGATATAGATCAAAAATAGGTGAAAAATCGAGGTTGTCCCGGTTTTTTGCTCATATCTCCGTTATTTATGGACCGATTTTGCTGATTTAAAATAGCAAACTTCTCGAAAGCATGTCTGACATAATTATTGAAGATTTGGATCCCGAAGATAACTGGGGTATTCAGAAAATTGATTTCAACAGACAGACAGACACACGGACATGGATTAATCGACTCCGCTATCTATAAGGATCCAGAATATATATACTTTATAGGATCGGAAATGAAAAATGCAGAAATTACAAACGGAATGACAAACTAATATATACCATTGTCACTTATGGTGAAGGGTATACAAATAATAGCAAAAATGTTATATCGATTTTTTAGTCCGGATTCTTTTGTAACTCAGTGTAATATAAACAAGACAGTATCATTTTGCCTTAATAGCTGCATATATATGTTTGATATAAATGTTTGTGGGTGAATATGGTTTCATATCTGAGTGTAAATGTTTGTGTTTATCTACTTTTAATACCAGAAATGCTACAGAAATCGATGTAAGTTTTCATTATTAGAACCAAAGTCAATAATAAACAGTATCTGAAAATAATAACACACTGAATGTCTATTAGCAACCATACAGCAAGGGAAATAATTAAAAGTTTACATAAAAGCTAAATTTTTCAAAGGTGAAGGTCAAAAAAGAAGAATGAGTTTATCAGCCAAAGTACAAGTGTGATAAAAATATCTATTTTTTACAAGGAGAACATGTTTAAATAGTGTTTATAAAGACTGAATATATTTTAAGGAAAAAGTGTGAAGGAAATAATTTGTGATATGATAAAATTAAAATATTTTATTACAAGTAGCAGGAGTTTAAAATAAAGCTGACCTTAATAAAATGTTCAGCAAATATCTACTAGCTTTATAAATATTTCCTTAACTATAAAGACTCTTATTTATCTGAGTATTGAAATATGTGTGCTAAAGCAGTTATATTCAATGTTGTGTTAAATACTGCACTGTACTGTTGCCATACCTAAATAAGAGTGCTGAGAGTTGTTTATTTGTAAAAAATTTTCATGCCCATAGAACTCGTATGAAGCATACCGAACTAATGCAGCGGTAGAGCTGAGAAATCTAACTTTCTTAATGCATTAGGTAGTAAACATGGCTGCAGAAGAAAATGAAACAGACGTTATTTAAGTTTTAGTTATTTTTTTGTTTTTCCTTTTCGTTTTTTATTGTTTTTTTTTTGTACTCATTCTACAAACTAAAGTTGTAAAGAAAATATTTGTATTTTCTGACAAAACGTTGGCACTTATATTTAGGTATGATTCTTTTGTGTTAACACTGGGCGGCAGAAAAGGCATCACTCGACGCTTTTATTTAGGTAAGACTGTATGAGTGTATCGTGTGTCTATATTGCTATTTGGTTAGTTTATCAAAATGCTTTAAGCAATTACAATATAAGTTAGTTGTTTATAACCCTGTTTACACTTACTGATACACACAACTGCACATCTACTCATAATCACAGTTGAGCTAACACTTGCACCATTTATAATTTACTTTATGGCTTTAAGATTCAATATACTCCGGAATAAATATTCATACATATAGGATTTCAAAACCAATATTTGTGTACGAGTATAAATGTGTTATAATAATCGTATTTTCTATGGTAAACAATTAGATTTGTGCAATAGCAAACGTATGAAGGCAACATATTTACAGTTATACCCACCTGAACAGAGCATAAGAAAATACTGTCACCGTCGAAATATATGCCAACGTATCTCTTAAAAACATTCGAGAATGACTATGGCAAATGTTTCGAAAAATGTTCATGCATTGCTCAGTATGTGACCTTGATTCAAAATCGGTATCACTAACGAATTATCAAAATCGATAGAAATTTGTTTACTTTTACAAAAGATTTGTAATTTTAAAAATTCTATACAATATCTCGGATTTATTTCCCTAGAAATAGTCGGAAATTATACGGTATTTTTAATATAATTCATAAAATTAATTTTACAAACAAATTTGTACGAGGATAATACCCTTTTGTATAGTTTCGATTATTTGGTTGGGTGGGTAGGTAAATACATGGTTGTATCTAAATGTATGTGTTTGGGTTTAATGTAAAAGCAGTTTAAATGATTGTGGGGTTTCCCTTGATGACATATTTTATAGGAAAATAAAATTAAAGTTGGTGTTTTATAAACAAGGGAAGAGAGATGAAAGGGCTGAAATAGTGTAAACATGTTTATATGTATACGAGTTTAAGTGAAGAAAATAAACTGCAATTTTAAGTAAGAACTAAAATAAAAGGGTTAACTTGTTAATGAAAAATCTCACAAAATTAATTGTTTTCAAGAAAAATGGGTTGCTAAACTCTGTTTTTGTTTTAATTAATTCTATTCTACGTTATTTTCTTATTTATTAATCACTTTGTTATCTTCTATTCAATTGTTTTACAAAATATTATAAAAATACATACTATGTGTATGATTAATATTAATTATCAGGTTACATAAATAATTTAACTCATAATTTAACAACCAGTGTTGACAGGAGCTGGCGAAAAAAGAAGCTATATTGGCTTCAAAAAAAGGCCAGAAAAAGCTAAACTGCTTTAGAAAAAAAGCCAAAAAAAAGCTAAAATATTATAAATTAAGAATTTTGGTTTATATTTATTTTTAAATAAAAAATTAGAAAATATGTTCATAAAATTCATCTGCTTTACTTAAAGGAAGTACTAAAAAGTTAAATACTAGATTAACCATGTCAGAAAATGGACATTGTTGGTTCTATATTTATCCATTTGTAGTTTAATATATTCTGCCCCTGAGCCTTAAGCTTCGTAATTTTATTAGCACTTTAATTTTTCACTATCAATATGACATAATATATTTTTTTTGGTTTTACTACTTTATTATCAACGGGAAAAAAATTGATTTTGCGTAGAGTTTTCATATGGTAATCTTTGTCGCAATTGCTCAATTAGTTTAATAATCTTCACTAATTAAAACGTTCTTTATTTTATCTCTCATTCATCAAACTAGTATGAAAAATGTGTCAAAAACATTAAACAATTTTCAATTGGCGACGATAATGGATCAAATTCCTTGAATTTTAAATCATAAAACAGCAAATGATTTATTTACTTTTGTACTTTGTGCAATACTGGTTTTAAAAAAAGATGGTACGTCAAATTATAATCAGTGTATTAATTACTTAAAAGTTTGGCTTTTTAGAATTGCTGGTTTGACGAAATTAAAACAAAATGGGTTTTAACTCGAAGCATAGATCCACAAGACGTTTAACGGCTATTGATCGTCATCGAGTATCACAAGCCTTCAAGAGTTTGTGGGGCTCTTGTCCATTATATAATGATGAATATAATGTGTAATAACAATTTTGTCTTGAAAGAGAATTTGCTAGACATTTAAGCTTTCAGATATAAAATACTCTATTTCATTTTGAACCACTTGATATTGGCAATTGTTATTTGTTCTTTTAATACTGCACAATTCTTGAGTATGTTGAAAAGCTAAATGAAAATCAGTAATGAATTAAAATGAAAATGGTTCACAAATATAAATTTAGCCTTTTTATTTACTCTTTAGTCTTGAAATTTTTAGCCTTTTTTAATTTCAAAAAAGGCTATTTTGAAATTAAGAAAAGGCTAGAAAAAAGCCACGAAGCTAAAACCAAAATTTCGAGGCTAAAGAGTAAATAAAAAGGCTAAATTTAGCCTCAAAAAGGCTAAACTGGCAACACTGTTAACAACATAAGTTTTAAAGTAATTTTAATAATTTTAACAAATTTTAAAGGACAACACCTCAAATATTTGATTGTAACAAATTTCGAATCCCATATTTTCTTATATTTCCCAAATTTGGCAACTCGTTTGCCAATAATACAATTGTGGCTTATCATTTGCAAATAATTTAATATTCGTTTATCTATATATATAAAAGAGTAACGTTACTGACTGACTGACTGACTGATTCATCATCGCACAGCCCAAACGGCTGAAGCTAGAATCATGAAATTTTAACTGTGGGTTCCTCCCTCCCCAAAACGATCCGATAAGAAGGGATTTTTGGAAATTCGAACGTTTAGGGGGTAAAAAAGGGTAAAAACGGGTAAATTCGGTAACCTTATATCTTCAGAACTAATAAAGATACAAAAAAACTTAAAATAGCATGTTACTCCATTTAAAAAATAAGCTGACAGGTGTTTCGTACTTTTTGGAAATTCGAAACTTTTAGGGGAGAAAACGGGTAAAAACTGTATTTTGGTACTTTTTTTGCACCCTATGTATCTTTTAAACCAATAAACATAGAAACAAATTTTAAATCGTATTCTTTAATTAACAAAAAATAAAAAATATAAGTTTGGTACTTTTTGGAAATTCGAACCTTTAAGGGATAAAAATTGTGTTAATTTTTGGTACTTTTTCATAAAATATGTTTTTCTATAATTTGACATAGACATACGAATATTTTATTATGAGCTCCCACCACGTTACAGAAATTTATTTGAATGAAATTGTAGCACCTCAATGGGGATAAAAAAGGTACCAAAAAGGGGATAAAATCGGGAAAATACATTATATTTGAAATTATTAAGCCAATTTTGATAATTTTTTTAACGTTGGTTCCTGGATTCATACAAAAATTAACTAACAGGGTGTTATTTGGAACTCGAGTGCCAAGGTGTATATTGGGCCAAATCCGGGTAAACAGTTTGGTACTTTTTTTAAAACATATTTTTTCTTGGGCACATTAACACAGATTTTAATATTTTGATACATGCCTGTATCATAAACAATTTTGGCAAAATGGAATATTTTTAAATTTCAAACTTGAGGGGTGTTCAAGTAAGAAAAGGGAAATTGGTACTTTTCTCCTAATGGTACTTTTTTAACATTTTAAATTATTTCAGTTATCGAGATTAAAGTTAGCTGATATGTATTTGAGTGAAGTTAGTGTTAGGAATAGGGGATAATATTTAGGTACCAAAATGTGCGAACTGTACTATAGGTACTTTTTTGTTCTTCTAATGGTACTTTTTTGAAATTTCTATAATAATGGACTTAGAAACATGAAATTAAACATATATGGTCCTAAGTGAGTGAGAATTCTAGGGGGAGACTTTTTGGTACTTTTTCTTTATTGGAATGGTACTTTTTGTAATTTCTTCACCAATGAACCTAGAAACATGAAATAAAGCTTATATATAAACCGAGTTAGTGGCAAACCACAAGTGTGGGTTTTTTGGTACTTTTTCTATATTCTAATGGTACTTTTTTGAATTTTCTATAACTATGGACTTAGAAACATGAAATGAAGTATATATGGTCATAAGTGAGTGAGAATTCTAGGGGGGACTTTTTGGTACTTTTTCTTTATTCGATTGGTACTTTTTGTAATTTCTTCACCAATGAACCTAGAAACATGAAATAAAGCTTATATATAAACCGAGTGAGTGGGAAACCACAAGTGTGGGTTTTTTGGTACGTTTTCTATATTCTAATTGTACTTTTTTGAATTTTCTTTAACAATAGACTTAGAGACATGAAATTAAGCATATATGGTCCTAAGTGAGTGAGAATTCTAGGGGGAGACTTTTTGGTACTTTTTCTTTATTCGAATGGTACTTTTTGTAATTTCTTCACCAATGAACCTAAAAACATGAAATTAAGACCGGAGTGAGTGGGAATCTACAAGTGACTGCTTTTTGGTACTTTTTCTAAATTCTAATGGTACTTTTTGAATTTTCTGTAATAATGGACATAGAAATATGAAGTTAAGAATATATGGTTCTAAGTGAGTGAGAATTCTAGGGGGAGACTTTTTGGTACTTTTTGTTTATTCTAATAGTACTTTTTGAATTTTCTATAACAATGATCTTAGAAACATGAAATTAAGCATATATGGTCCTAAGTAAGTGAGAATTCTATGGGGAGACTTTGAGGTACTTTTTCTTTATTCGATTGGTACTTTTTGCAATTTCTTCACCAATGAACCTAGAAACATGAAATAAAGCTTATATGGAACCGAGTGAGTGGGAAACTACAAGTGGGTGCTTTTTGGTACTTTTCCTATATTCTAATGGTACTTTTTGAATTTTCTATAATATAATGGACCTAGAAATATGAAATTAAGCGTATATGGTCCTAAGTGATTGAAAATTCAAACGGATACCTCATGGTACCTTTTGTTTATTCTAATGGTACTTTTTTTTAATTTTCTATAGCAATGGACTTAAAAACATGAAATTAAGCATACATGGTCCTAAGTGAGTTAGAATTCTATGGGAGACTTTTTGGTACTTTTTCTTTATTCGAATGGTACTTTTTGTAATTTCTTCACCAATGAACCTAGAATCATGAAATAAAGCTTATATGAACCCGAGTGACTGGAGAACCACAAGTGTATACTTTTTAGTACTTTTTCTATATTCTAATGGTACTTTTTTGAATTTTCTATAACAATGGACTTATAAACATGAAATTAAACATATATGGTCCTAAGTGAGTTAGAATTCTATGGGAGACTTTTTGGTACTTTTTCTTTATTCGAATGGTACTTTTTGTAATTTCTTCACCAATGAACCTAAAGCCATGAAATTAAGCTTATATGGACCCGAGTGAGTGGGAAACCACAAGTGGGGGATTTTTGGTACTTTTTATATATTCTAATGGTACTTTTTTGAATTTCCTATAATAATGGACCTAGATTTTCCAAAACATCGAAGAATTTCAAAACCGCGGTTTCGGTTTTAAAAAATTAAAAACCGATCGGTTTCGGTTTTGTGATAATTTATTAAATCTTAAGTATTATAGAAACAAAATTAGTTGATAATATAGGAAATGATATACAAATCTAAAATTCAAACTTGACGGGTTATGGTTTAGTGAATGCGAATTTAAAAGTGGTAATCAATGGTACTATTTCCTTATTGCAATGGTACTTTTTGAATATTTTATAATAATAAACCTAAAAATTTAAAATTAGGAACACATTTTGCATTTTCTATAATAATGGACCCAGAAATATGAAATTAGACATTTACAATTAGATTCACAAAGTGAGACTTGCCAGTATTATTTCTTTCTTCAAATTGGGGTGGCGAAGCGCACCGGGTTAGCTAGTAGTGTCATATACACTTTGGGATCTATTGATTTTATTGCCTAAACAAACAAATTTAGCTTTTCATTCAAGCCAATTTATCTGGCTTAAAATATTATTATTTAATTAAAATTGATATGTAGTTAGAATTGTCCACTAAACAATAGAACATTAGGAAATAGTGAGAATGGGAAATATGTACTTAAAACAAGTAAAAGAGATATATTCGGTTGTGCCGAATCTAATATACCCTTCACCAAATTATACTTCAAAATAAAAATTTTAAACATTTTTAGGTAAACCAAATTTATTTTTTATTTCCAAAGTTGTTTTTTAATTTTTTGGAAAATAATTTTTTAAGAATTGTTTTTTTTTAAATTTAAAAAAAATTATTTTTTTAAATTTGAAATTTTTTTTTTGGTTTTTTAAATTTTTTTATAATATTTAGCGAAAAAAATTTTAAGTGAAAAAAAATTCGGGTTAAAAAATATTTTTTTCAATTTTGACCCATTGATATGTGGCTTACTTGGGGGCTTCGGAAAGTTAATTTCAACAGACAGACAGAAAGACGGACATTGATCGACTCCGCTATCTATAAAGATCCAGAATATATATACTTTATAGGGTCGGAAATGAAAAATATAGAAATTGCAAACGGAATGACAAACTTATATATACCCTTCCCATGGAATTGAAGGGTATAAAAACAACAGAGTTTTGTTGAATATAATACAACAGATTTCCCAAAAAATAATTCTTTATTTTTATATTAATTAATCAGATTTATTTATGAAAAATAATTATAATAATTATGATAATTATTCGAATAAAAAAACGAATAATCGAAATATGTCCGAATAAAGACTGAATAATTATAAAAAAATTCTGGAAAATTGTTTCAAAAAAATAATTTTTGCATATTAAGTTAAAATTTTAGAATTTTTAAGATTATGTTACTCAAAATTTGTAAAATTATTCGAATAAAATACCGAAACAAATTTTTGGAAAAATTTTACTTTTTCAATTTAATTTTAAATGATTAAATATATTTAGATTTCTCAAAATTTTTCTGATTCTTTTTTCGCAAAATTATTCGGCTAGTTATGCGAATAAAAACCGAATAAAAAAAATTCCAAAAAATAATGTTTTATTGTTATTAATCAAACAAATTAATCAGATTGCTTTATGAAAAAAACTAATAATTATTCCAATAAATCAACGAATAATAGAAATATGTTCAAGTAAAGAAATTTTATCAAAAATGCTGAAAAATGAACCCAAAATTTCAGAACTTTTAAGATTTTGTAATAAAATGTTTACGTTATTATTAATTCTCATACAAATAATGATATTTTAATGTGTACAATTTCCACACAATCTACTATTTAGTAGAGTCCGACAGTACTCTATCTAAAAAGTAGAATACACAATTCCGCAAAAATTTTGCCAAATGCCGAAAGTTCTATAATAAAAAACATAGATCTATTGAATTTCAAAGGAAAAACCAGTTTTTAATATAAATAAATAATATACAAATAAGACTACTGAAGTCCACAATAAAAGTGGCTGCTGAAAGGCTCCTAAAAATGAGCTGAACATATAAAATTAAAATAATAAAATGTTTTCGCAAATAATTATTACATTTGAAAAGTTTCGCTTGAGTCCGATTAATGATTTGTTGGCCAAATATTAGGTTTGGTTTCGGGCTGAAGATACCCGGTTTTGGTTGGACTTTATTATTTAGTTAAATTGTTTAAAGAATTAATTAAGATTTGTAATATTTCATATGTCTATTTATTATATAGAAGGGATTCTAAGCTGTAATAGGACGATGGAAGATTAAATATGTTAATGAATTTAGTTATTGGAAACGTAATTTATCAATTTATTTTATTTTAAATGTATTTAAATTTATTTTATTTAAAAACCCTTAATAAATGGTTTCCATTACTACAACCATGACTGTATTTATGTGGTTTTTTCATAATTGTTTTTGTTTATTTATTTTTTGTAACTCCTGTTTACAATGTTAAATATTCATCAAAAGTACTTGTTTTTGTTGTTAGTGCTGCAGTTGTTGCTGCACTTGACTTTGTGTATGAAAGTGCGTATGCAAAATATAAACAAACCAAAATGAGAGCATAAATATGAAGAGTGTGAGTGGGTGGGTGGGTGCTTGTATTATATAGTTGCTTGTGATATATTGCTGTTATAGAACTTTGAGCTTTTGTATATGAGAAAGAAAAACAATATAAAGGGTTGTGAAGAAGTAGAGTGTGTGAAAATAGTTGTTATTTATAGAGTGCACTTGAATGAATAAATATACCCAGCAATATATTTGAAAGAATCTGACAGCCAATGTTGTTTTTATCTGATGGAATGTATAACTATTATTAATTTTAAATGCCCTTCTAAATTCGAATAAATTAGTCAATAATGAAGTGCTGAAAAACAGGAGATTTGAGATTTTTACTTCAATCAAATATTGTATCAGATTAAAGTGTAATTATATTATAATACAATTAAGAAATAGATATGAAATAAGGTATACCTTTGTTAAAATTTTTCTGCTGGGTAGTATAAGTTGTGGCTGTACTAGCTTTTATTTATGTTGCTTTATTAAGTCAATAGTTGAAGTGTAAAAGTGGCAAGAACTACACAAATTACTATGCATTCTAAACGTCTACATTTTGTAATTGTTGCTTAAAATATATTTTCATTATTTATCTTGGAAAAATGAAAAATAAATGTAACTGCCACAATTGATACTGCTACAACTATGTAATTATATTTGGAACAAAACATCATTAGAATGATGAGAGTATAACTAAGTAAATATATATCAATTAAGTGAGAAATATATGAAGAGTTGTATCTTTTTAAGTACCTTATGTATAAAAAAGTACTTCTTGTTCGGTAGGTTTTGAAATAGGTCAGTGTGGAACTTAAAGTGTTGCCAGCTAATTTTAGCTACAATTAAACCCGAGTACAAATACTATATGGTATCAAACGTTTAGGAGTGTTTTACTTATAAACTTCTTCGTTTACTAATTAAAATATTTCTTTTAGTTAAGTATGTTCACCAAAAGAAATACAAAATAATCTATCCTTTTCTTCTTACAGTAAATTCTGCAAAATAAACTCAGCTTCTTCAAATATAAAAAGATTAAACATGTTTTTTTATTTTAACATAAGTTCACTTATATTTATGTTATAATAACCATTTCAACAGTATTCCAAGTAGATTTTGAAATAGTTGTTTACTTTCATTACATATTTTTTCTTTCAATTACTTCTGCAAAATTATTAAGCAGGAAAAAAGCAAAATTTATGATAATATTATACATATTACAAAACAGAAGGATAGAATAATAATTGAAAAACCACAATGCCAACAACATTATAGTAAACAACGCTAATTATGGACTCCATCATCATAATAACGACAATACTATTTTCAAAGGACAAAATGGTAAAAAGATAATGTTGGATAAAAAAGTCAGCACAACAAAAAACTTAAAAATACAAGTTGATGTTGGACACTTATAAGAAGATTAAATGTTAAGAAGAGTTAACAACTAAAAACAAAATAATTAACAAAACTGCATAAAAAGAGAAAATACGGAATAATAATTAACAAGTTAAGAGGTAATAATTATGGAAGTAACTTGAAGAAATTAGTAGAAGATTTTACACAAGTTCAACAGACTGAAATAGGGATTTTAGTTATGGAAATGATAACCTTGTTGAAATATAATTTGAGGTTTGTGTTATAGATTTGTTGATATTGTTTATAATAATAATAATTTGAATTGTGTACAAAATTAATTGTCTACAACTCTGTTATTGAATTACTTTTTTCCATTGATCAGAAACTGTGGAAAAACATTAACTAAAACTTGATATTTTGTTTGTTTTTAGTGAATAAATCTAATGAACAAGAAGATTCTAAAGGTTTATTCGATTATTTCAAATGTCTTAATATTTTCGAACGTTAGTAGAACTTTTTTCAAGAACATTCTCAATTTGTTTATTTGCAGATGCTACAAACAGCCGCTTCTTTGGCGGACGATGATAACATGCACTCGGAGCCATTATTTAAATTGAACTTTAAGCAGATTTCAACCAGTTTTAAAGTAGCAAAATTAAAAGAAGTGAATAATTTGAAGGAGAAGAAGCTAACAGCAAAGCCTATAACTGGGAAATCTACTAAACGAGATGTTAACACCTCTACCAAAACAATGGTTGCTGGTGGATCAACATATCGTTACACCACTTCCACCACTACCCCATCTACAACAACACCTTACACCACCCCAACGAGAACAACGACTTCAATTAATTTACCCATGACAACAACCACCATAATCTCGACAACAACCGCCAGCAGCAGCACCATAAATATCGCTCTCAATCTTGATCTATATACTGAAGATATTCGAGAAAGTATTCAAAAAAATTTACATCAAAATCCTGTTGCAAGTGAAGACTCCTTTAAGAAATCACTTCCATCTGAAAGAAACGACATAGAGAAGGATTCTGATTTGGAAAATTTATCTGAAGAAACAATTAAGTCTGCAAAATACAATGAAACTTCTACCATCACCAATGAAATTAAACATCATAATCCTCCTTCGATTTCTCACAAAAGCTTTACTACAACGTTCTCTCTACCTTCATCTACAAATCCAACCATCGAAAACCTTAATGTCTTACCCTCTTTTGATATTGCAGATGATCCTATCGATTTTTTGGAACTTAAGGAGGACGATAAAACTGGCAATAGTTTATTTAATGAATTGGATCACAGTAATATAACTTTGGAAGATTTAATAGAACATCGTGTACGTGGTTCTAGCCAACTTCATTTGCCTACCATAGTAGAGAATTCTCCACGATTTAATCCCGATGAAAAGTCTGAACTACAAGATAATATGGACATTGTAACAGTCATTGAGAATTTACCACATTTCAGTTTGTTCAATTTGAAGAACCGCAAACCATATAATATCAAAACTGAATCCGAAGTTAACAATTACTTTGACTCCAGCATTGATATTGAGAACACAGATGAAGTTTAGAAGAAACGTAAGTCCAGACAATGGTAAATTTAAATGAATGAAAGTGCTAATAAGGCTTGCGCGAGCTCCTACAGTTAAGGAAGAACCAGAGGCTGAGCCTGTGTTCAATTACTTAAGGAGGATATACCCTTATCCAGGAGCTCCTACATTGTTGGGTGATGCTATTTCTGGGCCTTTGCTGCCGCCTGTTCTGAGATGTTGTTAAACATACTTATTTAAAATTATTAGATTGCTTGTTTCAACTATAAAAATAAATAATTTGGTCCAATTTCTGCATTGGATTATTAACGACAATAATTTGGAGGAAGATGTTACTGCTGGCATAGGCAATATATGACGAGGGATGTTTCAAAGTATCGATTATATTAATTGATATTGCTAAAACTGTATCGAAAATGTTTAATTTATTAATAAAGATAAAAATTTACATTGTTGACTCTTACAAAGAGTAAATCTATTGTGTTTTTACTTAAGATTAGTAGTTTCGTAAGTAAATAGATTTAGAAATTCGTTAAAATATTAAAACAATTTTTTTTTTATTTTTTTATTTAGATGAAATGTTTTCAATCAGAACACTTTTTTGGAAAATTTCTTTAAAAATATAACTTATAAACCATATATGATGCATCTTTAGATATTTAGTTTTACTTTTCTACTTCAAAAATTGAATTCCCCTTCAAACCAAAAAAGTTATAATAAAATATCCAAAACTACCTCTAAATTAATAATAATCATACGCACCGTAGAACCAAATTTCCAAAAAATGTTAATACTTAAATAACTTTAAAATTACTTAACCAATCTATTCACAACTTGGTACATATATAAAAGACAAGTTTGGCTTTTAGAAAATGTTTCAAACTAATATTTTATAATAACAAAATTTTGCGCTACAGTGTGTCCAAGTGGCACACAAAGACGTATATTTAAGTTTATTTTTAGACTTCTAATAATGTTTATTAAAAACACACAAAGTCAATAAATACAATGATCAAACAATGAAGCAACATTTTAAAATATGAAAAGCTAAAGTTAGTCCAAATTTTAAAAATTCCTCCAAAGAAATTTAGATTTTTATTCAACATTTTCATTCAGTGCACACATTGTCTATAATTTTGTAAGTGATTTTTATTATAATTTTATTAATACGTAAAAATATTTTCGCAATTTGGTATTTTAATAATAAGATCAAAAGTAAATAGCTTTCTATTCATATGAAAATGCATGTATTCTTATATTTTTGTTCTTTCTTAATATACATAAATACTTGTCTTTATAAATATTTTGATATTGTTGTTAAAACTATAATATGACTTTGTAATTGCAAATAATAACATTGTTTGTGTTTTTTGCTATTATTACAGTATAAATTTGTATATGAGCATGAGTTTACTAAACTACTTACACTTTGCTTTAGAAAACTGATATACTTAAATGCAATTATACTATATTATATTTAAGTATATTTACAGAGACTCACACTCAACAATATAAAAAAATTTAAACATATACTGCACAAACACATTAAAAACACTTAAATAAGATTGTTTTCTTATTCAAAATTCTACTCTTTTGTATACGTTGCTGCTGTTGATACTGCTGCAATACAAATGCAATAAATCCAGCCTTAACAGCGTAAATATCTTATTTACAAAACACAAAACTTTGCAGGAAAAATATGTACAAACACATTAAAAAAGGTTTTTGTTTTGAAAATTCTATACTTTTGTATACATTGCTGCTGTTTGTATTGCTTGAAAATGCAATGAATCGAGCCTTAACTGCCAAAATATCGTATTTGCAAAACCCAAAACTTTACGGGAGAAATATCTCGGTGATTGTTTTCTATTGTAGTCTAAAAGAACAAGCTCTGTGCAATTAAGCTGAATTGACTTTCCTATAATATAGATAGATAGAAATTTGATAGATTATGCCAATTATATTATTTTCTTAAAAAAAAACGTAAATCTTTTATATTTTTGTTTAAGCTTTATTCGCTATTAAGGATCAGCATAACAACAACTAAGATAAGAACCTGCAGATATTCTACGAAAAATGCAGTTGTTTTTTTTGTTTGTGCATGAGTTTAGTATAAAGTTTATATGGTTGGATACGTGTGAGCTCTTCTTAACACTTTATGACATTAATTTAAATCACGTTTCATTTAATAAACGAGTATACTAGTGATACAAACAAAAATACTTACACAAACTAAGGAGTGTGTCAATAAAAGAGTTAAATGTTTAGTAAATAAATCATTTATAATGATTTTGAAATTTATTTCAAGAAACTATAGCAAGAAAGTATATATTTACTTTGTCTAGTTTTCCTCTCAATCATTAGATTCTTACTGATCTTTCTAAACAATTTTAAACATTTCAAGAATTTTTAAATCTGTCCTATATCTCAAATAGATTTTCATCAAGAATTATGGGCTGCTGTAGTATTAGCAAATGAAGTTATTAAGAAAAAACTGGTGTTATCTTTTATAATGACGCACTCCTTATTTCCTTTAGTTGATAATTTTTCTACATTTTGTTTTGTTTTTCCACTTAGAAAAGAAAATCGTGTTCATATCATGACTAAGTGTGTTGACGCGTGCTTTTGTGTTTATTTAACAAAAGCCAGTAGTTGTGTTGACGAAATTGTACTTTTTCTTATCCTGCTGCTGTCGTTATTTATGTATTGTCGCTTTAAATGCAGCTTAGCTCTGAACTCTCTTTAGGCTGCCAAATAAGTAACTGATATTACATTAAAAAGATTAATTTGGAGCCACTTATTTGCTTTTCATTACGTATTTTAAATGCACCACAGACAAAATATTACTAAAAAGATAAACTACACGGTGCTACGATGTACAAATTTAGAAGTTATTCTAAAAAAAAACAATTTCAGTGATGTTCGTCAACTTATCTTAGCTCAGTCAGTTTTTGTCCAACAATAAATTGTTTAAGGTGATTGGAAAGAAAACTAATTACGCTTTAAAATGCCGTGCTTTTTTTGATACTTTTGTGAGTTATAAGTATTATTTTTGTTAAGAATATCTAAAAGAAAAACAAAATTTATCAACTTTTTTGATTTTAGTCGCTTTTCATTAATTTTCTTGATATGAAAGCTTATAAAAATTTATTCCAACGTATAAAGAAAATTTAGTTCTTAACAAAACATGGTTTTAGTTATTCAAATCGGATGAAAATTGTAAAAGTTATTCAACTTTTCATTAACACATTTTTTAGTATTTTCTCCCCCAGCGCATATGAATAAAAAAACACAAAAAAACACAGTACAACATTTTTCAGTTCATTGCTTTGGGACTCAATTCTGACAATTGCACGTGAAAGTAGCCCCAAAAATAAGAACTTCTGCATCATCAGTTTTGTCAAGTTGGCTGCCGTATTAATTTAATGGCCATACGAATTTTTTTTCCTCAAAGTGGATTTTTATCACTTTTTCTATATTTTAGCACGGTTATATCTCGTATACCGTACGGAATATCTCTTTTGTGTCTGAAGCAAAGTTATAGATATTGAATAGTAGAAAAATAGTACGGAACATACCTACCCGAAAAAGGTGCATCCAGTGCCTTAAAAATCGCAAAAATGCCCATTTTTTTTAAATTTTTTAACAATTTTTCACCTTTTTTGATCAATAGCTGGATTACAAATGCAATTATGAACTGATCACCATGAAATTAGGTCGTGTGATTTGTGTCTATATAGAAGTTATTTATCATGAATTTTGTATGTATACCATCATTTTTAACAGATTTATTCACTTTAAAGTGATTTTCGGAAGCTGGTCTTATATGTGAGCTATGAATAATTATGGACCGATCATAATAAAATTTTTTGACATGAATTTTGTATATATAAAACTTATATGGAGCGAAATTTGTGTATATACATATATAAATTAAACATTTATGACCGATAAAGTCCAATTTCGGGAGGACATTTGTATGGGGGCTAGGTGAAATAATGAACCGATTTCAGCCAATTTCAACAGTTTTCGTCCTTGGGCCGAACAAATTATATGTACCGAATTTGTTTATGATCGGTCCATAATTAGTCATAGCTCACATATAAGACACGCTTCTGAAAATCACTTTAAATTGCATAAATCTGTGAAAAATTATGGTATACATACAAAATTCATGATAAATAACTTTTATATAGACACAAATCACACGACCTAATTTCATGGTGATCGGTCCATAACTGGATTTGTAATCCAGTTATTGAGCAAAAAAGGTGAAAAATTGGTTAAAAAATTTAAAAAATGGGCATTTTGGCGATTTTTAAGGTACTTTTTTTCTACTATTAATTATCTACAACTTTGCTTCAGCCACAAAAGAGATATTCCGTACGGTATACGAGATATAACCGTGCTAAAATATAGAAAAAGTGATAAAAATCCACCTTGAGGAAAAAAAATTCGTATGGCCATTAAATTAATACGGCAGCCAACTTGACAAAACTAATGATGCAGAAGTTCTTATTTTTGGGGCTACTTTCACGTGCAATTGTCAGAATTGAGTCCCAAAATCATGTGTTGTACTGTGAAATACAAAAACAAAATTGTAAAATTTTAAATTTTCAAGGTAAATTTTTTCGAAATTTTTATCGAAAAAAGTTGTATAACTTTTGCAAATATAAACCGTTTTGAACAAGTAATATCTCGTTTTTGTCTATATAAAATTGTCTTTAAAAAACTTTGCAAAAGAAAAAGAGGTTTTCATAGAAAAAAATTAAAATAACTATTGTTGAATTTGAAGAATTACGATAAAAATAAAAAATAATACGAAACTTTTTATAAAAACTTAAGCAGTTTTTTCGATATACATTTTATGCATACATTTTATGAAAGCTTAAGTCTTTGTCTATCCATAATTGTTTAAAATTTTGAAATCGGTCTAAAAATGTGTGGGTTAGAGATACTAAAGTACTACGACCTACCCTAAAACAGTTTTTTTTCAAAATAACTCAAAATTTTGATGGTGTTTCAAAATCTTTGAAAACGGTTTTAGTATATCCTCACCTAAACCTATAACCCCCATTAGGTCGCTTTTCAAGTTCTGACAAAAAGTAGCAGAGTGTGATTTTAAAATGCATTTAAAGAAACCTTAATAACAAAATCTTCAATATTTTCTTTTGGCTTGTTATTAGTACCAGTTATCTCTCTATACTTTGAATTTTTTACTACTGTGATCTTCTTTAGCTAACTTCAGGTCATAATTCATTATCATTCAATACAATTTTGGAACAGCTTTTTTACCATTTGCTTTTATTCTCTTGCTTCAGTTTTCTATTTACTTGTTCTAGATTTCCTCTCAATCATTAGTTACTTATTAACTTTTTAATGGATATTAAAAATACCAAGGATTTTTAGATTTACAATATATCTCAAATATTTTTTGATCAAGATTTTTAAATCTATCATATATCTCAAATATATTTCGATCAAGTGTTGTCAGCAGTAGTTAAGAAGACATGCGTTATATTTTGTAACGACACACTCCTTAATTCCTCTAGTTGACAGATTTTTTCCATTTTGTTTTCTGCATCCACATATAAAGAAAATCGAGTGCATATTATGAGTAAGTGTTTTGACGCATGCATTTGTGTTTATTTAACAAAAGCCAGTAGTAGTTGCGTTGACTAAATTGCACTTTTTCTCATCATGCTGCTGTTGTTATTTATGCATTGTATCTTTATATGATAATGTACTCTGAACTCTGTTTAGGTTGCCAAATAATGTTAAAAGACTAGCTGATTGTGCATATAAAAAATTATATTGTCGCCATTTAGTTGTTTTTCATTACGCATTTTCAATGCACCACAGTCGGCAAAAAAGTGAAAGCTAAACTATCGCTATTAAAGCTAAAGTAAAGCTATATAAAGGTTTAAGAGTGAAGCTAAAATTCAACTATTTAAAGACCCATGATTGAAGCTAAAATACGACAATTTAAAGACTCTCAATTAATACAAAAATATGTCTATTTAAAGATCCACGATTGAAGCTAAAATACGTGGAAAAAAAGGCCCAAGATTGAAGCTGAGATACGACAATTAAAAGACCCACGATTTAAGCTAAGATACGGTTATTTAAATATCCACGATTGAAACTAAAATAT
This sequence comes from Calliphora vicina, assembly GCF_958450345.1. Classification (NCBI taxonomy): domain Eukaryota; kingdom Metazoa; phylum Arthropoda; class Insecta; order Diptera; family Calliphoridae; genus Calliphora; species Calliphora vicina. The sequence goes on along the minus strand of NC_088783.1, from coordinate 109,633,977 downwards.
AACTATATATTTAAGCAAACACACCACTATTTAAAGACCAATAATTGAAGCTAAATAACAACTATTTAAACACTTGAGATTGAAGAGAAAATACGAAAATTTAAACATCCACAATTGAAGCAAAAATACGATAATAAGAGGACCCACGATTGAAGCAGCGATACGACTATATAAAGATCCTCGATTAAAACTAAAATACGACTATTTAAAAACAAAAGATTGAAGCTAAAATTTTACTAATAAATACGACTTCATAAAGAATCAAGATTAAAACTGAAATATGTCAATTAAAAGTCCCACGATTGAAGCTAAAATATATAAATATTCACAATTAAATCTAAAATATGACTATATAAAGGTACATGATTTAAGCAAACACACCACTATTTAAAGACCCAAGATTGAAGCTAAAAAACAACTATTTAAACACCCGAGATTGAAGAGAAAATACGAAAATTTATACATCCACAATTGAAGAAAAAATACGATAATATGAGGACGCACGATTGAAGCAATGATACGACTACATAAATACCCTCGGTTGAAACTAAAAAACGACTATTTAAAGACCAACGATTGAAGCTAGAATACGACTATATAAATATCCAGCTAAAATTCGACAATACCCAGCTAGAATTTTTTGAAAATTTTAATCATATTCTAGTCATTTTTGATACTGCATAGCGATTAAAAAGCTGGAATATGCGCTCATTTTCTGATCAATAATAATACTTTTGTCGGAAGAAAATGGTACCTTATCGCGACTCGTCTAAATGAGTCTTTTGTGGGGAATTTTGAAGCATTTCTGAGTAGTTTTTGAATCGAATCACTTCTTAATCATTAATGGGAATCATTTTCGAATCGATTTTTAAATGCGCAACTTATTAATTAGTTTTAGGTCATCAAATGTAGTCGAAAAATACTCAGTTTGGTGATTAGTCACTCAATAATCATCCAAATGCTAGCTTTATGCAATGATACGACTATTTAAAGACCAAAGATTGAAGCTTTAACACGACTAGAAAAAGATCCACAATTGAGGATTAAAAAATGCTATTTAAATACCCACTATTGAACAGAAAATTAAGCACTAATTTTTCATATTATCTTCGAATATTATTAGCAACCTAAAAGATTAGCACTCTTTTATCTCATTCAGACTTAAAACCGACTAAGTAAAGATCCACGATTGAGGCTTAAAAAGGACTATTTAAATAACCACAATTGAAGCGAAAATTAGGCAGTAATATTTCAAATTATCTTTGAATATTATTAGCAATCTCAAATATTAGTTCTCTTTTATCTTATTTAGTTTGCCACAGTAATGAAAGAAATTTTGGTTTAGAGTTTATTAAAAGAATTCTGAAATTGTATCATACAAAAAATATGAAGAAGAAAAAATTGTGATTTATAAAAACCAAATTTGTTTGTTGACGAATCATTCGTTTAGAAATGCATCAGTTTTATGAAAACTGTTGGCTAGTCTTTTCAAAAAAAGTGGAAAATTTTTTATTTTTGTAGTTTTTATTTACTTAAATTTGTTAGTTACCCTTTTCTTGGTTATTGTCTCACTGTGCATCACTTCTAACTGCTTTAAAGTACATTCTGTTGAGGGAATTGTTGCCATTTGGCTGGCTTTATGAAAAAAGTGAAAAGGAAATTAAACTGTCTCGTCTGTTACTATTCCCCAAAACGTGTTTTTGTGCAATTTTTGGGGACACATTGTTAAATGATAATGTTGGTGCTTAATAGCAAAACAGTTAAAATTAGAGAATAATTTCTTATAAATCATTGTACATTGAGAGGTATCAATTTTTAATGTACATAGTTAAAATGTTTGATTAGGACTTATTCTTAAATGGAAACATAAAAAACAATGTGAAAATTTTATGAATAGAAAACTACACAGGCCGAATAACAGCATTCCTATTCGATTTATGTAAATTAATCGCAATTTTCGTATTTGATTATGGAAGTCGATATCGAGCAATAACTCTAGTACAATTTCGGCCCCTGATTTTTTTTGCCATTTTCTTTGAATTTAAATTACTTTAAGAATCATAACTAGTAATAAATATAAAAAGTTAACTCTTTTGAGTTTTTTTTATATTTTAAAAATATTGAACACCTAGAGAAATTTTAACCTAAATAAATTTTAATCTTAAATAAGCTTAGAAAACTAACCAATGGAATATAGAAAATTATAATGAGGAAAAATTATTGTCTAGAATCTGAGTTGGTTTAAATTTAAGATTTAACAATTTCAGAAAATATATAAAAAAGAACAATTTAGCAATAACTCACTCTAATTTCTCAGTTATTTTAATACCTGAAAAATTTGTGTAAAATTTTGAAAACAACTTTTGATTTGATATTAATCATACGCCTTGTTTAAAAAAGTGTTTTTTTTAACAAAATACAACTTATTTCTCAGTGTATTTTTTATATTAACATTCTTATAATGCAGTTAAAAAATGCTTTTGGCAAAAAGAAGCAATGTAGTAAACTCTGTATTAGGAAAAAAATAGAACAACTAACAGCAGCACCGGCGACAACATCAGCACTAGAAACAACAAAGTGTTGTTATGCTGTTAACGTATTTCATATTATCTATGTTTTCCTAAATGAACAATATGAAAAAAACTTTATAAAATAAACAAAAAGGACGGTTGAATAAACATACACTTGCAGTCGTTCAATATGAATATTTATGGCACCAACCAGGCTGACACTTTAGTTGAAACTAGTATCACGTAACTAGATAATTACGGAAGATACTGACATTTTGCTGCTATAGCAACAAAATGCATTACAGCTGCACTATTTACAGCAAACAACTATAAACTGCTAAATTATGCGAAATTTTAAATGGAATCCAAAACCGATCAGTTTATTTAAAACTAGTTTAGAAGAATTTTTATAAATTTTTTTAAAAAATCAAAAACATGAATTAAATTTAAGCTTCCAAAGAAGATTTAATGAAATATTGTGCATTATTTGAGGGAGAGTTGATTAAACTTTATTATTCAGTATAGAAGTGATATACGCTTCAAACATTTATTCGCCCTACTGATAATGAAGTTTGTTCCACTGTAACGGCCTATATGTTTAAAATTGACATCTTTAAAAATTCTAAATTGAAAGCTTACATCTTACTATATTGTTACTTAGAGTTATGTTTATATTAAAATTAATTAATTTTTCTAATGGTGCATGGTGCGTATGATTAATATTAATTCAGAGGTTGTTTTAGAAATTTATTCATAACTCTTTAAGTTTTATAGAGATTGAAGAAATTTAAAAAGTTTATGATAAATTAAACTTCACAGAATGGATATTGTCAATAAAAATATTAGAGTTTTAAGAAAATTTCCAAGAATTTCTCATGTAAATTTTTTTTTTAAACGAACACAAACTGCGCAGCGTTTTGCTTGTCTGCAGAAACACCCAGAGTCTCTGGCAGGAATCGAAACCGCAACCCCTGGATTGATAGTCCAGCACACTATCGTCTAGTCTATCGGGGCACCCAAATAAAACTAAATATAGCTGAAGTTAAAATTATTTTGGTTTATTAAAAATCAGATATTTGATTTCAAATTAATTTACTTTAATAAACTATTTTGTCCTTGTTTATATAAAAGGTTTACTGTTTAAACAATTTATATAAATAACAGATCATCATTCCCACGTCTATTATTCTGATTTCGAAGTAAATAACTCCCCTTTAAATGTTTTAATACAAAATTGAGCTCAAAGCAATACAAATTTATTTACAAAATATCTAAAAACTGTTTTGTTTGCAAAGATTTTAAAATCCATTTAAGTTTAAATCAGAAAACAAGCATTTTACTATCATCTTAAATACAAAATATCTGATAGAATTCATTGGGAGAAACAGTCACTCACATTGTGTCTTAGACTGAATAATGTTATTCTAACACTTCAACTCTAATGGGTGAGTATTAGAGCAACATTAAGCTGACAGTAAGTTCAATAATCACAACTATTGTAATAAAAATAGCAGTGTAAATGAGTGAAAGGGAAAACCTTTAAAATAAATTGTAAAACATTTTTGCTGGTAAGTAGTTGCTACATTAAAATAGAAACACAACACACAAGTGCTAAGTAAATACTATAAATGCGACAAATATGCAATCAGGGAGGCAACAATTTAAACTATAAAAAATTAAAAATAATAGAACGGGGTTTCAGCTATACAAATATTTTCTAGGGGTATAATGGCTGCTTTGGTATCAGAAAATATATTGATACTGATGTTGTTCAACATCAACTTTTATATCCATTATGGCTTGAATTACGTGTTCTTTATCTGATAGCCTAAGAAACAATCTTATATTTAATAAGCCAGAGTAGATACCTCAATCGACCCTTTTGAGAAAACCTAAGCCGCCATTGAATAATTGGATAACATTCTACGGAAATTGGAGCTTGTCGTCATACCTGAACACATGCATGTATTATATAGAAAATAGAAAGATCCATATTGAAGAATCCTTTAAAAATGGCATGAATATTTTTATATTTCCATGATTTTGTGTCATTTTATCTCATTGCTTGCGGTGTTCGTGGCTATAATGGTTTTGTTACCATAACTGCTTCTCAATTTGAATATCTGTTTCTGGAGAAGCTCATAAATTTGAAATCTTAACAAACACCATTCTGAGAGCTTAAAATTTCCCCTATTGAAGTAAAAAAGTTTACCGAACCCCTATAATTTATTTGCCTTCAATGTCGCTTTGTTTTCTTCAAAATTAAACTGTAAATTCAGTTAATTCCCTGACAAACAATTTGCAAAAACCAGTGGTGGAAATATCCTCAAGTGTGAAAACATTCCTTTTGAAATGGTAAAAAGAAAACTTTATTTTCTGGCAGTATTAAGTAACTTTTGCACAAGGATTTATCCCACAAGATTATTTTAATTTTTTATAGAATGCTGCTGGACAAATAAAACAACACGATATCAAGAACACGAAGGACACCTATTGATATTTATAATTACAAAAAACCCTTTCGAGGTTTATACAAGAATTTTCTTATAATGATAGACTTATACAAACCCACGAGTAAAAAATTTAAGCCAGCATAAAAGGAAATGGAAAATGATGATGACAGGACAATGCGCGGTTAAATTTAATGGTAAAATGTATAAAAAGAACGAAATAAATAAAGTTTCTTATTGATAGATTTCCGTTTTATTTATGTTTTTCTCCCGCATTTCTTTACCAACTCATCTTAGTTTCTTTACTTTCATAAAGTTTTATTATTTTTTACAATGTTTATAGAAGGAAACAACTATTGCTAATAATGTTAAAGCTTAAAGTTAAGTGGGGGATATAAAAAATAAATTTATTAGATAATTTGATATATTAAAGGATTTGCGAACTTAAAAAAACACTTGGAAAGTGTGGTAAATTGACAATATAATAAAAGTTTTCATAAATAGAGTAGAAAAATAGAATAATACAAATTCGAGATCTTATAAGTTAAAATGCTTTAAATTGAGCAAACAAAGCTTTGCAAAATTAGCTAGAAATAACATTTATTATGACCGTTTTTCTCGTTTATCTTTCAAATTATCCCTTAAATTGATGGTGTAAAGTTTTTTTTATCAGATTTTTACTCATATTCTTGTTATAATTCAACTGAAAAACCCAAAACATTTTCGCAATACAAGAAATATGTAAGTTATACTGCACAAACAAACTCAAAGAGGCTAATACATATCGTTGTCTTGCCAGCAAAAGGCAAGACACATTTAATAGAAAGTAGTTTCCTCATTTGACCATTTCAGAGGCTTAAGCATCGTCAATTCAATTACCAATTAATATCAAAGTGCCTCTACAGCAACGGCTCTCAAAAAGGGGGCCACAAAGAACTCAGGAAAATATTAAACTTAATCACTGTATTCTAATTATTTTTTTAATTTTAATATGAAAAAAACCACTATGATTTATATCTTCGTTTTACATTTTGACATGATTCTATTTTACACATCTAGCGAAATAAATGTCTGCTGATGAAATATTTGTTATATTTCAACAAGTTATATTTAGAATGAAATGTAACTCGTGTGCATAATTTGATTTTGAGTTAGTTGAAATTGAAAACTTTGGTTGATGTGTTACAGTTTCTCTGATTGTTGGCTCTGAAACGTTGAATTGTGGATACAATTGGATGTTGAATACAATTGGGATCCAACATTCCAATTAATACAATTGTCAGTTAAGTAGTATAATTTCTGAGAAGAAGCAAATTGAAATTAAGAAATGTAAGTTAATATTGAGAAAATACTTATTTAAATTTATAATAGCAAATTATTATTGAGAAAAACCCGTAGGAAATTGAGAAATCGAAATTAGTATTGAGAAAAACCAATTGAAATTGAGATATCCAATTTGGAATTCTGAAAATGAAAATTGACTGGCTACTTGATCAGCTCTATAACTAGTTATTTTAACATTGGCAGCAATAGATTGCCTGTAAACAAACCTTCAATCGACAACTCTCCAAAATATTACTTCTGATGGGTAAAATAACTACTTTCTATAGTGCAGTACAAAATAAAATTTTAAATTGACTACAATCTCGATTACTTAGAGACACTTAAGTGTCAATTGTATTCTCGCTAGTTTATCAGGGATATACAAATTAACCAATTAACTTCTCTTTACACTATAAGGAGCACAGATGTGTCAAATGACCCAAAATATATAAATTGGAGGCAGCCAAGTGATCAAACATTAGTGACAATTACTGTCTATAAGGGATACATTGACTACTTGCTTAACTGCTGGGATTTTTGCCTACATGTATTTTTGTAGTAGTAGTTGTCACCCACATTTCCCAGCGGGAAAAAATTATAGGATTTCAGTTTTTAGGCCTTCTAAGAGGCATACTAACTCATTCTAAAAGATCCGATACTCATTCCACACTGCCTCCTCTTAGAAGGCGTTCAAGAAGCCCTATGAATTCCCTTCTAATAAAAATAATTTGCTTGTTGGCTACCAGCAGTCCACCATAAGTAGGCCTTCTCCCAGCCCTCTAACACCAGCGAGTATGCAAGGCCTTGTCTCGCAATGACACGCCGTGTAAAATTGAAATGATTTTGCGATGCGTCTAGAAGTCCTTGTGTCTGCAAAATGAGGCATTTAGGAAGGCTTCTTTACTGCATATATTTTCCCGCTGGGTTGAGATTTCATTGGCATCAACAGCAAAACCAAAATGGGAGACAACAAAAAAGGAAAAACAATCTGAATCCTTCAACCAAAATTGAGGACAATGGCATTAGTAAACAACAACAACTTAAAAAGCCAGCATACACACACAAAAACTATCGGGAAGTTTTACAGAGCATTCAAATGTGTGTGAGGAAGAAAAATTAAAATGTGCAAACAAACAAAAATAATGTTTTACAGTAGAAAAAATATTTCAAAATGTAAAAAATATTTGCGTTTTTGTTGGAGAGACATACTGTCTGGCATTAAACGTTTATGGCAGAGATTACCAAAAAATGCACAAAGTACACAAAGAATAATACAAAAAAAGAACAAAATGTTTTCCTTTATAATGCAGCACAAAACAACCTACATTCATTAAAATGACAAAAATGTTGTTAAACGAAATTGAGGGGACCAGATTAGGATTAAAAATTAACTATATTTCAACTAGAAGTATATTAAAACTGAACTAGAACAGAATAATGAACTAGAATGAAACAAAACTAGACCGGAGTAATAATTTTCCAAGTAAGGAACATGAAGCTGATTAAAAGGGTAGATAATATAAGATTTAGTTTGAGTGTTCTGGTCACTTTCTTCTCTGCAAAAATATTTTTGTTTTTAAAACTACAGACCAAAAAACTATCAAATTATAAACATACCCTGAAGTTGTTTAGGGAATGTAATTAGTGTTGACAAGTGTAAACACTAAAATTTAGTCCGCCTCGTAACAAAAAAACTATTACGAATTATCACAAGCTATACATGTATTTAAAATATTGTTTAGTTTTTTTAATACAAATTTAAGTTTTTTATATGAAAACTTTTAATAATTCGTAGTAGTTTTTTGTTACAGTACAGTAAATTACAATTACAATTACTATTGCGAAATTAAATAACTAATAGTCACATATTTACAATTTATTTAATCAATTTGTGAATTGTACTCAAATTCGGGATGAAAAATAAATATTTCTTTTTTGTTTCCTTTTGCTTTGTGGATTATAATTTGCTGCCAAATTTTAGCACTTTTACTAGAAGTACTTGAGTTTTTTAACGTTTTTTATTATGTTTGGAATTCTTTAGATTATTAACAATGCGATCACAATTGAAAGATGATGATGGCAGTTCTTTGGCTTAAAGCAGGCACATGTTTCAAAACTGAAATTTGTTTAGGGGAGTCACACTTGGTCAATAGTATTAGTATTTTTTTAAAAATGCCCTGAAATTCAATGATAATCTAAATGAATTTTTCTTTACCCTCTGAAACTGATGTGGATTAATTTTTACAATATAACTTAAATAGTTTTCAAGCTAACATAATATTAAAATTTTAATTAAAGAACGTTTTTTTTAAAGTATGACTTAATTTATTTAGTTCCACTTTACAAAGGTACGCAATATTTGCTTTTTGCGGTGTCTGTCAGACTTGAACACTTGAGATTTGGTTTTTTGTCTTTATTATATAATTATGTACTTAATTTTATGTACTTACCACCTTTTGTATACTTTCAACTTCCATTAAGTATATTTGAAAATGTCCAAACATTTAAATACAAACTGTTGTATATATCATTAATATTTACATTAAATTACATTTCAATTATATTAAATTCAAATGAATCTCCTTTATAGCTTAAAAATGCTTTGAAACTGAATGTTTACCAACATTTTAGCAACCGGAAATGTTGTTAGGATGTGTCTAATACCCAGAATATATTGTAAGAATGAAATCTAATGGAAATTATATTAAGGGCCTCATTTTATAAACTAAACGTTTTAAATCGAAAGAAATTTGTATGAAGAATACTGGGAAAAAGCTTGAATATTTGCAATACAAATTTTTTCAATAGTTTTCTTCGAAATTATGTTTGAATTTTCGAACAAGTCCTAAATTCATATTAGTATTTGGCATAAATTTCTTTAAGTGATATATTTTGCAGGGTTTTATCCTTTACAGCATACACATATCTGTTAACTGTCTAGAGAATATTATTCAACAATTGAATTTTATACATGAGTGCAAAAAAGAAATATGTACCAAGTTATCTTACTATTTATTATTTTATCATGCTCTCCATACTTATCGTATCCAAACTGAGGATTCAACAGGAATGGAAGAAACTATAAAATTTTCTATAACAAAATGTGTGCTGCTGAGAATGTTAGGGGACACATGTCTCAGAATTTCACATTAGTAAACAATAAGTCATTTTGTGAGGTTTTTTTATACTGAAATACAATTGAAGCTGAACAGTAATATAAACAAAAAAAGTTTTATTGTATTGTGGACCTTAAATGATTAAAACTATATGTATTCTAAATAAAACTGCTACATTCTAAAAAAGTCATCTTAATATCTACTGAATAACGCTAGGATATTTTTAATGAAAGTTTTATGAATTTGATTTTTTTTAAAAAAAAATTGAATTTCAGGAATTTATATTCTCGATTATAATTCATAAAATTTTAGTTATTATTTTATTAAGTTTGCTGTAAGCTTTTAAACAAACTTCAAGCCTTATGTTAAAACTTTACATAAATATATTCAAATTGTTGTTCTCATTCGTCAAAGGTTAAAAAACTCCTTGTACAAACGAATCTACATTTTATACATTTGAGAACTGAAATAAATCTGCCAAAAATAATTCATGCTGTTAGAATAGCTGTAATTTAATATGTACTGTGTTCTAGTTCTTAAAGAATTGTTTTATATTTATGCCAAATTTGGTTTATACTTCTTTTCAATAAAATCCTCAATTTAACAAATTTAAATTGCTCAAATATGAAATACTTGCTTCAAATTAGTATGAGTAGTACTGGACGTATGATTAATATTAATGAGGTTGTATTACATAACTATCTATAACTTATAGAGTACCGAATTAATTTAAAAGTTTTAAAAATTCCAAAAAAGCTATACCTTTTCCTTTTAATAAATTGAAATAAAATTAATTATTCATCTGTCAACATTGGAAATATGCAAACATTCGTATTAATAACTTCAGCAATTTTTTAAATTTTTCATTAAACTTTCGTTCTTTAGTCCTACAACTTCCAAAAAAAACGAAGAGTGAAACTGATTTTTTGTAATAAAATTATACGGTTGAGCTAGCTTCTTGTATTCATTCAGGCATAATACATATGTACATTTGGCAAACTGTATGTTGAATGTTCGAAATTTATAACATACACCAACATATTGCTACACATTTTTCGTATGTATGAATTTGATGTCCAGAAAAAGTTGCATACTTTTCTGCGCTTCAATGAATACTAAGAACATATACAAATATACCAGAGTACAATCAACCAATCAACCTTAACATACTCCAGAGATTTATGATGCATATTGAAATTCAGTTATATTTAATACCTGCATTTCTCCAAACACTTGCTAGATATATATTTCAAGCGAATTTTTATTTTTACACTTCAAACTTTTGCTGCTGTTCCTGGTGAGTTTGTATTTTATTTTGGCAGCTGACATATGGTTTAAATAAGTTTATTAGAATATTGACAGACTTTATGACTTTGTGAAGCCAATATTAGCAAACAACGTTTAGAGCGAGATAGCTGAAAATATAAGGACATACATTTTTACTACTTCAATTTAATTTTATAATATAATTATATTACGAAAAACCAATTAAATCCACATGAGGTTGTTAATCAAAATGCCAACCAACTCTATAGTAAGCAGTATGTTTAATAAGTTGTTCAGCTAGATATTAGGCAATAACTAGATATTTACGAATCGTTAAAAAAACAAGTAACAGTGCTATATTCGGCTGTGCCGAATCTTATATACCCTTCACCAAATTATACTTCAAAATTTTAAATTTTTTTAGGTAAACAAAATTTAATTTTTTTCCAGTTGTTTTTTTCATTTTTTGTTAAAAAAATTTTTTAACAAAACACTTTCTGATTAAAAATCTAAAGGTTAAAGAAAGACAGTATTCTAAATAAGACATTATACAATACATCGATTTCTGATTAATATAATCTAGGGGTTAGAAATAATTTTATTTTAAATTAAGTCTAAAGTAAAACCAAAACATAATTTTTCTGATTCTGGCTTTTTATTGATGCTTTAGAAAATTTTTAAATACTTAAGGAAATCATAATTTTTGTTACAAGTGAATTGATCACAATACTACTTATGTTTAACATATAAAGGCTGAATGATTTTCTGTTCAATTCAGTTAAATTTATTTAAAAACATTCACAACTACCAAAGTTATAGATAATTTTACAGTATAACCTCTTAATTAATATTAATCATACGTCTAGTATATCGAAAATATATCTTTGGTACATAAATGCAGTATTTATGGTTTAATTTATGAAAATTTAATATAATAAAAAGGCTAAAGACTTGTTTTTAAACATGTTTTTTTTATAAGGACAAATTTATTGAATTAGTTTACCAAATTTAAAAAAAAATAAATCTTTATGAAATACGAAATGTTCAGTAATATTTTTTTTTTGTATAAAATTTAAGCTCAAAATCTTAATTTTTTCATTTCTGTGTTTTATTTAATTTCAAAATTTATAGCAAAATTCAAAAAACCAAACCCCTAATTATTGTAAAGTTTTATAATTAATTTGAAGAAGCTGAAGTCTTACCTCTTATGTTGCTTAGAAATTATCAAAGTCTTAGCATGTTTGCCAAAGATGTTATACATTTTCTGATCGAATTTCTAAATTATTATTAATCATACGCCTATGGCAGTAATTTCAACAAATAGATATCTATGAGTGCTTTGCTACTTACGGAGTAAAATTATTTGTTAATTTTTACCCGTAAATATTGATTTGAAATTAATGTAAAGCTACCTCTTAAGTAAATTTATCTGCTGGGTATTTTACCACCATAGATATCTATTTGTTGAAGTTACGAGCATAAGTCCCCCATCCATACTGTGAAACATTTGCTGCAAAACATTTAAGTTTGTTGGTGAAAGGGGAAAATGGAATGGAAAAGGGTACTCTGTTTCATGTACATGAAGTTTTTGTTGAGTATGACATACACATTTATTCGTTCATATTCGTTCTGTACAGAAATGTCGAAAACTGAAAGCAAAAACTTCACTGTGTGGACACATATGCAGTTTCAAAGGAGAATTTAAATGTTTCACTGTGTGGATCAGGACTTAGTAGGAACACATATGTTTCTGCTTTTTTAAATCATTTTGAAAATTTTTACAATTTTAAACCTTAAATAAAGAAATATTTAGTACAAAATTAAATAAAAAAATCGTTTTCATTTACTCTTAATTGATGAAGAAAGAATAAACAATTTTTACGATTTTTTTATTATAAATTTATAATACATATAAAAAGTGAATGAACGTTTACTTTTAAATTGCAATTAAATATACGTTCTTATATACATTTAGCAACACCATAAAAATTACATTAAAAAGTACCTAAAAAACGATTAATTTGTCTTTATTTTCAACAAAGCAATAAAAAATCCTAATATGTTTAATAGCTCATTAGTTAAATCAAGCAATGTATTAGATAAATGCTTTCTTCTTTACTTAATCTCAGTTTTTGTTTTCAACTTCACAAATTCTCTAACATAGAAATGTGTTTGCAACACTTCTACTACTTAAGTGTTGCACACATTTGATTCTTCCGAATGTTTTTGGAACTTACATCTATTGTTTTAGAAAATTATTTTTGTTACATATCTTCCATTTTCATTTGTTCTGTTCACATTAGTTTATGTCATTAATAAAATTGTTGTAATTAATTGCAAATTAAAACCAAATGAATCCTGTTGACACCAAACGTCCCAACACTATGAAAATAATTTGTGAAATGCAATTCCTGTGGAGAATGAAAGAAATAGCATACATTTTTCTCTGTTTTTAGTAATTTTGTTATTGGCAGGTGTAAATTAGATTTTCTGTAAAGTGAAAGAGGAAAACATAAAGTTAGTTTTTCCAATATAAACTAAATTTAACGACATATACAGGGAATGATAGAAAATTTAATAGAAATTGTAAAGTTTATTCAATTTTCAATTAAGTAGATATTGCGAAAAGATGTTACTTAAGAAAAAAAAAATCAACAAAATTTTTTACTTTTGTTGACATGAAATATATAAATAAAAATCGATAGAATTATCATCCTAAGTTGTAAATGGTCTTCCAATAGCTCATAACGTTGAAGCTACATCTGTCGAAGTGGCTGTTATTTCTTCAGTTTGGCCAAATTACCATGGCTAGATATAGCGTTTAACGTGCAAATTATAATAATATGTTATCAAAATGTGTGTTCTGTTAAATTTCCCAAAAACTCGATAAAACGATTTATAAACTCCAGCTATAAATTGTAGTTTCAGGTTTCCTAAATGAGCTAGGAGGCTGCATGTTTGTACATTTGGATTGCTTGAGAATGTGGATTTACAATAACACACATAAATCGTAATTCAAAAGGTCCTGGGAAGTTATATTTGTATGCATTTGGACAGCTTGATAATCTAGCTTTATAATAAGGTATCACTGCAGAGATAAATGCAGTTATATGGCAAATATTTCGACAATTGACCCAAAATTACCCCATTTTTAAAATATCGCATATCGGAATTCCAAAAGACCTAAAAATGGTAGAAGGCTAGTTTTTTGTACATCTATATTGCTTGCGAATGTAGCTTTGCAATAAGATAACATGCTAACTGCCCGATATAAATACAGTTATACAGGAAATATTTCGAAAATAATCAAAAATTACTCCATTTTTGAATGTCCGCATTTAATTTCTAAGGCCGATAAAAAAAAGGAAAGCCGCGACGGACATTTGGACAATAAGCGTTTAATCAAGAAAAAGAGCTCGATCTGTGATCACTCATATTTCTGACCAAAAATCTATTTTTTTAAATAAAAACTCAAAATATCTAAATTCGCTAATAACTTGGCCAATAAGCGTTGAATCAAGAAAAGGAGCTCGATCTGTGATCACTCATATTTCTGGACAAAAATCGATTTTTTTTATATAAAAACTCAAAATATCTAAATTCGCCAATAACTTGGCCAATAAGCCTTTAATCAAGAAAAGGAGCTCGTTCTGTGATCACTCATATTTCTGGCCAAAAATCGTTTTTTTATATAAAAACTCAAAATATCTAAATTCGCTAATAACTTGGCCAATAAGAGTTTAATCAAGAAAAGGAGCTCGATCTGTGATCACTCATATTTCTGGCCAAAAATCTATTTCTTTATATAAAAACTCAAAATATCTAAATTCTCTAATAACTTGGCCAATAAGCGTTTAATCAAGAAAAGGAGTTTGATCTGTGATCACTCATATTTTTGAGCAAAAATCGATTTTTTTGTATAAAAACTCAAAATATCTAAATTCGCTAATAACTTGGCCAAAAAGCGTTTAATCAAGAAAAGGAACTCTATCTGTGATCACTCATATTTCTTAAAAAAAATCTATTTTTTTTATATAAAAACTCAAAATATCTAATATTGCTAATAACTTGGCCAATAAGCGTTCAATCAAGAAAAGGAGCTCGATTTGTGATCACTCATATTTCTGACAGAAAAATCGATTTTTTTTTTATATAAAAACTAAAAATATCTAAATTCGCTAATAACTTGGCCAATAAGCGTTTAATCAAGAAAAGGAGTTCGATCTGTGATCACTCATATTTTTGAGCAAAAATCGATTTTTTTGTATAAAAACTCAAAATATCTAAATTCGCTAATAATTTGGCCAAAAAGCGTTTAATCAAGAAAAGGAGCTCGATCTGTGATCACTCATATTTCTGGCCAAAAATCGATTTTTTTATATAAAAACTCAAAATGTCTAAATTCGCTGATAGTGTGGCAAATAAGCGTTTAATCCAGAAAAGGAGCTCGATCTGTGATAACTCATATTTCATAACAAAAATTTATTTTGTTATATAAAAACTTAAAATATCTAAATTAGTTAATAACTTGGCCAATAAGCCTAGTACTCTATTCATATTTGCGAAAAATTATGGTTTTTTCATGCGAAAAATTGTATATGCTGTTTGACAGTTTTAATTTCGTGCGAAAGAAGTGCTGCTTATGTTATTTCGTGTGGAAAAATAAGGTTGCCAGGTGTATATCACATGTTTTCTACAATAAAAACAGAGTACTGCTTTTGCGAAATTATTTCGCATATATTTCATTCCATATATTTTATATGTAGTTTGACAGCATTTCGCACGGAATTTTGAACAGAGTACCTAGCTATAGGCGTTAAATCAAGAAAAGGAGTTCGATCAGTGATCACTCATATTTCTGGCCAAAAATCGATTTTTTTATATAAAAACTCAAAATATCTAAATTCGCTAATAACTTGGCCAATAAGCGTTTAATTAAGAAAAGGAGCTCGATCTGTGATCACTCAAATTTCGGAACAAAAATCATTTTTTTTATATAAAAACTCAAAATATCTAAATTCGCTAATAACTTGGCCAATAAGCGTTTAATCAAGAAAAGCAGCTCGATCTGTGATCACTCATATTTCTTAACAAAAATCTATTTTTTTTTCTTTTTAACTATTTTTACCCATTTCAAACCGCTTCTCACAAATTCACAAATCGAACACAAGCATCATAAAAATGGCATCAACCTTCAAACGAATAAAAAATGTCAATGATATCTCACAAACACTTTGTTTTATTTAAACTTAAAGATAGATTCCTATACAAAATTTTCCAAAAAAAGGTAAAAACTAAATTTATGAAATTTTAATAAAAATTTTTCGGTCATATCATACCACTATAGGAAATTTTCCCCATTTCTTGGCCAAAATGTAAAATTTAAATTTTTGAAAAATACATTTTTTATGCTTTAGTATAAATAAAAATATAACAAAGTAAACATATATTTTTAAATTTTGCAAAAAAGTTGATTATTTGTCACTTTATCAGTTGTTTTATGTTCGATTTCTAAATAAGTTTTCATATAACGATTGAGTGCAGCAAATTTTGATACAATTTCTAATAAAAGTTTTCATAATAAATATGTAGAGTTTTTAAAAATTAAAAAATGGAAAATAATGTTGAAAGTGAGTACTTTATTAATATATAGAGAAATCTTTTTGAACTCGGCTATTAGACCGATTAAATTGGAAAAATTAAAGTGACCTTACGATGAAATAATAAAATTATGAAACTGAATTGTATTTGGACTTACAAAAAAATGTTAGCAGATGTTAGTTATAACATCATAACATTTCTTTAGGATTGTCAATTACCTACAGAATTTTTCATATTTCAGCTGCATATATTTGCATACTTTTTCAAAAAACGCATTTTTTCAGGTAAATACAGTGTGAAAAACTCAGAATTATTTAATGTATGGCATGAGAAATATGGTGAAACTGAAAAAAGCCGCTATATAAGCATATTTCTTGTCACATATTGATGAAAGTGATTGTTCAGAAAATCTATATCAATGTTTAGAGGAGCAGTCACGAATGTTTTGTGCATTCAAGGCAAATTATTGAATCAACTGTGCTTCCCGTTGGATGCATCGGTGAAGACGCCTCTGAATCGCGTCATAAAATATATAAATCTGATAGATTGTTGCATGCACGAAAAAGCATCCGTGTGAATAATTTGACCGACGTTTTTAATAGAGCATTGGATACATCTGATCCTTTCATTTCCAGAATTTCTCTGAACAAACGGATTAAAAAACAGAAGAAATTAAAGCTGCCTACAGAAGTAATCAATATGCTGAAATCTTATCCTATTTCTTTAGAAAATTACCAAACAGATGAAGAAATAGAATCGAGCGTTCTTTTGAACCCTTGTTTTTTAAATATGGTTGATAATTTAGAATTAGAAAATCAAATTGATGAATAAATTAAAATTTTAAACATAACTAAGTTTGTTTTATTATCAAAAGCTAGTTTACACTCAAAAAACCAAATATAAGAAAAGAGTTTGGGCAAATACCTAAGAGTTACAGGTATGGACTGGATCCAGGAACATACAACCCGGTAAACACAGTTTGGAAGAAATTTTTAGTTAATTTTATTTTTATCTTTGAAATTTTTTTTTTCAGTGTATGGAAAAGTTTTAATGTTCCCTCCCTCCCTTTTAAGGGTCTTCAAAAATTCGAATTCAAAAAAAATATTTAAATCGGCCTACCCGTTTGGCTGTAAATAATTATGGCCAAAAAATGGGAAAAATTTCCTATAGTGGCATACGTATGATTAATATTAATTTAGAGAATTCTTCATAACTTGGGCAATTATTAAAATATTTTTTTTTGTTTTCCCATAATATTAATTGTAATATATATGTAGTTCTTTTTAATATGTTTTAGTGTGTTTTACTAACTTTAGAGCTATTCTAAAACTTCATTATCTCTAATACTCTACTAGTGCTTCATACTCTAATAAAGATTCATATTAATTTAAACGTACTATTTAAAATTTCACTATATCTTGAGCAATTGTTAAAATATTCTCATAATATTAACAGAACATGAAAGATAAGTTGTTTATATCTTGTTATATTTAGTGTAATCTGTATAGATCTCCTTAAGAAGTCCACCCACAACTATTACACACGAGTTTCATACATTTTTTATCAACCTGTACGTATGATTAATATTAAATAGAACAAAAAGCAGTTTAAGTAGATAAATTTGTAATAAATTTATAGTTTCCTACCTCTAATTTATTATTTTACTTAATATATTTTTGCCTTAAATATTTATAAATCATAATTTATAGTAAATTTCCTTTGAAAAATCCTATCATTTTATTATTTTAAAATATTTTAAAACTTTTATTAAAAAAACATTCTACATCTCATCTTATTTACAACTTCAAGGGATTGTGGAAAATTATTTAGCAAATAAAAAATATTTATTTTGTTTCTAGCATTAAAATTTATTTATAAAACTTATGTATGTTTGTGGCACTAAGAGTAATGTAACAAATCCTCGAATGAACATTTTTATTATTCGAAGATTTTATATAAATATTCCTGGTTTAGTAATGTCATGTAGGTAAAGTGAAGCTATAAACTAAATAAAACATAACTTGACTTAAATGAATGGAATCTATAATTAAGAAGATTACTCAAGTAGGTAATTACTAAAAAAGTAAAGTTCGCAAAAATTTGTAAAATATCACTTGTTGAAACCAATTAATTAGCTGTTGCGATATACAAATATATGGTGATTGGTATTTACTTTTAACATTAATAAGATTTCGATTTAGCTAATTTTTATTTAAGATCATACTCCTTTAAGTCACTATAATATTATCCTCTTATATTCGATTGCATTTGCAGGCAGCATTACCATATATTTTTCGGTTATTTATGGAAATTCATGGAGCATGCGAAACGAGAACAGAGAAAGGAATTTAGGCTTAACGTTTTATGGTTTTTATTACATTTTATTCTCCTTTCTGATTTTTTGTAAAACTCAACATATTTTGTTATTTGTTAAACTTAAATATACAATATAAATTTCTACTGGGAAGTTGTAACACTGATGCAGGATCCCAGCAGTTAAGCAAGTAGTCAATGTATCCTTTATATTCAGTAATTGTCTCTAATGTCTGATCACTTAACTGATTCCAATTTTTTATATATGTTCTCCTTGAAGTTCAGAGAGAATTCGATTGGTTACTTTATACATCCCATGTAATTTAACCTGAAGACAATTGTCACTTAAGTGCCTCTAAGTAATCTAGAGTGTAGTCACTTTAAACTTAAATTTTGTACTGGATTTTGTATGAGTAATTTCAACAAACTGGTTTCCTATTCATTATGTTGATATAATTCTCTTGCATTTCATTTTGTTCATTTTGTCTGACTAGATAAAAATGATATACATATAATCCCCTCCTAAAACTCCGCTAAACAAAACTCAACTGGGACAGAAATTGGTTTAAGTGTTTTGTTACACGGAAGCTTAATTTTGTAACTACAAACTTGTATAGAATTCATGCATACATTCCAGCAACTATGGCACATTAAACGGATCAGTAACTTGTAATTACATTTAAAAAGGCCTGCATGATAGACATTTCAAGCCAACGAGGAATACAACTGTGATATAATGTCCTTAGAAAACCCCAAAAAAGAGGTTAAATGCTTTGAATGGTTTTCTAATCTTGTTCTCGTACATTCATCCTTCTGTCTATATAAACAATTGTTTGTTTTGAATTTTGGCACAACATCTATAGTTTCTTTATTTGACATTAAAATGCCGGATACAATAGTGTAAAATTGTAGTGAGTGAAATACTACACTAGAAAGTTTAACATTTCTTTCTAGCTTTTTTCAATTATTTAGACATTCATTAAGGACATATCACACAGGGTGAAAGAAAGTTACAGGTTAAAATCAAACTATAGGTCGTATAAAGAACAGAAAACAAATGCAAGAAAACAGTGGTTTGGAAATGTTGGGAAAAAAATAATAAAATTAAATTTTCAAAAACAAAACAGGAAATGTAACACAAATTTGTTAAAACGGAAAAGTTTAAAAAAATAAACTTTCAGTTTCTTTTACAAAATTTTAGGTGTTATCATTTAGTTTTGCAAATTTATAGCCTAATATCTCATTGTTTAAAAAGCGTTTCCATTTCAAAATTCCATTAAAAATTCCTTTAGTCCAAGGCAATTTTCTGTAATCTATATATATAAAAGAGTAACGTTGCTGACTGACTGACTGACTGACTGATTCATCATCGCACAGCCCAAACGGCTGAAGCTAGAATCACGAAATTTTAACTGTGGGTTCCTCCCTACCCAAAACGATCCAATAAGAAGGGATTTTTGGAAATTCGAACGTTTAGGGGGTAAAAAAGGGTAAAAACGGGTAAATTCGGTAACCTTATATCTTCAAAACTAATAAAGATACAAAAAAACTTAAAATTGCATGTTACTCTATTCAAAAAATAAGCTGACAGGTGTTTCGTACTTTTTCGAAATTCGAAACTTTTAGGGGAGAAAACGGGTAAAAACTGTATTTTGGTACTTTTTTGGCACCCTATGTATCTTTTAAACCAATAAACATAGAATCAAATTTTAAATCGTATTCTTTACTTATCAAAAAATAAAAAATATAAGTTTGCTACTTTTTGGAAATTCGAACATTTAAGGGATAAAAATAGTGTTTATTTTTGGTACTTTTTCATAAAATATGTTTTTCTATAATTTGACATAGACATACGAATATTTTATTATGAGCTCCCACCACGTTACAGAAATTTATTTGAATAAAATTGTACCACCTCAATGGGGATAAAAAAGGTACCAAAAAGGGGATAAAATCGGGAAAATACATTATATTTGAAATTATTAAGCCAATTTTGATAATTTTTTTAACGTTGGTTCCATACAAAAATTAACTAACAGGGTGTTATTTGGAACTCGAGTACCAAGGTGTATATTGGGCCAAATCCGGGTAAACAGTTTGGTACTTTTTTTAAAACATATTTATTCTTGGGCACATTAACACAGATTTTAATATTTTCAGACATGCCTGAAGCATAAACAATTTTGGCAAATTGAATATTGTTAAATTTCAAACTTGAGGGGTGTTCAAGTAAGAAAAGGGAAATTGGTACTTTTCTCCTAATGGTACTTTTTAAACATTTTAAATTAATTCAGTTATCGACATTAAAGTTAGCTGATATGTATCTGATTGAAGTTAGTGTTAGGAATAGGGGATAATATTTAGGTACCAAAATGTGTGAACTGAACTATAGGTACTTTTTTGTTCTTCTAATGGTACTTTTTTGAAATTTCTATAACAATGGACTTAGAAACATGAAATTAAACATATATGGTCCTAAGTGAGTGAGAATTCTAGGGGGAGACTTTTTGGTACTTTTTCTTTATTCGACTGGTACTTTTTGTAATTTATTCACCAATGAACCTAAAAACATGAAATTAAGCTTATATGGACCGGAGTGAGTGGGAATCTACAAGTGACTGCTTTTTGGTACTTTTTCTATATTCTAATGGTACTTTTTGAATTTTCTGTAATAATGAACATAGAAATATGAAGTTAAGCATATATGGTCCTAAGTGAATGAGAATTCTAGGGGGAGACTTTTTGGTACTTTTTGTTTATTCTAATGGTACTTTTTTGAATTTTCTATAACGATGAACTTAGAAACATGAAATTAAGCATATATGGTCCTAAGTAAGTGAGAATTCTAGGGGGAGACTTTGTGGTACTTTTTCTTTATTCGATTGGTACTTTTTGTAATTTCTTCACAAATGAACCTAGAAACATGAAATAAAGGTCATATGGACCAGAGTGAGTGGGAATCTACAAGTAGCTGCTTTTTGGTACTTTTTGTTCATTCTAATGGTACTTTTTTAATTTTCTATAGCAATGGACTTAAAAACATGAAATTAAGAATATATGGTCCTAAGTGAGTTAGAATTCTAGGGGGCGACTTTTTGGTACTTTTTCTTTATTTGAATGGTACTTTTTGTAATTTCTTCACCAATGAAGCTAGAATCATGAAATAAAGCTTATATGGACCCGAGTGAGTGGGAAACCACAAGTGGGGGATTTTTGGTACTTTTTATATATTCTAATGGTACTTTTTTGAATTTCCTATAATAATGGACCTAGAGTTTCTAAAAAATCGAAGAATTTCAAAACCGCGTTTTCGGTTTTAAAAAACTAAAAACCGATCGGTTTCGGTTTTGTGATAATTTATTAAATATTAAGTATTATAGAAACAAAATTAGTTGATAATATAGGAAATGATATAAAAATCTAAAATTCAAACTTGACGGGTTATGGTTTAGTGAATGCGAATTTAAAAGTGATAATCAATGTTACTATTTCCTTATTGCAATGGTACTTTTTGAATATTTTATAATAATAAACCTAAAAATTTAAAATTAGGAACACATTTTGCATTTTCTATAATAATGGACCCAGAAATATGAAATTAGACATTTACAATTAGATTCACAAAGTGAGACTTGATAGTACTATTTCTTTCTTCTAATTGGGGTGGCGAAGCGCACCGGGTCAGCTAGTGTTTTGTATAAAGTTCTCATGATGAGAGAAATGATGATTATGATGAATAGCAAATATGCAGAATAAACTAGTAAAAATTTGTAGAAGGCTGCCTGATTTAACTTGATATTAAAAACAAGTAAGAGAGCTATATTCGGCTGTGCCGAATCTTATATACCCTTCACAAAATTATACTTTAAAATAATTTTTTTTAAATATTTTTAGGTAAACAAAAATTTAATTTTTTTTTAATTGTTTTTCAAAATATTTTTTTTTTAAATAGTTTTTTTTAATTTTTTTTTTTAAATTTATTTTTTTAGTTTTTAAATTTTTTTGCGGAAAAAAAATGTATGAAAAAAAAATTTTTTGATGAAAAAAAATTCGGGTTAAAAAATATTTTTCCCGATTTTGACGCATTGTAGGTCCAACTTACTATAGCCTTATCTACATCGTTGCAATGGACTTTGAAATATCTATCATTAGATATCCATATTGTCTATATTAATGACTTAGTAATCCAGATATAGATCAAAAATAGGTCAAACATTGTTTTTTTGCTCATATCTCCGTTATTTATGGACGGATTTTGCTGATTTTAAATAGCAGACTTCTCGAAAGCATGTCTGATAGAATTATTGATGATTTGGATCCCGAAGATATCTGGGGTCTTCAGAAAATTGATTTCAACAGACAGACGGAGAGACGGACATGGCTTAATCGACTCCGCTATCTATAAGGATCCAGAATATATATACCTTATAGGGTCGGAAATGAAAAATGTAGAAATTACAAACGGAATGACAAACTTATATATACCCTTCTCACGAAGGTGAAGGGTATAATAAAGTAATATCTATTATGAAATACTGTATGATCAAAGAAATATTTCATATAAAAGCTGTCAGTTCTTTTATAATTCTCGTTTAATATAGAAACAACTGTTCATAACAAATATTCCGTTCAACATAGAAGAATATTCATTTAAAACATCTCTGATTTATTTTGTTTATTTTAATGTTCGCTGTTTTTTAAGCATAAATTTGTTGTGGAAATGATATACAAGTGCTTCAGTCTCATATTCATGTGCATACATATTTCCATTCAAACATTATAATTTATGGACTTTATTCATGGATGCCACTTTCAAAACGCCACTTTACATATTGTTTTCGTTTTTATCTTGGGAGGATATTTCCACATATTTAAGTAGAGAGTGTGATACAGAATAAAAGGAACAAAGTCTAGAAATCATTTCAAGTCTACCAAAATTTTATAAAAATTTTAAAGTTTATAGTTCAATAGTTAAATAGTGAATGTAATAACTACAAATATTATTGACAGTTTAGAGGTAATGAAATCAGTTTATTTTGTATAATGTAACTGATAGT
This sequence comes from Calliphora vicina, assembly GCF_958450345.1. Lineage (NCBI taxonomy): Eukaryota > Metazoa > Arthropoda > Insecta > Diptera > Calliphoridae > Calliphora > Calliphora vicina. The sequence continues at coordinate 109,610,341 of NC_088783.1, read as the reverse complement.
GCTAGCCTTAAATTGGTTTTTAAAAAATAGAAAACCTATGATAGAGTTATAGGCAGTTTTCTAATATAACCTCTTAATTAATATTACTCATACGCACAGAGTGACTTGTTTTTAAGCACAAAAATAACTTTTAAGATATTAATTTAAAGCATTAAGTAAACATTAAGTAGCAAAAGTAATATTTTTTCTCAAACAAATTAATACATTTTAACAAATAACATGATTTAAAAACTCAGCTCCGTTTTTGTTTTTTCTGTATTTTTTGTCATCTGAACATGCAACACATCTAACAATAATGAGAACAGATGATGTTCTTGGTAATTAATCATATCATAATAATAAAAACATTTAAGATAATTAATTGTAAATATAATAATACAATAATAATGAAAATAATGTAGACAAAAACCATTAATTGAATAATTATACATGGTGATATGGATACTTGAATACATATAAATAAATACACGTTTATGAATAATTTATATATGAATTTACATTCTCAAATTGATGGTTTTTGCACAAAATTCATTTTCATAATTATTTTATTTTATTATTTCAATTATTAAATGTCATTTAATAATTGAAAAAAGAAATGTCCCGAAAATCTATTAAAAGCAAATCTGTCTTATTGATCGTATGATTACTATTACTTAATTCAAAGCCACTAGCTCTGTTACTTTTTAACAGATTTTCGTGATTTATTGTAGATAATAGGCAGATAATAAACACTCATCATTTTCAATTTACTCATATGAAAGCCTCAAATCACGACAGAAAAGGCAACCTCCTACTAGAAAGATTGATAAACATAACTTTTTTTTGATAATATTTATTACAGTAACTCTTTCCCAAATATTTGCATTTTAATGAATTTTTATTGCATTTTATGATTTCATATCTCACTGGTTGTATGATTAATATTATTTCATAGATTTCTTCAAAAAACTGCCTCTAGCTCTGCTATGCTCTAACAGATTATCGTGATTTATTATAGATAATAGGAGGGGATACAAACCTATTTGTCATAATTTCAATTTACTTATATTAAAGCCACAAAATGCCACAGAAAAGATTGAGAAATATAATTAATTTTTGTTGATATTACAGCATCTCTTTCACAAATATTTGATTTTTGGCGAATTTTAATTGAATTTAATGATTTCATATCGATAACAGTTCAGCTAATTAAATTTATAAGTGTTTTCTGTACAGTTAAATCAATATATGTATGTACGTGTAGCTTAAATACAGTAATTTAATTTCGATATAATAAACATAATTAATATGCAAATTTACATATTAGCTCAGATATTTAGGAAAGGTGTGGGCGTGTGAATAGATACAAACATGTGATGAAGTTTAAACAATTACGTCTTCAGAAACAACAACAAAAAATCAACAACAATTTCCCTTTTCTTTCATTGTAAAAATTAAACAAAATTTAACAATAATAAATCAGTCATAATGTTTATTTTGGAATATTTTATTTTTAGCCACAAACAATTAATTAACATTTTATCCTCTAAACATGATTTAGTGAAAACATTGCGCTAAAATTTTGGTATGAAAAACAACTGCTTCTGTTTAAAATTGTCAGTTATGTTTTTAAATTTATTACAGTGGCTTATTTTTGAAGTGTTTGAGTGAATATTGCCCTCATATGTCTGGGTTTTATGAAAATTTTTCATCAACATTACGCTTTACATGACATATGCGCTAATGAATGATGTTAAACTGTCGCAAAATTGTTAAAAAAAGATAACAACAACATTGTACTTTTACATTTGTTGCCTTTTTACTTTTGGTTTGTGGCCATAAAATGTAACAAATGGCAAAATACTAGATTTGTTAAATGTATGAAAATAGTATGAAAGATATTTACCAGTATGAATGTAAGTTGATGCATAATTTTTTTTAAGAAACAAAGAAAAATTATAAAAAAAAATATTTTTTTCCGAATCAGAAATCCACTTGTGGGACGTACTTTCATACTAACGATTTTAGCTAGACTAATATAATAAACCTATCTAACATTGCATTAAGAAAATTGTTTATAATTTTCATGGATTTTACAAAAACTTTGTCGTAACTTTTCTTTGATATGTTCTTCTATAGTCAGAAGAATATATCAAAGAAAATCTACATACTTTTTATCTTTAGTTTCTTTATTATTTAAATACTTTCGTAAAATAATGGACATAAATCCTTAACATAATTGCATGTCAACTCTTACTATCAAAGGCAAAAAATTACTTTATTAAAGTCGCTATATATTCTAACAAAGTATTAAGTGAAAAAAACTGCAAAGAAACTGTTGAGAAAAACTTGTCATTAACTGTTTGCAAACATAAAAATACAGTTACTTTCTTGATGCTGTTAATGTCACGTCTAATTGAAACAATCTTCTGCATCGCTGTCTGTCAACATTATTGTAAACATGTTAACGAAGTCGCATGCAAAAATGTGAAGACAAAAAAATTACATTATTTGTGAAAGGCAGTTGGAAATCAATGGCAATATTTTTGATTTAAAACAAATTTTGAATAATTTTAAAAATATGTCCATCCTAAACAAATCTATTTAATAAAGGCATAACTGTCGCCCTCTTTTAACTTATATTTAAACACAAAAAATAATTCCATAAACTCTTTAAGCTGAAAATTTGAAATAAAACTGAAACTGACCACTTTGTCGTATGATTAATATGAAATTTTCATTATTTTCATAAAGCAGGTTAAAGGATTCAATAGATTTAAAATCCAATACGAACTCACTTTGATTATGGAAATTCTGATATTTAAATTTAATGTTTTTCAAAGAAAATACATTACACAAATAAATTCTCAAATAGTTTATTCTAGAATTGATTGCTAATTTATGTGTTTTTATCTCTCAACAGTTAAAATGTCAAAAACAAATAAATACATTTTGTTTATTTGCTATTGTTTTCAACACTTAACATACAATTGAAAAATTTAAACTATTAATTCAACGCACATTCTGATATACAAGTTTTCACATGCATTCACTTTACTATATTTCATTTAGTAACAACTATTAGCAAACTTTAACTAGTGCCTACAATAAGATTCTATTCTCACGCAAGTATAAATCCTGCTTAGTTATTTCCGTTTCCTATTTTGCAAGCTGAAAAACAAACTTTGTTTAATAGCAAGAGTATAAGAGAGAGATTTGAAAACAGTGCGGAGAAGGATGGCCACTATTAAAGAGAATGTTTGCGTATACTTTGTTGTGTATTTGTAAACAAATGCAAAAACCACTTCAAAAATTAAAAGAAACTTTAACTGAACAAAAAAATGAAAAATAAAAATAACAACCGGTCATTTTTCTCTCATTGTTCTGCTAAATGTTTTGTTTGAAATGCAAGAAAAAAGATATTTTTAAAACAAAAGATAAACTTTCTTCTTTACCAGGATAATTTGTTAAACAACATACAATAGAACAGAATTCACACAAATGAATGAATTAAAAGGAAACGGAAAACATTTTTTAGGCGGACTTTTTTTATTCTACCGTTTTTTGTTATTCTTACTGCAGACTTACTTTTTCCTTAGAATTCTTCAAACTGAATGAGGTAAACGACACTAAACAAAATAAAAATATTTAAAAAAACTTCAGTTTTAAGGTGGAAACTAAAAACGCATTTAGTTTTGTGTAGTTTGTAAATATGAAAAACATTTTACAGTGCTAGTGTTTTGCAGACAAGAAATCAGGTCCTTTGTCATGAAATTCATAGTGCTGCAGACTTTTAGGATGTGAATTTAAGTAGTCAATATAGTCCCTTTATTATTTATTATCAATTTAAAATATTACTTATATCTCTAAAAACAGCTGCTAAATATATAAATGTATTTATTACTAAATATACTTGTTAATTTTTTTTAAAATCAATATTTTAAATTGAATAACCAGACAAATTATGGCCACAATTTATTTCTTCTAGCTGTAATGAATATAAATAAAATTCATAGCATGACTTTTCATCAACATTAAAATTTATAACAAATTATATTTATATTCAAATCCAAATGAACACAGCAACAGCAATAATTGATAAATCATTACATGTGTTACTAACAAAAGGGAATAGGCTAATGCCAATAAAAAAAATATTTTTTTTTCATTAAAAGCGGAAACTCGTAGTAATTTCCCATATAATTTATCTATTTTATACAAATACAAACAGAAATAAAATACTTTAGCAGAATATTTGTGTTTTTCAATAGTAAATATAACCATTTTTAATACACAAATTAATAAAATTTTAAAAATCCCTCCATAGATTTTTGCAAGGGAAACAATTTAGTCATACTAGACGTATGATTAATATTTATTTCGGGTTAGTTAGGAAAATTATCCATAATTTAGTAAATTTATAATATTTATATTTTAAAAATGTTAAAGACATTTTAACCTAACACTATAATATGTTAATTAACATTACAGAAAGTTAAAAAAATGTCATCTATAATAAAAAATCTATAATTTATATTATATAATTTTTAAAAATTTTTTAATTTTGTAAAAAATTTTATTTTTATATTGAAAAAATCTAATTTACTTAACTTTTAAAATTTGATATTATAGTCTGTATCCTTAACTTTGCAAATCCATTCGAATTTTAAAAATCCCTACAAAATTGCAATAGTTACTTATAAAAGAATAATGTTTGTCATACTAGACGTATGATTAATATTTATTTAGAGGTTAGGTTAAGGAACTGCTTATAATTTGATAAACTGTGAATGGATTTTTAAAATTTCAATGGCATAAGAAAGCTAAGGCTTCAAGTTTATCATAAAAGTATTATAAAATATATAAACTGAGATTTTTCAGATATAGAAGGATACATATTAATCATAATTTATATGCCTGTGACAAAATAAATCTCTTTGAGCATATGTAAACACTTGAGTGTTTATTATACAAGTGTGGTCATAATTATTCATGCATGTATTTATGTTTTCAATTGTGATATGTACAATTGTTAACAATGTATGTATTTAAATGTAAATTTTTAATATTTTTAATAACAACATTTATATTTGTTTATACAACACACATTCTTATAGACAGTTTCCCATTTGAATTTACGTATTCACATGATAAAAGTACATATTCATAATAATTGTTTAATAAAAAATCAGGAATTTAATGAAACTGATAATTTTTCAAATAGTTTATGAGTGTCTATAAATATTTTTGTATATTTTATGCAGACATTTTGAGCTTTTTAACAAACAAATTTGTATACTGACAACACTCTGGATGTATGATTAATATTAATTAAAGAGTTGTTAGAGAATATTGTCTATAACTTTTTTATGTTTAGAATAAATTTTAAAAGTAAAATATGCAATGATAAAGAAGACTTCAGGCTATGTCTACAATATTGTTTAAATGCAAAAACAAAAGATTGGATTTAATAAAAATTAATTCGCAAATAAATTTAAAAATAATGTAAAGATTTTTAAGCTGCCATAAATACAAAAATAAAATTTTAAAATTAAATAACTTAACAAAACTTATAAACTGGTTTACTGAATATTTAAAATTAAAGTTACAATTAAAAATATTTAAGTTTTATTTGAAATCTGAAAAAAGTTTAGACTGAAAATTGTTTTAAAATTTACTACTTTCGTTACTTTAGAAAATTCATACATTTTGTTTAGTATTTCAGTTTTTTATGTAATTTAAATATTTATTTATCCTTAAAAAATTAAAAGATTTAGAGAAAATGTTCCATAACTTGTTTACAATTTGTTTAATAATTAAAATGATACGAGACAAAATTTCATCAGACTGATATCTTATGGCAGATTTTTATGTTTTCCCACATTTGATTGCTTTTTTTTCCTGCCTTTCTTTTTTATTACAGCTTTTAAAAATGAAAGATGAACAACACAGAAGAAAATAAAATATAAGAAAAAAATACTTTTAAGGCAGAATAACTTGGAAATGCTGATATGATGTCAGATCCTGTATTCAGCAACAAATAGTGTTACATACTTTTAGGAAGTGTAAATATTTTTAAATATTATCTATTTTATATCTTATATCCTTAAAAAACACTTGCTAAATATTTAAATTCCATAAATTATTTATTATTTCATACATTTGTTAAATTTCTGTGTGAAATTTATAATTTAAATTGAATAACTAGACAAATTATGGCCACAATTTATTTTATTTTGTCTGCAATGAATTTTGAATATTGAAAATTCACAGCATGACTTTTCATCAACAATAGAATTTAAATAAATTACTCATTCATATGTAAATCAAAATGCACAAAATAGTAATAATTGGTATTCCATTACATGTGTTACTATTGTAATAAAAGGAAATATGAAAATGTCAATAATAAATATGCATATTTAAAATAACTGACTTAAAAGCGGAGACTCGTGGCTTTTTTCTTTATAATTGATTTATTTTTAATA